>NC_136263.1:110469886-110814760 GCF_964187855.1 Myxine glutinosa
AAACCCCATCGAGATGTTGTGGGGGGATTTGAAACGAGCTGTGCATGCAAGAAACCCCTCAAACATCGCACAGCTGAAAGAATTCTGCTTGGAGGAGTGGGCAAAAATTTCTCCCGGTCGATGTCAGAGACTGGTAGACAGTTATAAGAAACGCTTACTTGAGGTTGTGTCTGCCAAAGGGGGCAATACCACCTATTAGAGCCAATGGTGTACTTACTTTTTCCACATGCGAAATTTGCATTTATGTTGTTTATAAATTATACAATGGACTACAAAATGTAAATGTTTCATTATATTTGTTATATTACATCACCTTAATCTGTCAATATTGTTGAAATGAAGATCAAATAGCTGTATGTTGAAATATGTTGAAAAAGTCAAAACTTTATATGGGGTGTACTTACTTTTTCACGTGACTGTATATATATATATATATATATATATATATATATATATATATATATATATATATATATATATATATAAATATATATATATATATATGTATATATTTTTACGTGTGTAAGTGGGTAGGCAATGGAATACCTTAGGGACAGGTAGGATTGTATAGGGTAGTGTGCTCCAAATGTGGCGACAAAGAAGAAGAAACCTCCATGTGTCTAAGTAGGGATCCGTTAGACCGGATGTCTCGTAAGGTCGTATCTTTGTCCCCATGGCGAGGGGTGGGGTTATGTTAATTAGGTAGGTGTTAAGGGTAAATCCCCTGCATGTAAATCGCCTCTGTGATTTCTCCTCTGTTCCTTAGGACATTCACTACACACACACTACCTGCCAAGCAATCGGCGCGCACTAAAAACACTAAATAAAAGTAACTGGAACCAGGACATTCAAATACCGCTGGCGCCGCCACCCGCCACATCGCAACACCAAGCAGGTAGGCTGTGGGGCCCAGCCCCGTGGGGTAGTGATTGGTCCGTTACAATAGAGCAAGGAGATGGACTGATTGGAGCATGCGTGGACGTCGCCGGATGATGTAAGTGCCTTGGGAACAAAATACTTGGGTCCCGGCATTTTCCTTCTTGCGCTCGGTTCTCATTGCGAACAGATGCATTCTTCTTTTTAGTCCCGAGTTGAGAAAGGACACTCACATTCCGCAATCTTCTTGGTCCTGGCTATTGAGGACAAAGACGCTCTTTGGTTCGGGGTTTCAGAACGAGCAGCCATACGTCCTTGCTCGGTTCCTGGTGTTCATGGAAGGTGGACGCATTCGCGAATTTTCCCTTCTTGGTCCGGCGATCGGTGCGAGCAGCTGCATTTACCTTTCCCTGGCTCGTTGGTGCTGGCTGTGCGGCGACTGGTTGCGTTGAGAAACCGCAGTGGTGGGTGCACCATACGACGAACGTGGCCTGCTCGCTTCGCATTCGGTGGCTGGTGTGAACGAACTGCGTGCCAAGGCCTGTTTCTCACGCACGGACTTCACGCCAAGGCGTGTGTGTTCTGTGCTTGGACCGACGGGGTTCAAGAGCCGCTCAAAGCTGAGTACACAAACAAACACATTTATTACTTTCAGTTTATTTCCCCCTTGTGTTGTATACGGGTCCCTCTGGGAGCGCTCCATTTACGAATATTAGTTTACTGTGCATTTTCTTGTTCCTGGCATTTATTTTATTAAACCCTTTTATTGTTACATTTTAATTCTGTGTCAGTTCGAGTTGATTATCGTGGTTCGAGGACGCTCCATGCAGGTAAGAGCTTCGCTACCTTTTGCTCCACTACTCCTAGCATGTATAAAGAAGGTCCACCATTGTTGACTGAATGCCTCGGAGTGTAAAGCTTGATCGGCTGTTCGTCCACAGAGATGTTCACCCCCTGGAATGCGACAACTGGTGTCAGGAGTGTAGGATCCGGATTCGGCGGACACTCAGTGTCCTGGAGTTGCGATTCGACACCCACTGGGTGCAAATTGCGCTCAGCTTTTGTGAATCGTAATTTTTTAACAATTGACTTTCTCTCGTCGAGGGGGAGGTAATCGTAGTATCGGGGTGTCCAGATTTTATAGTTGATTGGTGTGTGAAGCGCAACATAACGCTTTCGAAAAAAAATTTTTTTTTAATTCCTGAGGGAGAACTGTTTTCTCACCGCGGATGGCGGAAGCGAGTGAGATGGCCGAGTGGGTGGATTGTCCCGAAGAATATGGAAGTGAGCCGGGGGTAGAGTTTGATGAGAATAGGAGTGGAACCTTCCCCGTCCCAAGCATTAGTCCACCTCCTCTCCTACGAGGGAGCCTGAGACAATGGGAATGGGTGCGATGCCCAACCAGGTCTGGATACAAATGTTAATGGAACAATTGAAGGGATTGAAAGAAAAATTGGATGCCTGTAATTAACGAATGGATGCCCGAAATAAAGAAATAAAAGCTGAAAAGAAAGAAACGAAAACCCAAAGAGAACAAACGAATGAATTAAAGGAAGAAATAAAGAATCAATTGAAGGTACAAATCAATGGAATGGAGAACAAAATTGAAATAAATGGGGCACAGGAGAAGGAATGGGGAATATAATTTGATTCAAAACGGGAAGAGGATTGGAAATTTCTTCATTGGAAATTGAAGAGGGTGAAACCCAGCCTGGTGCAATTGGGGCACAGGAGAGGGAAAACTCAAATTTAAATGGGGAATGTTTACTTGAGAATGACCTGGAAGGCTGTCGGGCTTGTTTGGATGCCGGAATGCACCAACAGGGAGAGGACTTTGGATTTGTGCATCACCAGGATGGTGGGTCGGAGCAACAGGGGGTACAAATATTGGAGGTCTGTATAACGGAATCGGACCGGGTATTTTTAGATAAAGATATGTTGGGGCCACGATTGACTGGGGATAATGAGATTAATGGACTCCGCACGTGAAAAAGCTGAATGCCTCAACTCTGTGTTTGCCTCTAAATCTTGTGTCCCAAACCCATCCCTCTCTGTACCCACCATACCCAGTCGTACCCAGCTGCTCCTGGACTCTGTGTCCTTTCCTCCTGACAAGGTGGAAAAGTTTCTGTCAACCCTCGACTCGGATTCTGCAACTGGACCTGACGGCATCAGCCCACGGGTCCTAAAATCCTGTTCTTCCACTCTTTCACTACCTCTCTCTGTTCTCTTCACCCTCTCTTTTGCTCAAGGTCATCTTCCATCTGCTTGGAAATCTGCCAACATCACCGCTTTGCACAAAAAAGGTGCAAAAACAGATCCCAGCAACTACAGACCAATCAGCCTTCTCCCAATTATCAGCAAAGTCATGGAATCCATCATTGCTTCAGATATGAAATCTTTCCTCTTCTCCAATGGCTTGATCTCTGATCATCAATTTGGTTTCAGACCTGGACACTCTACTCTGGACATGCTGCTTCTGCTTTCTCAACAATGGATGGAGGTCCTCAATGCCAAACAGGAAATTAGAGCAGTCTCCCTTGACATATCACGTGCCTTCGATATGGTCTGGCACCCCGCTCTGCTCACCAAACTCTCCTCTTTTGGTATCCATGGAAATCTCCACGCATGGCTGGCGGACATCCTCTCTAGTCGTAGTCAACGTGTGGCCCTGATTGGGTTTCTCTCATCTCCTCTGCCTGTTCAGGCTGGAGTTCCACAAGGCAGTGTTCTGGGCCCTGTGCTTTTTCTGGTCTTCATCAATGATCTCTCTGACTCTCTTGAAAATCCTCTGTATCTCTTTGCTGATGACTCTACCCTCTGTCGCTCCATTCTTCATCCCTCAGATCGGCAGTCTGCAGCCTCCTCACTCTCTGCAGACCTGGACAAAATCACAGACTGGGCAAACAAGTGGAACATGTCTTTCAATCCTGACAAATCTCACACTCTTACGATGTCTCTCCGAAAAGACCGACTGGATAACCCTCCCATCCACTTTCTGAATAATCCTCTCCAAGAAGTTCTGTCACTCAAGCTTTTGGGTCTCACTATCTGACATGATCTTTCCTGGGAAAGCCACATTTCAAATCTGGCCTCCAAAGCCAGTCGCCGACTGGGCATCCTCCGTCGTGCGAAGTCCTTCCTTGGCACACCTGAGCTCCTCACCACATACAAGGCTTTCATCCGCAGCTCAATGGAATACTGCTCTCCCCGCTGGGCTGGTGCTCCTGCCTCACACCTAGCTCGTCTTCACGCTGTTGAAACCAAAGCATTCAGAATCATTGAAATCTCCCGCAATGAAGCTAACTCCAAGGGCCTCTCACTCACTCAACGCAGGCAGGTTGGTGGTCTTTCCGTCTTCTACCGACTCCTCTCTGGCCTTGCCCCCCCCCCCCCCAGCTCTCTCTGGGCTCTGTCCGGCAAATATTCCTACAGGTCGCACAACATCTGCCTGCATCCCTCTTATGGTCAAACTGCCAAAATCAAGAATCTCTGCTCACCTTAACTCCTTCATTCCTCTTTTCTCCCGCCTCTGGAACAAACTCCCTCACTCTCTTCAATCCCACTCCACCCTCCAGGTCTTTAAAACAGCTGTTTACCACCATCTCTTATCTTCCCCCATCCAAAACCTTGATCTTTTCTACCCCCGCTAATTTCACCCCAATTCCACTTTTTTGAAATACCAACTTCTGTCCTGGAAGTCCTTGGTGTCCTTGTGTTTTATACTTCTCCCCCCTCCCCCCCGTTCCCACACCTCCTCCCCCCAAGCCCTCTCCCTTCCACACATCTCCCTGTTCTCAGATGTTGTATTTGTGTGCTTCCCCTTCTCTCCCCATCTTGTTTTCCGCTCCCTCTTTTTATATATTTTGTTTGTCTGGTTGATTTGTTCGTGAAGTAAATGTTAGCTCTCTCACGAGCCTCGATTCAATATACAAAAAAAAAAAAAGATTGACAGCGGCTGAAGACCCTGTAAAGCTTCATCGGCTGTTCGTCCCCAGGGGTGTTCACCCCCGGGAACGCGACAATATATATATATATATATATATATATATATATATATATATATATATATATATATGTATATATATTTGGAGGATGGAGCCAATATTGTTGACTTTCCTGTTGCAGGCAACGTATGACATGCTTCCATCAACAGTAAACTTGAGATTGTGGGGGTTGTTGCATGAGGAGAGATGTTATTTGTGAGGAGGTTTGGGAATGGTGCAACATTTGGCAGCAGGAAGATACAAGTGGCAGCACAATCCGGAGCTGGCGGTGGTAGTGCAGGTGGTGCAACAAGAGCTTCTGAGATAGAGAGAGAGAGAGAGAGAGAGAGAGAGAGAGAGAGAGAGAGAAGAGAAGAGAAGAGAAGAGAAGAGAAGAGAAGAGTGGAGAAGGAGACTGATGGGGGAGGTGTTGTTTGTCAAAGAGGGCCAAGTGGTAAGAGGAGGAGGTGGAAAGCAAGAGGGCTGTCAGATGCTTGTGATTGGCAGGTGGTGGCAGACCTAAAGCCACAATTGGTATTTCCAGTGGAGATCTGTGTAACAAGGTTGTTGCCTGACATTGTCATCTGATCAGGTGCAACAAGACAGGTCATCTTAGGGGAATTGTCTGTACCTTGGGAAGAGAACATGGAGTAGGTGCACGAGAGGAAGAGAGGAAAGTACAGTGAGCTAGAGGCAGAGTGCTGGGAGAAGGGTTGGCGAGTTTCTTGTCAGCCATTTAATGTGGTGTGTAGAGGGTATATTGGCAATTCCTTTTCTGCATTTCTTGCTCGGCTTGGAGTGTGTGGGACAGAAAGAAGGAGGATGTGTGACAGATTGGGCCAGGTTGCCGTGAAAGGCTCACTTTGGATTTGGAGGAAGTTTATGGAGGCACGTCGAACGGTGTAGGTTGAGGTTGTGGGTGGTGGTTAATTTCAGCCTAAAGGGGTAGTGACTGAGCATGGAAGAGAAATGGAGATGTGGGAATTGTGGGTGTCTGTTTTGCAGGAGTGTGTGTGGTTTTGCATGAATGTTTTTGTTTGAGTGGTGCATGTTGTAAGAGTAGGTGGTTGGTTGGTTAAGTGTGGGGGGGTTTTTGGCGTGTGGGTGAGTGGGTGAGGGGCTGTGGATTCTGGGAGTAGAGGCAGTTTTGTTGTTGTAGTTTGTATTCTCACTGGCTGGGGGTGGGGTATGTACACATCCAGGTGTAGCTGCTGCATGTGGAGGCATATGTGCCCCTGCTGGCCCACCTTAGTTGACCATATCGAGATTGAAGGGCCGGAACTGGATGATGCTGAGGACCTCGACTGAGGACCCGGTTAGTGAGGCACACTTGTGACCAGGTGTGTTTTGAAATTATATATATACATCTATATATATATATATATATATATATATATATATATATATATATATATATATATATATATAATTATTTGTCTAATATTGATGTTGATGAAAACAGGTGATTGATCACAAAAAACTCCAGTGAACGCAAATTAAATATCGAGTTTTCAGTAATCAGCCACTGCCCTTACTTTGTTAATACAATCTGTAAAGCTCATTGCATCTTCAGCATAATTATTTAATGCAAGCTTATGTTGGAGTAATTCTATCGATTTCATCTTTTGTTGAGCAAAGCAATATTTTATCAAAATGTTGTGTTGCATGTTTACCACGAACTATGTCCCAGACTGTGTTTCCGCTGAGTCCGTAGATTACACCAAACTTTGACTCTACTCATCCTCCAACTGAGATTCCACCACAACACAAACATAGGTTGCACCTCACCAAGATATTGTGGATTTACCAAACACTGGACCAAGGCTCTATCAAAGTCTGAACTCAAGTACCATCAAACCTTTATTCTACAGATTTCGAGGTTGAGGTATATATCTCGTCTCGTAGAGATTGACATATCGTAGGTAAATATTCCTGTATGCCTGATGCCATGGTGAGAGGTTCCACTGCATTGTGGATCATGGCATGAACACCACTCTCTGGAGCGCTACTATACAATGTAGCTCAAGCCGTTGATCACAGTAAAAAAAAAAAGAAGCTCTTGGCTTTCACAGCAGCAAGCCATACATTAGCAATTCATGCGATGGATGGATGTCAGTGGACAGAAATGCCAGGGCAGTGAAGGCTGAGATAGCATCCACTTCTCCAAGCCCTTTCATGCACGTCATCCCAACAGAGGAAATCACACTTTCTCTGTCTTTTTCGAGTCAGCTTTCTTTGTTCTGTAAGAGCGAATATAAAATCAGCTGCAAAAACCTTCTCTAGCAAATAATAAGATCCAGATACAAAATCTGAGAGAGACAGAGACTAAGGAACCTTGAGTAACACAATGACAGAACAAGGGACCTCTTCGTGTCATTGTGCCGTTTTGTTTTTGATGTGACGTCTATCTGGATGTGGAGTGCTCACGCGCGGAGCACACCGTGTGTACCAGATAGAGAGTGTCCTGCTCGCTTCAAAGCCACAGAGGCATCCGGGCAGAAAATCACAAATCATTGCGCGACACGATGCATCTCTCCTCTCAATTTACCCGCTAACTCGGCCTTGCTACTCTATGGCCTTCTGAGGATTTTCTATCCCAACACTCTCGACCGCTTCGTTGCTCCCACTGTCTCTAAGCGAGTGGCAAGAGATTTCTGCCGTTCCAACCTTGTACTTGGTGAATGTCTCGTTGTTAATTGGAGTCTGGCAATTATTAGCCAGGCTCTCGATTTGCACTCTATACAAGCATAATTATTGCGTTATTATGAACGACCGCACGGATTGAGATAAAGAATTATATCATGACAGGAAGCACCCAAATTGTTGAGAGGGAAAGAGCTGTTATAAAGATACTTCATTAGAGGCATTTTTGATTGACACAGGGGACCGACACTTCACGGACAAAATCTGCACATTTCCAACTGGAGAGTTCATGGAACACGAGACCCCGCGCAGTGTTCAAGTATATACTTCAATTTTAATGCAATAATGATTTTAAGGATTGTTTGAAAGAAAAGTGTCAAGAATGTGATTTGTGTTCTACAGTGTTCAAGTATATAATTCAATTTCAATAAAATAAAGAATGTAAAAGTCGTATAAATGAATTTAGGAATTTACCACCATTTTCCACAGCATCTATTACATCGCCCTATTTAACATGTTATGTTAGTTATTCGTGCCTGTTGTTTGTGTCCTTTATGATATCCTTAAAAACAGGAACTTTTCTGTATGGAATGATTTTCAATCTTTTTTTTGAGTGCCAGGCAGACAGAGTAAAAACATTCTCTCGCTCCTTTCTGCGCATGTGCGGTTGGGACAAATTCAGAGCCAAAGTATTGTTATATGACATTTGTGTGCCAATTCATGTTCCGATTTGTGTTCAAAATATAATATTCAATTATAATAGGTTGTTCCTCGATCATAAACAGATGCAATAACACCGATGGACAGATGGACGGACATGAATTAATTGCTTAACCCTGATTTTGGCTTCGTGTGCGCAGGGTAAATATCTAGTGTCGATGATTGACAACCATACATGCTATGTGAGGTGCATAGATAAAAACGTGTAGATCGTTTCGGATTTATATGAAGGACATATTGTTCACAGAGTTCCAACTAAACAACACATTGACTTAAGCTTCAGATTTATTGTCTCATCAAACCCATTATTTTGCTAGCAATTGTCAAAATTCCATACTAGCACCTTGCATTGGTTGCTATACGTCAAACCTCATCCCGAGAGGGTAACACCCGAGGAAGCATAAAGCTAGCATACATTCATTCGGAGGAGCATGATTCATTCTTCCATTGCAAATGCAATGGTCCCACATCATTTTTTTTTAATGTTCCATAACACTGATATGCAACTTGGACATTAGTGGTTAGTGACTGGAGATTATATAGAAATATGTAAGTGATGCAATAGCATTCAAGGTCAAGTAAAAAGTTTCTGTGAACTTGCATCCAATATACTAGGATGTGTAGGTCCGATATCGATTTCCATGACATGAGCTCATATAAAGAGTTACTGTTGATCTTATATAAGCCGCGTATTCTTAAGATTTCTTTCATGGAACTTTTCTCCCGATTGTAACATGCCCGGGAGTCATTAATCTCACCTGCTGTCATAATCAAGTTTAAATTCACATATTTTAGTTTAATAGATGGTTATACGTCATATTTTTGCTTATATGCTTAATTTTCACAAGTTCACACGTGTATATTTGTCTGATCCATAAATATTATATTTTGGTGTAAAATGTGTGTTTATGGTAACAAAAAAAAAAAAAAAATTGCCTCTTTTAAATCGCAAGCATAGTGTATGCCAAGTGCCCTTGCTGTAAAGTGCTGTATTTAATCGGTTTGATGATGTCACACTTCTTACAATTATATTTGGATTTTCACATACAGTAGTAGTATATTTTCTGGCTGATACATGAAAATAAACCTCCTTTGTAGGATTTTATGGGGAGATGCATTATACATATCCTGCAGACCTAACCGAAGATTTTTGCGTGAATGCTTTTCACCCACCAAAAAAAAATTTTAGACAACAAAATGACTTCATTTTAACAAAACACAGTGAACCCAAGCTCTGGGATTCTGGGATCTGGATTAGAAAGGCCAAATGACTCAAAACCTTGATGATGGATGGTTCCCAGATGATAATCCAGATAGACATTGAATCAGACAGTCAGTAAACTGAAGATATTCTATCTCACCCATTCACTCTATATCTCACTCTATCTCTGCCTGATTGGATGACCTTTAGACACAACTGAAGTTATGGACCCATTATTTGGAGAGCTTCTGAGATTGAAGTGGAGAAATCTCGATGATGAATTGCTCCCAGCTGATGATCCAGAGGGCCAATGAATCAGGCAGCTGGTTGATCCCAACGGGCACTGTAACAGTCAGTAGCTGAAGAATACAGATGCACGCATACACGCGCACGCACACATGGTGTGGGTGTCATATCATTTTAGAAAATAGGCCAGACATTTTCATCAAAACATCATGTTGCAACCGTAGTTCTTCCTCATCAACCGGTAACTTGCATTTAATGTGTGGTTTGGGCCAGAATTGTTGGACAGCCATGTTTTTTAGCTTGGGTTTATATCCAATTTTGTTTGCCAAAGCTGTGACAATCTGGGAAACATGGGAATTTTCTTCAAAATGAACAGTAGGCAGAATTTAAGTTTATCGGAAAATTCCACTCATGATGTCCTATGTGCAATCTGTAAAAATCTGTGGTTCGCATAATTTTGCTATTTATTAACCTTAAAGATGATCCTAGTCCTAATCCATCATCTCTGATACTCCGTCCTAATCCAACAACATATTGTTTTGGTACGTTGTCAAAAATATCGTTTAACTTGCGAGTACAATTGGGAGAAAACTAAGAAAATAAATTGCACTTCCTATTGCTTCGGCAATGGCTGCTGGTGATAGATTGTCAACCCATCATGCCACCAGTGAAAGGTTGTGAAAATAAATGTACACACTGTACCGACATTTCTGAATGCAATACTTGATGTAGTCATATTTTCAGTGCAGTTGCGCAACATTTATGGAAACCTTGGAGTTTAGAAATTATGCTAACAGCAAGTAGGGCAAGGGCACTTGGCATATCCCTTCAGCCTCCCTTCCCTTCTGGAATCCTCAGGACATAAAAGACCTCAGTGAAAAGTATTGGAGTAACTTTTTGAAAACAAATAATCCTTATGCTCTAATATCAAAGCCAAATAAATATTTCCATATCCTTTCGAAAATCGTGGTTTAAGAGGATGATGGATGATTTGTTAAAAGGCATTAAATAATCTGCGAGAAATAAAGAAGTAGATCAGAAAAGGCCAGTGTAGCAATAGATAAGGCAACTGCTGTTAATAAATAATAGTAATACTTATTCCAAGTTAAATCCAAATTGCCTAATCATTCAATCCGAATTGAAAATTCTGAAATTTCAGGACCCAAAAACTCATTTTGATGCTTTGGAGATACGAGTATTAGTTGATAACCCCGAATCAAAAAATAAACAAGAAGACGTCATACGGA
The DNA here is from genome assembly GCF_964187855.1 of Myxine glutinosa. Taxonomy (NCBI): domain Eukaryota; kingdom Metazoa; phylum Chordata; class Myxini; order Myxiniformes; family Myxinidae; genus Myxine; species Myxine glutinosa. The sequence continues at coordinate 110,480,806 of NC_136263.1, forward strand.
GCAGGATACTTGCAAAATCCACCCCCCATCCCCAAGAAAAAAAATTCCATTGATACAGCAAATTGTCCATTTCATAAAGATTAAAATTGACAATCTTGATCAAAACTCAAGTCAATAGGAGGAAAAGTGACGATTTTTCAGATGAAAAATGATGATTTTGTTAGGTTGACCTTTAGTTGACCTTTTGACCTCAAAAATAGTTAGTTTCCCTATTTAGTGACTCAATGTGCAAATGCTGTTAAATTTTCAAGTCAATCGGATGAAAATTGAGGATTTAAAAAACTTGGCCCATGTTGACCTCAAAAATAGTTGGTGGTTGAACTCAGTGGCCATATATGTAAATCCTCTTAGAATTTCAAGTCAATCAAATGAAAATTGGTGATTTTAGAAATTCAGCCTTTGTTGACGTTTTTGGCCTATGTTCACCTAAAATATAATTTGTGGTTGAATTCAGTGACCAGATATGCAAGTCATCTTCATATTTCAAGTCAATTGGATGAAAATGAGGATTTTAGAAATTTGGCTTTTGTTGACCTTTTTGCCTATGTTGACCTCAAAAATACTTGGTGGTTGAATTCAGTGACCAGATATGCAAGTTCTCTTCAAATTTCAAGTCAATCCGATAAAAATTGAGGCTTTTAGAAATTTAGCAAAGCTTGTGACCTTTGGCCAAGTTGACCTTTTGACCTTTTGACCCCCAAAACAATAGGCTTCTCAATTGGGACGACCTATACAACTTGGTGAAGTTTCGTGACGATCGGTTTAGAATTGTGACCTGTAGGCCGGTGACAAACAGACAGACAAACAAACAGACAAACAGACAGACAGACAGAACCACAAACGCAACCGACCAATATACTTGAAAAATCTTCGATTTTGCAAGTAACAAAAAGAAAAAGAAACTAGAACGGGCACTCGGTAGAGCGCATACCTTCGCCGCAGCTACTGTTCTGTACTTGGCATGGGAGTGTAGGGAACAGAACAGTGAACAGTTTGGTGCTGATTTCATGCAAATCGGATAAGAATTGACCGAGTTATGACAAAAAACGCACATTTTGCAAGGTCGTGACCCCCCTGACCTTTGACCCCCAACCGCTAACAAGGGTAATGTCTTCACTGGGTCATGTCGTATATCACAAGATCGGGCATTGAATTCTGAACATTTTGGCATTAGTTGCATGCCAATTGGATAAAAATTGACCGCGCTATGGTAAAAATACGATTTTGACCTTTTCGTGACCTTGACCTTGACCTTTGACCCGATTGCTCCCAAAATCTAATCAAATGTGTCCCGTATAATAACCAATCATCCCACCAAATTTCATGCAATTCGGTTGAATACTTTTTGAGTTATGCGAATAACATACACACACACACACACACACAGACATACAAATAAATACACAGCGATCAAAACATAACCTTCCGCTTTTGCGAAGGTAAAAAGAAAAAAAGAGAACCATAAAAAATTATCTGTAATCACTTTTCACGATAGTATGCATGAAAACAAAATGAGTAGTGTTCATGTTTCTTAGCCCAAGGAATTACAGCAATTTTATGGTAAAAAGTCTTGGCAAGATAGCGTAGATCAGGTACGCACAGTCGCCTGTGTGGGTTCAAATCTCGACCCGGCTGTAACCTGTCATCCTGGAGTTTCGCATGCAGGTGTTGCATCAGCGGGTGTGATGTCCCTGGGAAATTCGTTAAGCCTGAGGACCCGTCTACCAGCACTGGTTTTAAGAGGATGTTAACGATCCATTGGCGTCTTTTGCAAAGGGTGGGGAGCTATCACCGGTATCCTGAACTAATCACAAATTCCTGTCTTCCAGATTCCTGGGAATGCAACACCAACCAGAACATCGCAACCATTGTCAAGAGACTGCTTGGGCAGCTCCGACACCTTGTAAAGAGTATGCTACATTTGATTTATTGAGTGTAAAATCAACAAGACGAAATATCTTTTTTTTTAAATCCTAATCTTTAAAATGCTTTTGACTTGCACACTTGCAATAATACATGTATCGTGTCCTATGGTATATGAATAAATGAAAAGCAGCTTTAATAAATGAACAGCAGCAAGTATATCCATGGATGTATGTTCACATGAGCTCCTTTTTAACGACCTCCTTTAAACCATTCAGTGTATTCGTGTTGCTTTCACAATTTGTACCCCAGACAGTTAATCTAGCATCAACTGTCAGTAACTATTGCAATCATCATCAGGTGCACAGTTTGAGCAGGGATGGCTCAACTTCCACGAATGGGCAAGAACCAACTGAACATCGTTTTTTTATCAAATGCCCGGTCTTTTAATCTATTCAAACACATTAGATACTGTATTATTTAGATTTTCCACTCGCACTTAAAAATAAATAAATTAATAAATCCACACAAAAATTAATTTCTAGCCTGCCAAGGCTTACGCTGACCTATTCTGTCTAACTGGGGGCTTCATGGGTCATGGGACACCAGCTGTGATTGGGGTTGGGGGAGACAAGCACGTAATCACAAACAAGCACGCACGGGCCACGCTCAGGGTAAGGGGTGGCACAATTAATCATGGCCATTCAGCAGGCCTTGCCTCCTGGCTCATTTGACCTCATGTGACGTTACTGGTGATTGTATTTTATGAATAAAATACAATCATACAACGTATGATTGTATTTTATTATGCGAGTTGGATATTCAACCCAATTATTGCTGTTCTTTGTTGTGAAAGCCAACAAACCATCATGGTGAGAGAAGAAATAAAGTCGTAAAATTAGGCCTCATAATGCTTCCGCGGTTCACTCATTCTGATATCGATTCGATACATTTGGTGTCGCGAGTTAAAGAGGGCCTACTTACTAGGTATGCACAGGGAATGGTGGAAAAGATGGGAGATAAAAAAAAACAAACACCTTTAGAGGCCATTTTTCCCCGCAAAGCGGGGGTTGGCCTTTTTCGGGAACCGTGGTTGTTGTTGTTTTTCGGTCCCCTTTTTGAAGCAATGTTTTACGGCCGGATGCCCTTCCTGACGCCAACCCTTTTTGCCGCCTTTAACGACAAACAGGGAATTACCAGTGAACTGGTACTCAATTAGCCGACCTCGGAAGGATGACAGGCTGAGTCAACCCCCCTGGCGTTAATTCAGCGATCGACCGGGATTGCGAACCAGGATCCTAGGATCCTAAGCCGGCACCCTAGCCGCTAGCCCAACACCCGGGAGGTTCTAACCCTGGGACATGGGAGATGAACAAACCAAACATGGAACATGGAGATAACATGGGAGATGAAGGTCTAAATTCAGAAAATGGGGTGAATAAGAGAAGACAGAAAAGAAAGGAGGGCAGGCCATAGGGGATTACAGAGAGGGGAGGTTTCCAGGAGATGCAAGTAACAGGAGGAAATTGGCGCATGGGAGGAATGGAGGGGGATGAACCAAAAATGTCCTATTTGCGCATCGATGATAAATGGATGGATCCTAAACTCAGCTTCAGTTTGGATGCAAGGAAGGTTTAGCAGGACACTCCAGCTAACTAAAAACGAATATATTCTTCAATGATGATTCAAAATGCTATTAACCAGCGAATCAAGTGAACTTTGGAATAACTTGATCATCAGAGAAGACAGCCTGCAGCCTCTGGAAAGCACACCTGTGAACATTTATGGTGGGTTTCTACATTTCCTCCAATCTTCAGAGAAACCATAATAGTATAGCTTTACAAAGTCGAAACCTCTTTCATTTTTGCATTAAATCAAGCTATTGATGGTAAGTATTATCAGTTACAATTATAAGGTATAGGTACAGGCATGATGAGGTATAGGTACAGGCATGATGAGGTATAGGTACAGGCATGATGAGGTATAGGTACAGGCATGATGAGGTATAGGTATAGGCATTCCGAGTTATATGTATATGTATTACGAGGTATAGGTATAGGTATTATGAGGTATAGGTGTAGGCACTATGGGGTATAGTTTCCTATACCTCATGATGAGTTGTGCAATGTACAGTGTCGTTGAAAAATAAAAACACCTTCATAAAAAATGAGGTGTAAAGCACAGGGATGAAGACCATATTTCCCATCATGTCTTTCCCAGATCCACACCCTATCATTCCCATTTACTGTAGGTAGTGCTAGTCTCACACTGAATTTGGACAGGGTATCGACACATAATGGCCTACTCTTTGCGAAACATTCCTTGGGATCTTCAATGTGATTGGGAAATGGAGAGGGAGATGCAAGGAAGATTTGTGGCCCATTCAGCATTAGCGGGCCAAAGTACATCTATCTAGTAAGGTACGTATTTCATCAAATTTCAGTGTTTTGTGAATAATAAATAAATTTGATGGAGGTCATTCTGCCCATCCTGTCTGCCCCACACCAACACCAGAATTAAACTAGAGTGAAGTCTATGGCACAACATCACAAATCTCCATGCTTTCCACCTAAAGCAAAGTTGAAATACGGCGAAAAGTTCCATCAGGAATGTCCCAATATCTAATTTTGAATTTAAAATTTTTAGTTTTGAATGACGTGACCCTAAGTCTCCACTCCCTGGGGCATGAACCGGGGGTCAAATCCCCCCAAAAAATCATCACACATATTTCATGTGGCCCCCCAATGTTGATTGCATATACAAAGTTTCATTAAAAAATGTTTTAAAATGTGCCCGCAATTGCATTTTTTGTTATTTCACCTTTGGTCCATACACCAGGCCTAAGGGGACGAGGCCAAAAATAATACCGCTCTCACATCAACACCAAGCTATCCAATGCTAAAGGTACATATCTAGAAATTATCTACTGTTTTTGCTGCAACGACCTTTTCAGGGACACCATTCCATATATTAGCTACTCCGAGTGAAAGACCCTTGCCTTCTTACCATCTTAACTCTCGTCTTTTCAGGATATGGCCCCCTGGTGCTATCACTGTCTATTCTGATGAAGAACTCTTGTGCACTTATTTTGTTTATACCCTTCATTTTCTTAAACATCTCCATCACATCACCTTGTAACCACCTCCTTTCTAATGTATAAAGAACTGTCTCCTTCAGCCTCTCCTCATAGTTGAATCTAGCTGGGCCCAGAATCAATCAGGTAACCCAACACTGAACCACCTCTATGGCAGTTACCTCCTTCCTTGGATGATTACATAACATATCCGGCCAATTGTGAGCTTCCAGCGATTTTAGAGCAGAAGCTTCAAACTAGCACTTCATTAGCACCTAGGGGTGCTTAAGCTGTCTTCTAAATTTAATAATGAATGTTTGAGTAGTTCTGAAGGATATAGTTTGGGATTAAATCCAATATGGCCACCAAGCTACGACATCAGAGAGATGTCTGTCTGTCTGTCTGTCGGTGTGTCGCCATTTTTCTCAGAGATGGATGAACGGATCTTTGTCAAACTTTCAGAGCTTCATCAGTGAGTGCCTGGGAGTGTTTTGGGCAAAAAAAAGAAAAAGAAAAAAAATTATGAAAAAAAAAAGATTGTTTTGTTGGAGTTAAAAAAAAAATCGCTCAATAGTGCCGAAGCCTTTTAAAATTAATGACAGTTATATACAAGTACATATTCGCATAAATAAATACAAAACAATCACCAGACATTTGAATACAAATAAATCAAACAATTCCGGAAGTGTACGAAGTTGGTAGCACGGCTTCTTCTTCTTTTTGATCGGCATCACACTTAACTCAGAAACGTGATGAACGCCACATTCACCCACCAGCATATATATGAACCCCCTTCCTCTCCTGCTTCCCACCCCACCCCTCCCCTTCCCCCCTCTCCTCCCCTTCCCTTTCCCCCCCTCCCCTCCTTACCCCCCCCCCCCTGCCTCCCCCTTCCTCCCCCTTCCTCCCTCCGCCCCTTTTCCACCTCTTCCCCGCCCCTCGCCTTCCCACTCTCCCCTCCCCCGCCCGGCAACGTCGGGTACTTCTGCTGGTCTACTATAAAAGAGAGATGTTTGTCTGTGTGTCGCCATTTTTCTCAGAGATGGCTGAACGGATCTACGTCAAATTTTCAGAGGTTCATCAGTGAGTGCCTGGGAGTGTTTTAGGCCAAATACATATATATATATATATATATATATATATATATATATATGAAAAAAAAGATAGTTTTTTGGAGTAAAAAAATAGAAAAATAATCGCTCGATAGTGCCTACACCTTTTAAAATCAATGACAGTTACAGTCACGTGAAAAAGTAAGTACACCCCATGTAAAGTTTGGACTTTTTCAACATATTTCAACATACAGCTATTTGATCTTCATTTCAACAATATTTTTTTTTTTTTTTTTTTTTTGTATACAAGATCGAGGCTCGTGAAGGAGCGAACATTAATCACACAGAAAGACAAACCGACACATAAAACATATAACATCGGGAGCGGTAGACAAGATGGGGAGAGAGGGGGAAGGACACAAACACAACATTTGAGAGCAGGGACCGAGAGACATGGAGACATCGAGAGATCTGAGAGAGGGCGAGGGCTTTGGGGGGGGGGGGCATGGGAAGGGGGCGGTGGGAGAGGTATAAAACATATGGACACTGCCAGGACTTCCAGGAAAGAAGTTGGAATTTCAAACAAGGTGGATCTGGGGTGAATTAGCGGGGGTAGAAAAGATCAAGGTTTTGGATGGGGGAAGATAAGAGATGGTGGTGAACAGCTGTTTTAAAGACCTGGAGGGAGGAGTGGGATTGAAGGGAGTGAGGGAGTTTGTTCCAGAGGCGGGAGAAAAGAGGAATGAAAGAGTGAAGGTGAGCAGAGAGCCGAGATTTCGGCAGTTTAACCATCAGAGGGTTGCTGGCAGATCTTGTGCGACCTGTAGGAATATTTGGGGGACAGAGCACAGAGAGAGCTGGGGGTGCAAGGCCGGAGAGGAGTCGGTAGAAGACAGAAAGACCACCTACCTGCCTGCGGTGAATGAGTGAAAGGCCCTCAGAGATAGCTTCATCGCGGGAGATTCCAATAATTCTGAAAGCTTTGGTTTCAACAGCGTGAAGCCGAGCTAGGTGTGAGGCAGGAGCACCGGCCCATAGGGGAGAACAGTATTCCATTGAGCTGCGGATGAAAGCCTTGTATGTGGTGAGGAGCTCAGGTGTGCCGAGGAAGGACTTCGCACGACGGAGGATGCCCAGTCGGCGACTGGCTTTGGAGGCCAGCTTGGAAATGTGGTTTTCCCAAGAAAGATCATGGCAGATAGTGAGACCCAAAATCTTGAGCGACAGAACTTCTTGGAGAGGATTGTTGAGAAAGTAGATGGGAGGGTTGTCCAGTCGATCTTTTCGGAGAGACATAGTAAGAGTGTGAGATTTGTCAGGATTGAAAGACATGTTCCACTTGTTTGACCAGTCTGTGATTTTGTCCAGGTCTTCAGAGAGTGAGGAGGCAGCAGACTGCCGATCTGAGGGAAGAGGTATGGAGCGGCAGAGAGTGGAGTCATCAGAAAAGAGATAGAGAGGATTTTCGAGAGAGTCAGAGAGATCATTGATGAAGACCAGAAAAAGCACGGGGCCCAGAACACTGCCTTGGGGAACTCCAGCCTGAACAGGAAGAGGAGATGAGAGAAACCCATTCAGGGCCACACGTTGACGACGACTAGAGAGGAAGTCCGCCAGCCATGCGTGGAGATTTCCATGGATACCAAAGGAGGAGAGTTTGGTGAGCAGAGCGGGGTGCCAGACCATGTCGAAGGCACGTGATATGTCGAGGGAGACAGCTCTAATTTCCTGTTTGGCATTGAGGACCTCCATCCATTGTTGAGACAGCAGAAGCAGCATGTCCAGAGTAGAGTGACCTGGTCTGAAACCAAATTGATGATCAGAGATAAAGCCATTGGAGAAGAGGAAAGATTTCATATCCGAAGCAATGATGGATTCCATAACTTTGCTGATAATTGGGAGAAGGCTGATTGGTCTGTAGTTGCTAGGATCTGTTTTTGCACCTTTTTTGTGCAAAGCGGTGATGTTGGCTGATTTCCAAGCAGATGGCAGTTGACCTTGAGCAAAAGAGAGGGTGAAGAGAACAGAGAGAGGGTGAGATAGAGCAGCAGAGCAGGATTTTAGGACCCGTGGGCTGATGCCGTCGGGTCCAGTTGCAGAATCAGAGTCGAGGGTTGACAGAAACTTTTCCACCTTGTCAGGAGGAAAGGGCACGGAGTCCAGGAGCAGCAGGGTACGACTGGGTATGGTGGGTACAGAGAGGGATGGGTTTGGGACACAAGATTTAGAGGCAAACACAGAGTTGAGGCATTCAGCTTTTTCACGTGTGGAGTCAGCTGTGTAGCCGTTTGAGGTAAGGGAGGGGATGGAGGGGGAACAAACACCAGAAACGGATTTGACCAGACGCCACCAGGATTTGGAAGAGGGAGACAGATAAGAGAGTTCGGTCTTGAGAACGGAGAGATATTGTTTCCTGGCTCTCCTGAGGGTGGACACACACTTGTTTCGGGCCTTGTGAAAGGAAATGAGATTTCCTTCCGTTGGATTTGCTTTCCAGGAGACGAAGGCAAGTTGTTTCTGGGCAACAGCCTCACCACAAGATTCCGTGTACCATGGACGGGAGGAAGGGTATGACAACTGAAGACGAGATGGGATAAATCTGTGCATGAGAGAGAGCAATTTACTTTGGAAGAATTCCCAGGATGAGTTGATGTCAGAGGTGGTAGAGATGGGAGACCAGTCCAGATGATTGATGGCTGCTTGAAGACCGTGCCAGTTGGCCTGAGTGAAATGCCAGACTCGTCGACGCTGAGCAGGCTCCCTGAGGATGGTCAGAGAGATGTCCACTTTAACAAGGACATGATCAGATGATCCGATCGGAGCAGAAGAAGAGCAGCAGACATTTTCAGGGAAGTTAGTCATAACCAAGTCCAGAAGAGAAGATGTTCCGTTGACTGAGATCCGGGTCGGGAAATTGACAGATTGTGTCAGTCCCAGTGAGTCGCAGAAGTCCTTTGCTGAAGAGCCATGGCTGGTGAGAGAGGTACCCACACCCAGCCAACTGGCATGGTGACAATTGAAATCACCACATACGAGGAAGAGAGAGTTGGGATGAGTCGATAGAAGTTGGTCCATATCATCAGACAGCGACATGTAGATGGAGTCATCACTGTTTGGTGGACGGTACAACACACATATGAACAAGAGGTGGGAGCGAAGGGGAAGCCGTAGCCAGAGGTATTCCTGGGGGTGAGGTGGAGAGAGTGCAGTGCAGGGCGAGTGAGGAAGAGAGTTTTTGAGAAAGATAGCAACCCCGCCTCCAGGACGAGGCTCAGGTCTATCATACCGGAGGAGGGAGTAGCCCGGGAGAGATACTATGGAATCAGAGACATCATAAAGGAGGAAAGTTTCTGTTAAGCAGATCATGTCTGGTTTGACAGAAGCAACCTGTATGGAGAGATCAGTTAAGTTTGAACGAAGGCCCCGGATGTTTGAGGTCCATACCGTTAATGAAGAGGAAGGGGGAGCATCAGATACAGAACAGGGGGGTGGAGGGGTAGGGTAAGATGTGGAAGAGGTGGAAGAGATAGGGAGAGCTGTTGAAGGTGTGTCAGAGATTTCAGAATAGCTCGGAGAAAGGGAAGGATGGGGCGGACAAAAGGTTTGATGGTGATTGGGTGAGCCACAATGAGGTGTTATTTGAGGAGGGGGGGAGAGCGAGGCAGAAGGTTGGGGGAGATGGAGGTGAGAGTTTGAAGGGGGAAGAAGCGGGGAGGACGCTTTGAGGAGGGGGAGTGAGAGGGGGGAAATTGAGAAGCAATGAGGGTGGGGAGATTTGAAGGGGAGGGGTGAGGGGGGAGTTTGGGAGGGAAGGGACAAGGGGAGGGATTTGAAAGGGATGGGATATGGGGGAGATTTGGAGGGGAGGGGTGAGGCAGGAGTCTAGGAGGGGAGGGGCGAGGGGGCGTCTTGGCGGGGTGGGGTGAGGGGGTAGTTTAAGAGGGAGGGGGCAAGGGGGGAGATTTGAAAGGGATGGGTGATGGGGAAGATTTGGAGGGGAGGGGTGATGGGGAAGATTTGGAGGGAGGGGTTATGGGGAAGATTTGGGGGGGAGGGGTGAGATTGGATTTTTGAAAGTGTACGATTTATGGGAAACGAACATTTATTGCAAAATGAGTTTCTTGTGCCCTTCGAGTTAAAAATACGTTTAAGGACGCTGGATGGAGGATGGAGTGCAGGAGAGTTTAGGGAATGTAGAAAAAAGGCACTATAGGAGATGGATATTTTTTTTGGGATGAATTGATTTGGTGAGCAAGTCGAAAGCAGCCTTTAAAGAAGAAGAAGAAAAAGGTGTTATAAAATATGACGGAATACATAACTTGAGGGGAAAGTGTAAAATTGAAGGTTAATGAGTGAAAACTATCTGGGGAAATGGGGGAGAAACACGTGGTCGAAGAACGAACGAACGAATAAGAATGAATAAACGAATGAGAACAGAGAAGGAAATTTTTTTTTTTTTGTTTGTTTTTTGTTTTTTTTTTTAGTTGAGATTTACACAAGGAAGTAGGCTATGGGTGAAAAGCCTGGGAATACAGAGAACGAAAGTTATTGGATCACAAACGACGGACCGCTGAGAGAAAAACAAAGCCTCAAGGTTGTACAGTGCACACTGTACAAGGCCTCAAGGCACGACACGGCAAACAGACGATCAATTTATGAAAGATAAACACCGAGAAACAACCAAAGTTGCACACAATAACTTCACACACCGAAAGATAAATACAGTTTCGACAAAATACAATTGTGAACAGACTTAACTTCGAAAAAACGTGGCGACCGTGTGGAGCTTCGAAAATCCCTCCCACCGTCTCCGAGATCTCCTGTGTCAGAGGATGGGGCGGACAAAAGGTTTGATGGTGATTGGGTGAGCCACAATGAGGTGTTATTTGAGGAGGGGGAAGAGCGAGGCAGAAGGTTGGGGGAGATGGAGGTGAGAGTTTGAAGGGGGAATATTGACAGATAAAGGTGATATAATATAACAAATATCATGAAACATTTACATTTTGTAGTCCATTGTATAAATTAAATAAACATAAATGCAAATTTCGCGTGTGGAAAAAGTAAGTACACCCTTGGCTCGAATAGGTGGTATTGCCCCCTTTGGGAGAAACAACCTCAAGTAGGCGTTTCTTATAACTGTCTGCCACTCTCTGACATCGACTGGGAGAAATTTTTGCCCACTCCTCCATGCAGAATTCTTTCAGCTGTGCGATATTTGAGGGGTTTCTTGCATGCACAGCTCGTTTCAAATCCCCCCACAACATATCGATGGGATTTAGATCCGGGCTTTGACTTGGCCATTCCAGAACCCTCCATTTCTTTCTTTTCAGCCATTCCTTGTTAGATTTACTGGTATGTTTAGGGTCATTGTCATTTTGCAAGGTCCACCTTCGGTTGAGCTTCAACTTTCCGACAGATGGCCTAACATTATCCTCAAGCACCCTCTGGTACAATGAAGAATTCATAATGGATTCTATGATGGTGAGCTTCCCAGGCCCTGATGCAGCAAAGCTGCCCCAAACCATAATATTTCCACCACCATGCTTTACAGTTGGTATCAGGTTCTTGTGGTCCAATGCTGTCTTTAGTTTTCGCCAAACATGTCTTCTGGTACTGTGGCCAAATAGCTCTACCTTTGACTCATCTGTCCCAGAGCACATTGTTCCAGAAGTGCTGGGCTTTGCCGAGGTGTTCATTGGCAAACTTTAATCTTGCCCTGATGTTCTTTCTGGACATCAAAGGTTTCCTCCTGGCACACCTCCCATGTAGATCAAATTTGTGCAGCCTCTTTCTAATGGTAGACTCGTGCACTTTGAGATCAACAGTGTCAAGAACTACCTGTAGGTCCCGTGGTGACATTCTGGGGTTCTTAGAGACTTCTTTCAGCATCTTGCGGTCTGCTCTCGGGCTCAACTTGCTGGGGGGCCTGGCCTGAACAAGTTGGCAGTTGTTTGGAATCTTCTCCACTTGTAGATGATCTTCCGGACAGTCGAATGATTGATTTCAAATTGTTTGGAGATCATTTTAAATCCATTCCCAGACTTGTAGGCATTTATAACCTTCTTTCTGAAGGCCTCAGAGAGCTCTTTTGATCTAGGCATTGTGACGCTGCACACTTCAACAACAAAGAGCAAACCAAACTAAATGTCTGAGGTTTAAAAAAGACAGGTTCCTCCAAGATCCTCTCTAACGATGTTCTAATCATTTGCATCTGAGCTGGTGCACCTGATTCAAATTTTAGGTATTTGAAGTAGTGATAAATGTAGGGGTATACCTACTTTTTCCACATGCAAAATTTGCATTTATGTTTATTTAAATTATACAATGGACTACAAAATGTAAAGTAAATGTTTCATGATATTTGTTGTATTATATCACCTTTATCTATCAATATTGTTGAAATGAAGATCAAATAGCTGTATGTTGAAATATGTTGAAAAAGACAAAACTTTACATGGGGTGTACTTACTTTTTCACGTGACTGTATATACAAGTACACATTCGCATAAATAAATACAAGACAATTACCAGACATTTGAATACAAATAAATCAAACAATTCTAGAAGTGTACGAAGTTGGTAGTACAGCTTCTTCTTCTTCCTGATCGGCATCACCCACCAGCATATATATGAACCCCCTTCCTTTCCTGCTTCCCGCACCGCCCCTCCCCTTCTCCCACTCTCCCCCCTCCCCACTCTCCTCTCCCCTCCCCCTCTCCTCCCTTCTCCTTCACCTCCTTCTCCCCACTTCCCCCCCCTACCCCTTCCCCCCCTTCGCCCTTACCCCTTCCTCCCCCTTCCCCTTTTCCCCCCTCCCCCCTCTGCTCCCCTTCCTCCCCTCTCCTTCCTCCCCTCCCCCTCCCCTCCCCCCTCCCCTTCCCCCCTCCCCTTCCCCCTTCCCCTCCTCCTCCCCTCCCGGCAACGCCGGGTACTTCTGCTAGTATAGGATAAAATAAAAAAACAAAATTGGTCAGGATCAGATTCCAAGCGTGTGCTATAAACATGTGCAGATTGGCATTCAGCATAGCCAGCTGCAAGCCTGCAACAGTTCTTTCAAAAGTCAATTCATACAAATCAAAAATAAAAAAAATTTGAATTCTCCTTTGAGAGCATTTGACCAAGGAAGCCAAAACCATCAGGGAGTAATGAGGGCATCCTGAAGTTGTGCATGTGCACGTTTAATTTGATTCCATCATGTTTTGAAAAAGAAAATGCCACCGTGGAATTTTCTTCCTTTGGCAGAAGGTGTGTGCAATTGCAATTATACGAGTAGTCTAGTAGGAAGACTAGGTCCCTCTGCACCCCCCGGAGATATACTTCTAATCAGTGTTTCTAGATTGGAAAAAATGTGTAGAAAATGACTAGCTATGGCCCCAAGCTGAAAAAATGTCCCACATACCATTTTTATGCAAATTACTGCTGCAAATTTTATGCAAAATTATGCAAATTTTATGCAAATTTTTGATGAGGAGTAGAGTTGAGGGGTCTTTGAGGGCTTCATCGAGGTGCTCTCGGTTGCAAGACTGGGTCATTCTGAGAAGCACAGCAGGGTCAGAGATCATGATGTTCTCCTCCTCAGTGAATCTCTCCATCAACAGCCTCTCCATTGCCTCACACACTGTTTTGAGGCAAAAGAGGGACTTTGCGTAGGCCTTTCCACTGAGAACACCTTTGAGAGATCCACTTGTTACTAGTTGTGCCTCAAAGAGAATCTCTGCATATCCAGAACCACGCATCTTGTGTCCAGTGAGCATCCCGATGTAGTTCATGGATGTGTGGAAGGGTCCAATCGTTACTACATGACTAGCAAATTCATTTGGCCAGCGCCAGATGATGGGAAGGGCTTTCATGCAGACACCCAGATCAAATGTATTCAGGACCCATCTCTGACCCACCTCAGCAGTTGCTGCCTCGGAACGCTTCAGTAGCTCACGAACAACTGCGTTGTCTGTGATCGGTCTGTGCCTGGTGCCTGCATGGCATGGCAATGGCCTGCAGCCTGTGCCTGGGCTAGGGGGTTTCACCTCTGCAACTGGTTCTCCCCCACCCAGCAAATCAACAGTCGACTACTGCACGCCTATCCACCAACCGATCACAGACAACGCAGTTGTTCGTGGAGCTACTGAAGCGTTCCGAGGCAGCAACTGCTGAGGTGGGGTCAGAGATGGGTCCTGAATACATTTGATCTGGGTGTCTGCATGAAAGCCCTTCCCATCATCTGGCGCTGGCCAAATGAATTTGCTAAGTCATGTAGTAACGATTGGACCCTTCCACACATCCATGAACTACATCGGGATGCTCACTGGACACAAGATGCGTGGTTCTGGATATGCAGAGATTCTCTTTGAGGCACAACTAGTAACAAGTGGATCTCAAAGGTGTTCTCAGTGGAAAGGCCTACGCAAAGTCCCTCTTTTGCCTCAAAACAGTGTGTGAGGCAATGGAGAGGCTGTTGATGGAGAGATTCACTGAGGAGGAGAACATCATGATCTCTGACCCTGCTGTGCTTCTCAGAATGACCCAGTCTTGCAACCGAGAGCACCTCGATGAAGCCCTCAAAGACCCCTCAACTCTACTCCTCATCAAAAATTTGCATAAAATTTGCATAATTTTGCATAAAATTTGCAGCAGTAATTTGCATAAAAATGGTATGTGGGACATTTTTTCAGCTTGGGGGCCATAGCTAGTCATTTTCTACACATTTTTTCCAATCTAGAAACACTGATTAGAAGTATATCTCCGGGGGGTGCAGAGGGACCTAGTCTTCCTACTAGACTAGAGTTATAACCACAATGTGTTATACATGCACATAAGCAGCAGACGTTGCTATGGTATTAATAATCGTGAAGATTATAACATGTGCCCCCCCCCTCCCCCCCCCTGCACTCCTCCCTTATTAATAATAATCCTATGAGGTTTTCAGTTCACTCAGGCACATTTGGCAGGGATTGCAAGCAGCCAGCTCTCTTCAGGACATGTCTCACATATCTTTCTGCCCCTGATATCAATTCACCTACCAAAACCTGTTCGCTCTTATGCACAGATTCATCCCACCTCATCTTCAGTTATCCTACCCTTCTTCCTGTGCATGGTACACTGAATACTGTCGTGAGGCAGTTGCTCTGAAACAATTTGCTTTTGCTTCCTGGAAGGTAAATCCGACCAAAGGCAATCTCAGTGCATTGCAAAAGGTCCACAACAAGTGTGTCGACTCTCAGGGGAGCCAGAAAACAACATCCGTCCAATGTCAAGATTGAACTATTAAACTTGCCTCCCTCGTCTAAAAACCTAGTGGCACCGTTTTAGGTCTTTCACTGGTGTATACTCCACCTCCAAGCCTTCTCTCATTTCAAATGACATCTCCACCAAATCTGCTCATTAGAAGGCCCAATGTCTCAATTCTGTGTCCCCAAACCCCATATTCTCGGCATCCATCCTTCCTTGTCATATCAACTGTTCCTGGACTCTATATTTTGCACCTTAGAAGGTGGAGAAGGTTCTTTCAACTCTAAACTCTGCTGCTGGAATGGATGACATCTGCTCACATATCCTCAACACCTGCTCTGCTGCTCTAGCACAGCCCTTTTCACCCTATTATTTGGCCTTGGTTATTGTCCATCTGCTTGGAAATCAGCCATCATCACTGACTTACATAAAAAGGTACAAAAACGAATCCCCTTAACAACAGACCTATCAGCTTACTTCCAACCATCAGCAAGGTCATGGAATACATCATCACAGTTGATATGAAATGCTTCCTTTCCTCCAAAAGCCTCAACACAGGCCACCAATTTGGATTCAGATAAGGTCATTTTACATTGGACATGCTGCTTCTACCTACTTACCCATCAATGGATGGAGGTGCTTTTTGTCAGACATGCAAACAAGGAAGTCTCTCTGCGCATAACTCCTGCTTTTGATACAGTTTGGCATCGTGCCATGCTCTCCAAACTCTCGACGTATGTCATCCAAGGCCAACTCCACATATGGCTTACTAACTTCCTCAACTCTCAGCCAACACGTGGCTCTTAATGCAATCCTTCCATCTGCTCTCTGTCAAGACTAGAGCCTCAAGGTAGTGTTCTGGGCCCACTCCTATTCCTAGTCTTCATCAATGATCTCTCTGACTCTTTGGAAAATCCCCTTTATCTATTTGCTGATGACTCCACCCTCAGCTGTGACGTCCCTCATCCTTCAGGCAGGTAGGCTGCAGCCTCTCCCCTCTCTTCAGGCCTTGATGGAATCACAAGCTGGTCAAACACTTGGAATATGTCTTTCAATCCTGACAAATCTCACACTCTTTCTCCAAAAGGACCATCTGGCAACATCCACACCCCTCTTCCCACCATCATAACAATCCTCTTGAGGAAGTTCAGTCACTCAAACTCCTCGGTCTCACTATCAGCCACGATCTGTCTTCGGCAAACAATATTTCAGAGTTGGCCTCCAAAGTCAGTCGCAGACTCGACATCCTCCTTCCTTGGACTTGGTTTGATCGCTCCACCTCAAAGGCCTTCATGCACAGCTTGATGGAGTACTGCTCTCCCCTGCCTCAAACCTTGCTCAGTAAGGCCTTCAGGATCATTGGAATCTCCTGCACTGTTCCCATCAGGGCCCACTATCCCATCGCAGACAAGTTGCATCGAGACGTGATTTAAAAAAAATCCTCTTTCTCCTATGTGGCTTGTATCAGGCATATTCAAATATTGGGTGTTAATTACGTGTGTGTGTTTGTGTGTGTGTGTGTGTGTGTGTGTGTGTGTGTGTGTGTGTGTGTGTGTGTGTGTGTGTGTGTGTGTGTCATTTCTGGGCTGTTTGGATTGATCGAGTGAATAGAAGAATGCCAGTAGAACCATCGAAAGCGGTGCAATACTAAATATTATTCCAGCTTGTCTTTTGCAGGCACACTGAAAGTCTCTTGCCTCTTCCTTTCTCCCTCTCCATTTCCTCACTATGCTGAACACCTCTGGTGGCCAATTATCGGCATAGCTAAGCAACTTTTTGTCCCCTGTCATGCACAGAGTTCACCAAGAATTTCATGACAGTTGGCCGTCGGCATAGTCAGGGTAGGAATTTGTAATTTGTTCCGGGATCTTTAACATCCACTAGCAACCAATGCTAGCAGATGGGTTACCCAGCTTCACAATCTATCTGCGGGATTTTGTGTTCAATGCCGACTGAGAAACACTAATCCAACCATCAATAATCAGATCCGGAATCGAATCGAGACGAGACAGCTGAAAGAAATGTGCTCGCTCTGCACCATTCTGTCAAACTTGTAAGCATAAACACAAAGCAAAATATATTTTTTTACAGCTGCAGGTCATAGCCAACAGAAGATGTGCCAGATCGTTGGTCAGGCAGAGAAACCATGCAGTACGAAATTGGCTTTAGCACTGAACCTGTCCTCATGGGCAGAGCAACAGAGATGGGTATAATAAAATTAGGTCATTTTACATTCTTCAAAAACCGCTCAACGGAAAGTTTTAACATGTAAAACGTAAAGACAAGAACCTCGACACCAAGTAAATGATCGCAGGGCATCAGATTTGAACCTGTTCCATTGATTTAGTTAGATCACGATGAAGTTCTCTAAGCTATCCGTTTATTGGCTGGATATATTATCGAATCCGAACAAGAAGCACCAGCTGACACGAGCCAAAAGTTGTCTTTTCAGTGAGATGTGGAAGCATACTCAAAAAAGTACTTCCCCTTCCGAACAACACATCACAATGGACAATGTCGCTCTTATAGACAATTTAACACTGGATACAATTAGAAAGCATCTGAAAATGCAAAGCCCATCCACGTCCATTTGTATTCGGACATCTTCCGTATGCTCAAATAACAAAAACAGTTTAAAACAAATACAAAATGAAAATTGATGATTTTATGCAGCCTTGACCTTTGAGCTTTAGATTTAAAAAAATAATCAGCGTCTAGCTTTTAATTGATGAACCAATTATGTGAAGCATTATGCAAATTCTTAAAATTCCAGGTCAATTGCACAAAAATTGATGATTTTATGCAACCTTGACCTTTGGCCTTGTTGATCTAACAAGAGAAAAATGGCAACAGTGTGGTCACCAGCTGCGACGTGTAGAATCATAAGGATATCCATTGCAATATGCGCTACCAAATTCGACCAGTCATTAAATTATACACATGCACTAGCGTCTTTTTGTCTTTCAGTTCTGGTCTTGTCCTTTGTTTTGCGACCCAACATGCTTCATCAACTGATTACATATAATGTATGGACGTGAATGTTATTTCTGTTAATGTTAATTCATTAATGTTATTTGTTAATGTTAATTCTGGGTGGCAGAGGGATAATTTGAATTTATTCTGGTTTCTTCAAACAAATTGCGATTTTACTCTGCGATGTTCTTACCTCATACCAACGCACATCCAAGTGTATGCGCATGCGCTATTCAAAAAGGCACCCCAACAACAAGAACAACAACGCGGTCCTCTCATACAGCTGCTCGTCGCAGCTAAAAATAAACAAACAATCGACTCCTACCTTTTGATTAGTGAACCAATTCAGTGACCTGATAGGCAAATTCTTTAAATTTCAGGTCAATCGGGTGAAAATGGGTGATTTTACGCAGCCTTGACCTTTGACCTTTTCATCTAAATAAAAACAAAAACAATCAGTTTGTAGGTTTTGATTGGTGAACCAATATGCAAATTCTTTAAATTTCAGGTCAATCGGGTGATATGGAGACATCTTCAAAGAGCATTCCCATGGGGGCAGCAATGGTTTTCCTGATAAATGACTTAATTTGGTGTTGGCAGAGGGAAGCGAGATCAAGGCATTTATTCCTGATATGTGAAACACCCTGCATCCCGTGCCTACAGAAAAAAAAACTTTTTGAAATGCCATCTGCATTTTCCATCCAGTCATGTATCTTTATTAAAAAGAAAACATTAGGCACTCCTATGTTGAAAGTTTTGTGTTACTTGCTCAAGCAGTTGTGGAGAAAACAAATGTAAAAGCGAATAAAGGCGAAAAAAAAGAAGTGAGGGCAGAAGAAAAACAAGTGAGGGTGGAAGAAAAAAAAAAAGTGAAGCCTTCGGCCGATATTCCACAACATGGTCTTGGATGGTTGTGGATGTCTAATACTAGGTGTGTATTATACACACACACACACACACACACACACACACACACACACACACACACACACACACACACACACACACACACACACACACACACACACACACAGGTTCATAAAATAAACATTACTCCATGCAGTCTTATGAAATAAGGCCATGGGAGGGGTCGACAAGTGGCAAATATGCCACTTGTGTATAGTGGCAAACACCGGATGCCATAATAGCCGGCGAAGCCGGTGTTGTCAATAAACGCGTACGTATTATGTCGAAAACCAGATTATGCCTTGGCTTGAAAATTCCGAAGCTCAATGGAGGCCGCCATCTTGCGGATGCGGAAGTATGCATAACAAATTGAAAAACGTTCAATAGGAGTTTCTTTCACCCGTCTTTGTTTGATTCACATTCTTATGCACCTCTAATTTATTATTAAAATACTTTAAGACCAACCTCGGCCCGCACGGGCCTGGTTATCTTCAACGAAAAGCGTCACCAAACACCGGAACCAATGAGATTCGAGCATTTGAAAAAATATTTCGAAAACCAAATCACGCAATGGAGGCCGCCATCGACCGGATGCGGAAGTTTGCATAAAACAATTGCGAAAAAGTTCAATAGGAGTTTGTTTCACCCGTCTTTCCTTGATTCACAATCTAATGCACCTCTAATTTGTAATTAAAATACGTTAAGACCAACCTCGTTATCTTCAACGAAAATCGTCACCAAACACCGGAACCAATGAGATTCGAGTATTTGAAAAAATATTTTTTTAAAGCTTATTACGCGTTTCGGAGGGTGAAAACGGCGTCAAATATTCTAAAATTGACGATGAATTATTTTTTAGAAATCTCGTGGCCGTCGGGGATAGTTTTTCACGGCCAGAAATATGGTATAAGCGGTTTACATAAAGAAAGAAAGCTCGGTTTGATTAACGACGTCGACAGTCACACATTGCCGTTGAAACGGCGCTATCGTCTGATCTGTCGGCACTGATCTGACTGCAAGCTAACTTCTTCTGGTGGAGGAAGCCGCAGTACCCGGAGAGAACCAGCCCTGACAGCGACTGAAGTTAGAAGATGACACACATACTGTGAAAACGTATGTTAAGCCCAGTTAAAATTTCTTAAAATAGGCCTTAAGCTAGCACATCATATAGTGACTTCCTTAAGCTTCTTGTGACATTTATTGTATGTAGTGATTGGGGAGGACTGTCTGCTCTTCTCTTTTACCAAGTCTTACCAGGTACGGTACCTACACCGACCTACTATCAACTACCTAACCTACTGATGCCATCGTGATGGGTAAAATAGTGGCAAGAGGCTTTGGCTCCGCCGGCTCATTGCGGCTTTGCAGTCGGGTCCTAGTAGCCGGCGAAGCCTGTGTTGTCAATAAACGCGTACGTATTATGTCGGAAACCAGATTCTGCCTTGGCTTGAGAACTTCTAAGCTCAATGGAGGCTGCCATCTTGCGGATGCGGAAGTATGCAAAACAAATTGAAAAACGTTCAATAGGAGTTTCTTTCATCCGTCTTTGTTTGATTCACATTCTTATGCACCTCCAATTTATTATTAAAATACTTTAAGACCAACCTCGGCCCGCACGGCCCTGGTTATCTTCAACGAAAAGCGTCACCAAACACCGGAACCAATGAGATTCGAGCATTTGAAAAAATATTTCTAAAACCAAATCATGCAATGGAGGCCGCCATCGACCGGATGCGGAAGTTTGCATAAAACAATTGCGAAAAAGTTCAATAGGAGTTTGTTTCACCCGTCTTTCTTTGATTCACAATCAAATGCACCTCTAATTTGTAATTAAAATACGTTAAGACCAACCTCGTTATCTTCAACAAAAATCGTCACCAAACACCGGAACCAATGAGATTCGAGCATTTGAAAAATATTTTTTTAAAGCTTATTACGCGTTTCGGAGGGTGAAAACGGCGTCAAATATTCTAAAATTGATGAAGAATTATTTTTTAGAAATCTCGCGGCCGTCGGGGATAGTTTTTCATGGCCAGAAATATGGTATAAGCGGTTTACATAAAGAAAGAAAGCTCGGTTTGATTAACGACAGTCACACATTGCCGTTGCAACGGCGCTATCGTCTGATCTGTCGGCACTGTTACATATTTAGGTGAAGGTATGTGAATTACCATTCAGGTTGCTTATCCGTGTGTATTATATTAAGGGTTGTTGTGATTGGAGGGTCAGGAGCCCTTCGGAACAAGTGGCCGGAAACGGAAGTGGCCGGAAACGGAAGTGCCCGAAAACGGAAGAAAAAAAGACACGAGGAAAAAGAAGGAGGTTTCGTTTTTCCTCGCCCCGCTCCGTAAAAAGGTGGAAGCGACCTTGCGCTGCGTGGACAAAGCGGCGTTCCGAAACCCGTCTGGCGAGAGGAGTTACCTGGACGTGTAACTACCTTTTGACACGTCAAGTCACCGTGAGTTCGTGCACGGAACCAAGCGTCCGATATAGTTTGCCCCGTCTACAAGGACGCATACGGGTCGCACGTTGGGCCTCGCGCGCGTTGCAAACCGCGCTTGGTTTTGCCCCGTCTACAAGGACGCGTACGGGTCGCACGTTGGGCCTCGCGCGCGTGGCAAACCGCGCTTGGTTTTGCCCCGTCTACAAGGACGCGTACGGGTCGCACGTTGGGCCTCGCGCGCGTGGCAAACCGCGCTTGGTTTTGCCCCGTCTACAAGGACGCGTACGGGTCGCACGTTGGGCCTCGCGCGCGTTGCAAACCGCGCTTGGTTTTGCCCCGTCTACAAGGATGCGTACGGGTCGCACTTTGGGGCCTCGCGCGCGTTGGAAGCCGCGCGGGGTTTGGCCCCGTTGCTTGGCAAGGAGGTGTGCGCTGCAGCAGCTGTCCCCGGTACGAGACGGGACGTTTGGAGCACGTCCGCCCGGGGTTCGTTCAACCGCCCGTGTGCGGAGAAGAGAGACATTGTGAGAGACATTGACCACGGAGGGAGTCAGGAGTGGGGCTCACGTGAGGAATGTATAAGATGGCCATCTTAGAGTTAGTGTAGATGAGTTTACATCTTTGTGATATTGATTGCTGATTGTTGATGGTTGATTGCTCGGGGAATATATCATTGATTATTCCGGATCCTTGGTGTGGGGTTTCCTTTTGATTGGAATTCCTATTGATTGCGTTACGAAAGCTCATATATATAATACTACTTGCTGGCGAAGGTCCTCTCACGGTCCGGGGGTCACCGAGACCAGGTAGTCACCGAGGGGACCACGTAACAGAATTGGGGGCTCGTCCGGGATTTAAAATTGTATAAAATAATAAAATAATAATATTTTTTTATTAATTAAAATTTATTAATTAATTATTAATTGGTAATTTTTTTTGAGAAATTGGGGTAAAGTCTTGGGTGAAGGTTAACAGGTGTTAACGATAGGCACCATGGCGTTTGTGGCACAGAACTTTGGGGTAACCCCGAGTGAGGCACAGTTCCGAGCGTTGCTAAAGTCGGACCTCTTGAAATTGGCCAAACATTTTAACTTGGAGGTCCGAACTAATTTGAGGAAGGCAGAGTTGCAGGCCACGGTGATACAATCTATGGTGGGATTAGGAACATGGGACGAGTTAGCCTGGGAGTGGCTACCCGAAGAACCAGAAGACGTTGAGCTCCGGAAACTGGAGTTGCAATTACGGAGCCAGGAACGGATTAAAGAAGAAGAAAGGAAAGCAGAAAAGGAAAGAGCAGAAGAAGGAAGGAAAGCAGAAAAGGAAAGAGCAGAAGAAGAAAGGAAAGCAGAAGAGAGGAGAGAAGAGAAACAAGCGGAGGAAAGGAGAGTGGAACGAGAACTCCAGGAAAGGTTAAAAGAAGAAGAAAGGAAAGCAGAAGCGAGGAGAGAAGAGAAACAAGCAGAGGAAAGGAGAGTGGAACGAGAACTCCAGGAAAGAAGAGAAAAGGAACAAGCAGAGGAAAGGAGAGCTGCAAGGGACCTCGAAGCAGAGGAGAGAAAAGCGGAAAGGGAATTAAAGGAACGTGACATGGAGCTTCAGCAAGAAATCAAATTCAAGGAGCTGGAGTTAATGAGAGAACGGGGAGAGGCACCACCCTTGCTGACGGGGTCGACACCTAACCAGAAAACCTGGGATGTGGGCAGACATGTGAGGCTGGTTCCACCGTTCAGTGAAAAGGAAGTCGCGAAATTTTTCCCACACTTTGAGAAAGTGGCTCGACAATTAAACTGGCCGGAGGAGGCCTGGACCATACTCGTGCAAAGTGTGCTGGTGGGGAAAGCTCAGGAAATTTATTCGGCGCTACCAATGGACCAATGTGCAGATTATGAGGTACTGAAGAAGCACATCCTCAAGGCCTATGATTTGGTTCCGGAAGCTTACAGGCAAAAATTCAGGAATGCCAGGAAGAGGGAGAGTGAGACCCATGTGGAGTTTGCCAGAGTGAAAGAAAACATGTTTGATCGGTGGTGTGAGTCAAAAGGAGTCGGGAAAGACTTCGAGACATTGCGGGACTTGATCCTGGTGGAGGAATTCCAGCAGTGTGTCCACGAGGACATCAAGGTGTACCTGCAGGAAAAGAAAGTACCAAAGTTGTGGGACGCAGCCACCATGGCAGATGATTATGCCTTAACCCACCGGATACGGGTCCACGAACCTAACTCCTCGCCTAGATCTCCGCAGGGGAGGTGGGGAACAGCAGGTGCGGAGAACGACCATACATGGTGGCGGCCTCGAGATGATTATGGGGACAACTATGATACCCCACCTGTTCGAAATCGGAGGGATGAGGGCCCAAGACAAACTTATAGTTCGGGGGGCCCGAGGCAGACCACGAGTTTTTCCTCCGGGCCTACTTGCGCTTTTTGCAAGAAACCTGGACACTTGATGTCCAGTTGTTACCGCATGAAAAGCGAAGACCCAGAGCGGAGTCCGACTACTACGACTCCAAACGCAATGGCCATTGTGAGAAATCGCCATCAAAAGGGTTACCAACCATTTATTTCAGAGGGGTTTGTGTCACGGGATGGAGCCTCGACTAACCGGAAACCGGTTAGGATATTGAGGGACACAGGGGCACATCAATCTTTAATGCTTGAAGGCATTTTGCCATGGTCCGAGGAGACGGCAACGGGGGATAGTGTTCGTTTACAGGGGATCGGGGGCGGTGTTAGTGCTCCCCTTCATGTCATCCATTTGGAGTCCGATTTGGTGTCAGGACCGGTCACCGTCGGTTTACAAGCCACGCTTCCTGTAGAGGGTGTATCTGTGGTTATCGGGAATGATTTGGCCGGGGGTCAAGTTTATGGTAACCTGAGGGTTGGTAAAGAGCCCAGCAGGGAAAATAACGCCACACCAGCTCGGGATGGCGACAAAAGGGCCAAGTTATTTGTAGGGGGACTGAACTTCAAAACAGAGGAAGAAGTTCTGACCTCTGTCTTCAACAGATATGGGCCGCTGGTGGAAGTGCGGTTGGTAAGAGACTGGGAAACGCAACAGTCAAGAGGGTTCGGCTTTGTCACGTTTGCCAGCACAAAAGACGCCAGAGAGGCAGAGAAGAATTGGAATGGCAAGGAGTTGGAGGGTCGGACCATAACAGTAGGGAAGGCATTTCGTAGGCGTCGAGAGGTCTACAGGAGAGGACAACTGGGCGGTAGTTTTGGTGGTGGCCGCAATCAATATTATTATGGAGGCTCCCTGAGTTATGGCCGCTCCCGAAGGAAGGATTGGAAAAATGGTGGCCGAGAAGGAGACCTCTATTCATGGGACTACAGGGACCAGTGGTCCCACCCTAATTATTAGGGAAGTTCTGAGAAGTTGAAGCACTGAAGGCGGCGGAGCCGCCGAGCCAAGATTCCTACACGAATTAACCGTGAACGCCGTTCCTAAAGGCGTCCATGTAGTGAACTTTCATGCACGGACTAACCGTGAACTCCACGTTCCTCAAGGCGCCCATGTAGAGAACTTTCCTGCACGGACTAACCGTGAACTCCGCGTTCCTAAAGGCATCCATGTAGTGAATACTCGGCTTGGCCTCCCGGAAAAAGTGCTATCGAGTTGCTTAACTTTGGATTTTTGATCAACCCCTTAACCTTCATTCCCAAGAAACTGACGGTCAAAGTCAGAGGGTCATGAGATGGAGTTTGATTTGGCAGGGACAATGTCGTTGTTGGTACTTAGTGCAGAGGGAGTAATCTGGAGGGGTTGTGGTGAAATTTTGGTTGCTTTATTTTTAAGTGATAACTGTGCCCGGGGGGAACTGATAATGTGGGGGGGGGTTGAGTTATCTGGTTTGTTTCTCCAAATTGGCCGGCAAAGAAAGTTTTCGCTGGGTTCAAACTTTCTTTCTTGAAGGGGGGGAGTGTTACATATTTAGGTGAAGGTATGTGAATTACCATTCAGGTTGCTTATCCGTGTGTATTATATTAAGGGTTGTTGTGATTGGAGGGTCAGGAGCCCTTCGGAACAAGTGGCCGGAAACGGAAGTGGCCGGAAACGGAAGTGCCCGAAAACGGAAGAAAAAAAGACACGAGGAAAAAGAAGGAGGTTTCGTTTTTCCTCGCCCCGCTCCGTAAAAAGGTGGAAGCGACCTT
This sequence comes from Myxine glutinosa, assembly GCF_964187855.1. Taxonomy (NCBI): domain Eukaryota; kingdom Metazoa; phylum Chordata; class Myxini; order Myxiniformes; family Myxinidae; genus Myxine; species Myxine glutinosa. The sequence goes on from NC_136263.1 coordinate 110,506,492, forward strand.
GCGCTGCGTGGACAAAGCGGCGTTATGAAACACGTCTGGCGAGAGGAGTTACCTGGACGTGTAACTACCTTTTGACACGTCAAGTCACCGTGAGTTCGTGCACGGAACCAAGCGTCCGATATAGTTTGCCCCGTCTACAAGGACGCGTACGGGTCGCACGTTGGGCCTCGCGCGCGTTGCAAACCGCGCTTGGTTTTGCCCCGTCTACAAGGACGCGTACGGGTCGCACGTTGGGCCTCGCGCACGTGGCAAACCGCGCTTGGTTTTGCCCCGTCTACAAGGACGCGTACGGGTCGCACGTTGGGCCTCGCGCGCGTTGCAAACCGCGCTTGGTTTTGCCCCGTCTACAAGGACGCGTACGGGTCGCACTTTGGGGCCTCGCGCGCGTTGGAAGCCGCGCGGGGTTTGGCCCCGTTGCTTGGCAAGGAGGTGTGCGCTGCAGCAGCTGTCCCCGGTACGAGACGGGACGTTTGGAGCACGTCCGCCCGGGGTTCGTTCAACCGCCCGTGTGCGGAGAAGAGAGACATTGTGAGAGACATTGACCACGGAGGGAGTCAGGAGTGGGGCTCACGTGAGGAATGTATAAGATGGCCATCTTAGAGTTAGTGTAGATGAGTTTACATCTTTGTGATATTGATTGCTGATTGTTGATGGTTGATTGCTCGGGGAATATATCATTGATTATTCCGGATCCTTGGTGTGGGGTTTCCTTTTGATTGGAATTCCTATTGATTGCGTTACGAAAGCTCATATATATAATACTACTTGCTGGCGAAGGTCCTCTCACGGTCCGGGGGTCACCGAGACCAGGTAGTCACCGAGGGGACCACGTAACAGCACTGATCTTACTGCAAGCTAACCTCTTCTGGTGGAGGAGGCCGCAGTGCCCAGAGAGAACCAGTCCTGACAGCGACTGAAGTTAGAAGACTACACGCATACTGTGAAAACGTATGATAAGCCCAGTTAAAATTTCTTAAAATAGGCCTTAAGCTAGCACATCGTATAGTTACTTCCTTAAGCTTCTTGTGACATTTATTGTATGTAGGTATTGGGGAGGACTGTCTGCTCTTCTCTTTTACCAAGTCTTACCAGGTACGGTACCTACACCGACCTACTATCAACTACCTAACCTACTGATGCCATCGTGATGGGTAAAATAGTGGCAAGAGGCTTTTGCTTCGCCGGCTCATTGCGGCTTTGCAGTCGGGTACTCGTACTTTGGCAAAGTACCGCTGAAAGGAAATGTTTTGAAAGGATCAAAAAGGTGATATGTGTTCAAGTGTGCAATTAAATTAAAATATCAAAGTACTGCTGAAAGGAAAGGTTTTGAAAGCATCAAAAAGGTGATATGTGTTGAAGTGTGCAATTAAATTAAAATAAAGTAAAAAAATTCCGGATGTTTAACGCCATTGATGCAGCATCTTTTACACCACCCAAACATAGTACGTTACATTACTTTTTCGTGCCTGTTGTTTGTGTCCCTTATGATGGCCTTAAAAACAGTATGTTTCCTATTCGGAATGATTTTTAATTTTGTCTGATTGCCAGACAGGCAGAGAGACAGAGTAAACCAAAAAAAATTAATAATAATCGCATCCATGTCCGAAGGACGTGGTTCAGTTTGGCATTTTTAATACTAGCAACGGTACCCGCCCTACGGGTGGGGCTTCAATTGGGAGGCCCAAATTAAAAGGCAAAATATCAGAAATTGAAGGCTTTTTTATTTTAAATGATTCATATAAACATCCGTTGAATCATATCACATGCAAATCATCAAAATCTAAAGAGTACATGGCGCCCATTTTGAAAAAAGATTGAATTCTGCAAAACGGAAGCGGCCGCTACAGGTCTTTCTCAGTCGCACGTTTATGTGTGAAGAGTGCGCGCCGAATCTGTAACACGAAAGCAGCCACTACACCTGTTTCTCAGTCGCTTTGCACACGCTGCCATGTTACTTCAGAGCCGCACGTTTATATAGGAAGAGTTCGTCAGGAGTCGATCTACTCTCTCCTGGTACGTAGAATAAAAAGTATTTGTAGAATTTCAACAAAAGCCACATCACTGTTCATATCGGTAAATATTATTCCATCGTGTTTGGAAAAACTGAAAAATTAGAAAATTGGAAAACTTGGAAAAACAATATAGCCTATTTTACTCCCAGCGGTCCCAGGCATACCCACCCAAAATATCGTTGCGATCAGTTGAGCCGTTTTTGTGGTACCTTCGAACGGACGGACGGATATTTGGTGAATTATAGTGAGATGAAATAGGCAAAGCCGAGAAACAAACGAAACCTTTGAGAATCCAGTAGAATTACCCTTAAATATAACCCATTAGAATGAAACACACATTGGGTTAGAAAGGTTCTTCGTCACTTTTTGATGGACGGACATAGCCAAATATTGAAACGGCTTCACCGTTTAAAAATAATCTCACTCCTCCTTGTGCATGACTGATCAGGACAAATTCTGAGCCATAGAATTCCTAAACCATAGGTTCGTTTTCCGATTACTGTTCTGATTTGTGTCTAAAATACAACATTCCATTACAAAATGATACTCTCTAGAACATTGCATTGCCTAAAAGCCAAGATACACGCTCAGCCTGAAATCTAAGGTACACGCTGTAACATACTGTGATGTCAGATTTTCCGTGTAAAACTGTCTGATGGTAGAATTCAGCAGAATCACCTTGAACAACTCATGTTCAGATTGCGTCATACCAAACCAGCAGAACCACCTGTATTTGTACCGCTACCTGTTTAACCATCCGAGAGAGTGCCTTTATCACCCCCCTCATATCCGCACCTGCAAGTGTAGAACCCTTAAAAGAAACGTCCCAGACCAATGGCTTTCCAGTCGAGGATGTTTTACTCCCTGTGAGCGGTGTTATTACCGAACCACCGGTTGCTGTTAGGTGTTGGATGCGCCAAGGTCGTGCGCCAATGCGCCTTCATCTTTAAGGGGGGAATTGTAACATACTGTGATGTCATATCCTTTTCCGGGCTCCGCCACCTGTTGGGCCCCCCGAGGGCTTTTTCCTGTGTCATCACCTCCGGGAATAAACCGCATGTTTGGACGCTTGCTTTGTGTCTCTGAATCCCTCGATTTGCGATGCCATCAATCTCTTAAGAATGTTACACACACTCAGGCCTGAAATCTAAGGTACGTGGTCAGCCTGAAATCCAAGGTACATGCTTACACCTGAAAGACAAGGTACACGCTAAGCCTGAAAGCCAAGGTACACGCTCAGCCTGAAAGCCAAGGTATACGCTCAGCCTGAAAGCCAAGGTACATGCTCAGCCTGAAAGCCAAGGTACACGCTCAGCCTGAAAGCCAAGGTACACGCTCAGCCTGAAAGCCAAGGTACACGCTCAGGCCTGAAATTCAAGGTCCATGCTTAAACCTGAGAGACAAGGTACACGCTCAGACCTGAAATCCAAGGTACACACTCACACCAGAAACTGAAAGCCAAGGTACACGCTCAGGCCTGAAATCCAAGGCACATGCTCACACCTGAAAGCCAAGGTATATGCTTAGACCAATCTTGTCAAACGAATACACCTGCTCCGATAAAGGGCTCAAAAACAGCAGATTTTATTCGCTTCCCACTACGATCCTTCGTCAACGTTCAGTTGATAAAACAATCGTTTGATTCTTCCATCAATGAAGACTGAAGACAAATATAAACGAGGTCTAGTATTCCTCAAACTAAATCCACATTCGTACATTGTAATCGTGAGGACAACCCTGTATTTTCATACAATAAACACTTACGGTACTGTTGTTGCTTTGCAGGTTTCATCAACAGGATAAAATGGCCGATGGGCGGAGGACGGAGGGCTCTCACTTAATTTCAAAGGACAGCATAAACGGAATGGTGCTGACAACACAAAATCACAAAATCCGCTACTAACAAAGAAGGAAAGGCAAAAGTAGGAATAAACATATAAATAGAAAGAATACGTTGGAAAACAACACAAACTATGAAAATAAAATCTAAGAGACGGAAAACCAACAAATATAAATATTTTACAGACCCTGCATATCATCTTACTATAATTCACCAAATGTCCGTCCGTCTGTCTGTCTGTCTGTCCGTTCGAAGGTACCGCAAAAACGGCTGAACCAATCGAAACGATATTTTGGGTTGGTAATCCTAGGATCTCCTGGAGTAAAATAGGCTATATTGTTTTTCCAATTTCAGCTTTGGTCTCCAGCATTCTCAGGTTTGGACTCCCGCATAACGTTATTTTCCCTGGTTCCGCACAAACGGCTGCACCGATCGCTGCATGGCTGCACCGATCGGACTCGGTGACCTCGTACAAAGACCTTTTATAAGGACATGGGTTGTATCCCTGCTTGAGAGAATGCCAACCCCCTCCCCGCCATCACGGCCATCTCTCCAACTCACAATCCCACGAGATATGCGGAAAGGATGAACCAAAGCCAATTATCTTCTTTTTGATTCGTATATAAACATCATTAAAAGTAAATAATGACCTCAGCCAAAGTTCAAACGACGTGAGTTTAATCTCTACATGAGAGAATTCCACATAGCTGTTTGGGCGGTGTATACGCTAACAGATCGCTGTCTCCATCGATCTTGCCAAGGCCGTAACACCTATCGGCTCAAAATCCTTTTAACTGTTGACTTGGTAGTTTTTACAATGAAGGAAACATTAACAATGTTGTTAAAAGTTTATTTGGTGATTAATTTGTGATTGGAGTTATGCTGTTTGGAATGAAAAAAAAGAGATATCGAGTTCAAGTAACTGACGACATGCCGTGATGGTTTCCACTTTCTGAACGTGAACTTCGCGGATCGCCATATGCAGATTCGCCACGGACCCACGATGTTTCCATACGTGAATGTACCCGTTTGTTTGTGAACGGGTACGTTTTTCATGGAAGTTCTTCACGAACTTGCTGTCCATGTCTGATGTGCGACTGAGGGTGCTACAGGAATGTGGAATTTATTGGTTTCATGCTTTAGCATTCGCCTATCTGCATTGTCTGTTTGCTTCTGGCCTCCCACCCATGCGTAGCACTGGTATCTCACGACACTAGTTAGCATAATGAGCGAAATAACCACTCACAATGAAGCTTTATCAGACAAGAGAAAATCTAACCAAGATGAACCATCATTCCAAGGAAAAATCTTCACGGAGCTTTTCCATGGACCATAACCCAAAATGGTCAGTTTACAACGACCACCTGGCCAGGCGGTTCGTGAAAGACTTGGGCCAAAAATATCCCCGTCCAACCCAATAAGCCGTTTGTATAACAAGCGGGGCCGTTAAATATGTAGTAGTAGTAGTAGTGGGGGTAGTGGTACGAGTAGTAGTGGTAGGGGTAGTAATAGTGGTGGTAGTAGTAGCAATAGTGGTGGCAATAGTGGTGGTAGTAGTAGTATTGGTAGTCGTTGTAGTAGTAGTTTTTTTTTTTTTTTTTGTATACTGAATCGAGGCTCGTGAAAGTAGTAGCAATAGTAATAAGTACTACAGTATTAGTAGTAGTAGTAGTAGTACTGCCATACAGTAGTAGTAGTTGTACTAGTACAGTAGTAATAGTAGTTTTATTGGTGCAGTAGTAGTAGTAGTAGTCGTAGTACAGTATTGTAGTCGTGTTAGTAGTAGTAATCATACAGTAGTAGTAGTAGTAGTTATAATAGTAGTAGCAGTAGTGTTAATAGTAGTAGTAGTCGTGGAAGTAGAAGTAGTCATAGTACTGTAGTAGTAGTCCTCGTCGTCGTAGTCGTCGTCATAGTTGTAGTCGTTGTAGTAGTAGTCGTAGTGGTAGTAGTCGTAGTGGTGGTAGTGGTGATAGTGGTGGTTGTGGTAGTAGTGGTGGTAGTGGTGGTAGTGGTAGCAGTAGTAGTCGTATTCACAGTAGTAGTTGTCGTCCCTGTCATCATCGTAGTCGTAGTGGTAGTAGTGGTAGTAGTCGTAGTGGAGGTAGTGGTGGTAGTGGTAGTCGTGGTAGTGGTGGTAGTGGTGGTAGTGGTAGTTGTAGTGGTAGTTGTGGTAGTGGTAGTGGTAGTAGTGGTAGTGGTAGTTGTAGTGGCGGTAGTGGTAGTTGTAGTAGTGGTAGTAGTAGTGGTAGTAGTAGTAGTAGTGGTAGTGGTAGTAGTAGTGGGGGTAGTGGTGGTGGTAGTTGTAGTGGCGGTAGTGGTAGTTGTAGTAGTGGTAGCAGTAGTAGTTGTAGTGGCGGCAGTGGTAGTTGTAGTAGTGGTAGTAGTAGTGGTAGTGGTAGTAGTAGTAGTGGTAGTGGTAGTAGTAGTGGTGGTAGTGGTAGTTGTAGTGGTAGTTGTAGTGGTGGTAGTGGTAGTAGTGGTAGTGGTAGTTGTAGTGGTGGTAGTGGTAGTTGTAGTAGTGGTAGTAGTAGTAGTAGTGGTAGTAGTAGTAGTAGTGGTAGTAGTAGTAGTATGATGATGTGAATTATCTTGTAGGGTAAACGTAAAGCCGCACCCCCGGTTAAAGATGCTCATATATAATACGCAGCATCCATCACTCGACAGCTAGTCAATTTCACTTACTCGCTCAAGGCAATCATAGGGTTTGAGTGCACGGGAATCAGTAAGTAAACAGCGTGATGAATCAAAACGGGGTGTGTGCGACGTCAAAACAGCTGGTTTGTACTCGCAGGGTGCACGCAAAACCTGAATATTATTTCGACGCGCGAGTCTCCCAATTAATCTTGTTTTGTGCGTGGACTCGGGTATTTGACCAATGCTGGTATTTACGGCTCTAATTTCGTGCTGGGAGGGAGAACAAAGAGCGAGGGACGGTGCATCAGCTCCGGGGGTTCGTTCATAAAGTGTGTACGTACAGGTAAAGGCAACGACCAATTAAAAGGCGGAATTTCATCTCCAATAGTTGGGAGTTTTATTTATTTATTTTTTGCACGAAGTGGGGTAATTAGGCGTTTCGACGATTGGCAGCCATGGAGCTACTATTCTGGTGATTTGTGACTGTGCACAGCACGATATCCGAGCGAATCGAACAAGCAACTGCCCGGGAACCGGCTGCTGATGTCGATTGCCCGTTGCTGTTGGAAGGAATGCCAGGTGTGTGGCGGAGATTCAAGTAGGGCTCGGTGAAGTGCATTGATGCACGAGGTTTGCTGTATATTTCACACCTGAGCAACGACGTTATTCAAGGTCAGGAGTGGAGAGGTATATGGGTAGGGGGCAGGTGATTGGGGGGAGGGGGGCAAGTTTGTGCCGACTCAGCGTTCACACCTGCGCGGATGCAGCCAAGTTTGCGCTACAGGTGTGCGAGACGACAAAGCGGATGGGTTGAAATGTAGATGGAATAGGGGTACCACAAAAAGGTTTAAAAACAAGACCGATAGTCCAACAACGGCTTAGCTAGGCTTGGATCTGCTGCCCCCCCCCCCCCCCCACACCCCAAATCATGTGACCAGATGCCCAGCTCTGATTGGGGAACGTTTAGGAGGGACAAATATTCATACACCAGACAGACACCCAAACGCTGTTCCAGAGAGGGTACGCCGTAAAAATATGGCTGCCGAACCACAATACCGATGACGTCATCAAAAAAGAATTCTCGACCAATTTATCCCGAGAAATATATACTGATGAAATCAAGTGTTCTACTTGACTTATGACGTGATAATGAAGGCACCCATGACATCATCATTAAAATGCTATTCCCCATGGGGAGTACTTTACAATGAGCTAGCTTTTTTTTTTTTTTTTCATGGAGCGGTTTAAGAGATATATGTAGAGGTTCAAAGTTTTTCGGTTCTTCCAAGATGGCACCTGTACCACGTGACCTATGACGTCATAATTATCATTAAAATTATACAGGAGGAGGCGCTCCTCTGGTGACAATTTTGTCCATCGGACCAACAGTTGCAGAGAAAACAAATTTTAAAGGGAATAAACCTGCAAAATGCCGGCGGAAGGAACACACACATACATACATACATGCATATATACATACATACATACATCCATCCATCCATATATGCATACATACATACATATATACATGCATACATACATACATACATACATACATACATATATACATACATACATACATATATACATATATACATACATACATACATGCATACATACATATATGCATACATACATATATGCATACATACATACATACATACATATATGCATACATACATACATACATGCATACATACATACATACATCCATATATGCATACATACATACATATATACATACATACATACATACATATGTACATACATATATGCATACATACATACATATATACATACATACATACATGCATACATACATATATGCATACATACATACATATATGCATACATACATACATACATACATACATACATACATACATGCATGCATACATACATATATGCATACATACATACATACATGCATACATACATACATACATGCATACATACATATATGCATACATACATACATACATATATGCATACATACATACATACATGCATACATACATACATACATGCATACATACATACATACATACATACATACATATATGCATACCTTCAATGCAGCAGACATTTTTTTTGTAGGCTTCCCCAGATCTGTGCCTCGACACAATCCAGTCTCTGAGCTCTGCAGGCAGTTCCTTCGACCTCATGGCTTGGTTTTTGCTCTGATATGCATTGTCAGCTGTGAGACCTTATATAGACAGGTGTGTGCCTTTCCAAATCATGTCCAATCAATTGAATTTACCACAGGTGGACTCCATTCAAGGTGTAGAAACATCTCAAAGATGATCAAGAGACATGGGAGGCACTTGAGCTAAATTTCAAGTGTCATCGTAAAGGGTATGAATACTTATGTAAATGTGATATTTCAGTTTTTTCTATTTAATAAATTTGCAAAACTTTCTAAAATCCTGTTTTCTCTTTGTCATTATGGGGTATTGAGTGTAGATTGATGAGGGAAAAAATGAATTTAAACGATTTCAGCAAAAGGCTGCAACATAACAAAATGTGAAAAAAGTGAAGGAGAAATTAATACTTTCTGAATGCACCGTATACACACACACACACACACACACACACACACACACACACACACACACACACACACACACACACACACACGCACACACACACACACACACACATACATTGATACATACGGACAGAAACGCTGTTCCAGACGGCATTACCCGACGGGCTCCGTTGTAAAAAGATCACGGGGCAATAACCTAAGGGTTGTTCATTAATGTGTAGAAAGAGGTAGGAAAGAGACACGATGGGTGGAAACAAAGGAGGAAACGGGTAAGAGGCAGCACTGCGGCGATCATAAACTACACGCAGCCTGGAGATGAAGCCGCAGTCATCGCTGGACCGTCTGCTCGTGCAGTCTCACGACTACTGTAGTGTGGTGGAAACATTTACATTCGTATCTGCATCTCCTCCACCTACTACTTCTTCAATTATTCGCACCTTATTGTGGGCTCGCTCGGAGAAGGGTTTTTAATAAAAAAAAATTAAGCGCAAGTCTTTCACGAACTGGATGGCCAGGCCAACTGGTAGTTGGCCAAACTGAAGGTAGCAGGAATTTGGAACTTGCTGGTGATACCTTCGTGGAATGTCCAGCAGGTAATGTTAAACACCATGTTTAGCACGACACCATGGTCAGGGATGGCTTCCATCTGCATTCTCAGCCTCACTTCTTTACCTGTCTTATCCGTGCTGACGGTTTCATTTGGAGACAATAACATATACCTTAGTGTTCCTACATCCACTTTTTATTATCACACACATTGTCTGCTCGATCTCTTTTACTTCAACACCTTGAAAAAGCTTCACTAGTTGTGTCTCTTTCTGTCCTGCATGATGACCCTGCGAGGGTTTACTCCTCCGAACAGTGCAGGGCACCGCTCCGAAGCCAATCAGCCCGAGTGCCATTTTATTGAAACGGTCTCATAACTTATAACTCCTAATTATGGAGGTTTCTGTAAAATTCATAAGGCTTTTAGAAATATGAGCCATTTCGTATATTTTCTGAGAAAAAAAAGAAGAAGAAAAAAGGAACGACTCCTTTGCAATTTAGACGAGGTCTTAGAAATAATGTGTGCAACATTTCACCACTACTATGATTAATACTACTACTACTACTACTACTACTACTACTACTACTACTACTACTACTACAAATACTACTACCACTACTACTACTACTACTACTACTACCACTACTACTACTACTACCACTTCAATTATTTGGCCCGAAGCGTCTATGAACCGGCTGGACAGGTCTGACTCATTCAACTGAAGGTGATTTCGGCAATAATTTGTTTAGGGTGCCGGAGATAACTTGCAGAATTAAAAAAAGAAAAGAAGACACTTGGGGACATTTTAACGGCCAATAAGGTCTATAGTGCTTGCAGACGTGTCGTCTGACAACGTCCATCGAAGGGATGGCAACAAGTTGATGAATTGCCATGCATGTGAAACACCAGGATGACAGTTTATAGCTGAGTTGGGATTCGAACCCAGGCTAGACAGCTTCGAAGCGAACATACAGGCCTATAAAAAGAGTATCTCGCTCATGTGGCAGGTGAGGAAAGGACAGAGTTACCATGTTATGTTGAGACATGATACCACTGCACTCTGCATCTTTAAAACGGTGCTGTAGTTGGTAATATTGATGAACAAATGGATAAATGGACCTATAAAATAGTGGGCCCTAAAAAGGGATGCTTTCCAACGTCTGATTAACATTGGGCCAACACTTCATTCCAACGTGTGACCAACGTCTGTCTAACGTTGGTTCAACGTTGTGCCACCCTCCCTTCAACGGTCGGCCCCCATATAGTCGCCTGGGACATAACTTCGTCGGGGCGATGTTGGCTCGGCTATAGTTTTCGACGTTGGTCCAACGAAAGTGCTGACGTTGCTCCAACGTTGGCCAAACGGTGTTGTGTTAGCTGGGCAATGTACCGTACTTGTTAGAGATACTTGTAACTTTAAAAGACTAATACCAGATCGACCTTCTGTTGATTACACCATTCAATATTGAACGAGAACGGCACTCGGTGGAGAGCATACCTCCGTTAGGCTGAAGAGTGCACGTTTTGTATCCACTGATAGGTCGGATCTGGATTCGGACCTGAACCAAAATCGAATCGGCTTGTTCTTGACACCCAGCCAACTCATCCCCAAGTTTCGTACGAATCAATCCACAACTTTTTGAGATATCGTGCTGTATTGTATATCGCTCAATCTCTCAATGGTGAAGAATCACTCAAATAAATTCTCAGATCCAGATCCGGATCTTCACCGAAATCGAATCATTTCGTCATTGTCACATATCCAACCTCTCCACCAAATTTCGTCCGAATCCACCCACAACTTTTTCAGATATCCTGTTCAAAAGAAATACACAAATAGACAAACGGACAGACAAACAGACAGGGGTGAAAACATAACCTCCATACACCTTCAGTGCTGGAGGTAAATATGTGTGGGTGGGGTGTCTATGGTGCGTTAAGAGGCTTCACAATTTACAAAAATCGACGATTATATATATATATTTAAATTCCACTAGTGGAAAACTAAAAATTTCCACCTGTGTAAAACTCTAAATGAAAACTACTCTTATGTCAGGGAATTTTTTTTTTAAACGCTGCATTATGGAGGTTAGTGATGATGGTGTTACACTATTGCAGTGTTACATAGTCCATGTCGACATAAATGTGCATATCAGATCGCATGACTAATCGCTTGACAATTGTTTTACATATAAATGAGTGTGAGGAGGCCATTGGCATTGTTTTATTACAGTAATTGTGTCTTGTCTTGTTGTGCCTATTACAGTGGTTGCTCTGCTCGAATGAGGAAAACTGATTAAGCATCGCCTTTTGAGTTGTACAATTAGTAAGACTAGCAACGGTACCCGCACGACTGGCAGAGCTTCAATTGGGAGGCCCAAGTGAAAAGGTAAAATATCAGAAATTGAAGGCTTTTTATTTTATTTTAAACGATTCAAATAAACATCCGTTAAACCATATCACACGCAAATCATCAAAATCTAAACAGTATCTTACATTTGATCCAAATTTGAAATTTTGTCCCACAGTGATCCATTTGAAATAAACATTCACCAAATGTCCCACAGTGATCGATACACCTGATCGTGATGATCGTGATCGTGAATCGTGATCGACAATCGTGTTCACAATCACTATGTCGTATGTACTCCCGATACGTGTTTCCTTCAGTTGAAATGGGTTAGAATTCTCTCAAGCAGGGATTCAACCCGTGTCCTTATAAAAGCTCTTTGTCCAAGGTCACCGAGTTTGATCGGTGCAGCTGTGCAGCGATCTGTGCAGCCGTTTGTGCGGCACCCGGGAAAACAACATCGTCACAATGAAAACATCGTCACAATGAACGTTATGCGAACGCGAATGTTATGCAGGAGTCCAAACCTGAGAATTCTGGAGACTAAAGCTGAAATTGGGAAAACTAAATAGTCTATTTTACTCCTGGAGATCCCAGGATTATCCACCCAAAATATTGTTGCGATCGGTTCAGCAGTTTTTACAGTACCTTCGAACAGACAGACAGACAGACAGACGGACGGACATTTGGTGAATTATAGTAAGATTCGACTGTTTGAGCTCAACTCAGCCAGGCAATGGTGAACAAGAGCATGCTTTTCAACTATCTGGAGGAGTGAAAAGAAGAGCTCAACACAGCCAACCAGTTGCCAACAAGAGCAAGCTTTTCAACTAGCGGGACCAGTGAAAAGAAGAGCTCAACACAGCCAACCAGTGGCCAACAAGAGCAAGCTTTTCAACTAGCTGGAGGAGTGAAAAGAAGAGCTCAACACAGCCAACCAGTGGCCAACAAGAGCATGCTTTTCAACTAGCTGTAGGAGTGAAAAGAAGAGCTCAACACAGCCAACCAGTGGCCAACAAGAGCAAGCTTTTCAAATAGCTGGAGGAGTGAAAAGAAGAGCTCAACACAGCCAACCAGTGGCAAACAAGAGCATGCTTTTCAATTAGCTGGAGGAGTCAAAAGAGAGCTCAACACAGCCAACCAGTGGCCAACAAGAGCAAGCTTTTCAAATAGCTGGAGGAGTGAAAAGAAGAGCTCAACACAGCCAACCAGTGGCCAACAAGAGCATGCATTTCAACTGGCTGGAGGAGTGAAAAGAAGAGCCCAACAGAGCCAACCAGTGGCCAACAAAAGCAAGCTTTTCAACTAGCTGTAAGAGTGAAAAGCAGAGCTCAACACAGCCAACCAGTGGCCAACAAGAGCAAGCTTTTCAAATAGCTGGAGGAGTGAAAAGAAGAGCTCAACACAGCCAACCAGTGGCCAACAAGAGCAAGCTTTTCAACTAGCTGGAGGAGTGAAAAGCAAAGCTCAACACAGCCAACCAGTGGCCAACAAGGGCATGCTTTTCAACGAGCTGAAAGAGTGAAAAGAAGAGCTCAGCACAGCCAACCAGTGGCCAACAAGAGCATGCTTTTCAATTAGCTGGAGGAGTGAAAAGAAGAGCTCAGCACAGCCAGCCAGTGGCCAACAAGGGCAAGCTTTTCAAATAGCTGGAGGAGTGAAAAGAAGAGCTCAGCACAGCCAGCCAGTGGTCAACAAGGGCAAGCTTTTCAACTAGCTGGAGAAGTGAAAAGAAGAGCTCAACACAGCCGACCAGTTGCCAACAAGAGCATGCTTTTCGACTAGCTGGAGGAGTGAAAAGAAGGGCTCAGCACAGCCAGCCAGTGGCCAACAAGAGCATGCTTTTCAACGAGCTGGAGAAGTGAAAAGAAGAGCTCAACACAGCCAACCAGTGGCCAACCAGAGCAAGCTTTTCAACTAGCTGGAGGAGTGAAAAGCAGAGCTCAACACATCCAACCAGTGGCCAACAAGAGCATGCTTTTCAATGAGCTGGAGGAGTGAAAAGAGGAGCTCAACACAGCCAACCAGTGGCCAACAAGAGCCTGCTTTTCAACTAGCTGGAGGAGTGAAAAGAAGAGCTCAACACAGCCAACCAGTGGCCAACAAGAGCCAGATTTTCAACTAGCTGGAGGAGTGAAAAGAAGAGCTCATCAAAGCCAACCAGTGGCCAACAAGAGCAAGCTTTTCAACTAGCTGGAGGAGTGAAAAGAAGAGCTCAGCACAGCCAGTGGCCAACAAGAACATGCTTTTCAATTAGCTGGAGGAGTGAAAAGAAGAGCTCAGCACAGCCAACCATTGGCCTAAAAAAGCATGATTTTCAACTGGCTGGAGTGTAAAGAGACCGTTTCATGGTGCATCATTTGCTCTAGAATTAAAGCGCTTTGTGTAAAGACAAACATATAAACAAGGCAGAGTGGCAGTTTGTGGGGAACTTTATTTGTTTGACTCCTGACGTTTTACAAACAGCGGCAGCAATACAGCAAAATAGTGAATGCTATTTGATATAAATAGTTACATGGTAGTGGTCTCAGTATATATATATATATATATATAAAAATGGTACTCATCGGAAAGGCAGGTTCAGTGCTGCCAAAAGATCCCCACAGCAAGGATTACACGGAGTGCGTTGGCTTTACCTTCTCGATGAAGGTTTTTGGCAGGGTTCTGGCAACTCGTCTACTCTTTCACAAACACGTTGGGATCTTTAACATCCACCGACTCATGCATAACCGCCAAAAACACTCAACCTATAACGTCCATCCGAGGGACGGCACACTTTCTTGGGTAACTCCTTGCCTGCAAAATACCAGGATGATGTGAATTTATAGTGGGATCAAAAATTGAACCGAGGCTAATTAACTGAAATATATATATATATATATATATATATATATATATATATATATATATATATATATATATATATATATATATATATATTGCAAAAAGTAGTTGAGATTCCCAAAAATCCTTGTTCCATATCTAACACATCTATCATTAGTTGATGTGTTAGATTCCAGATGTGTTCGATACTTTTGACAATTTCTCAGTCCATCTCATTGAAAAAAGAGAGGAAAAAAAAAAACATTTTCCTATTATTCCCTCCACTTCCCTCATACACACAGCAGGTGAGTTTCAAGAGATATCCCAACACACATGATCATATAGTATACTGCTGAAAGCAGTTCCCATTCTCCAGTGGAATGATGAATACAGATGGACTCAGAAATTGTCAGAGAATACACAAATAGGAGAAGAAATGGACGTGTTTTGTCTTTCTTGCTGCAGATTGAGGTCTTGTTGAGTAGAGACAGGTGGGCACAGTGGAAAACTCCCCTGACGTGTTGACTGAGGCTTTGAAGATGGATTTTATATCAGCTGTGTTTCCTCTCTGGCCAAAGGGCGATCAGCAGAGTATAACAAATAAGACTCTGCTGCCTTTCCCTTGGTGTACTTATCGTTTCATCTCAAGTCCGCATCCCTATACATTCGCTCGCGACGCAGTGGATGCACTTTCCATTTGCCCCAGTGGTGAATCTATAGCTGAAGGACTACGAGCTACTGGGCTAAGAGTGTCCAGAAAATTCAAACAAAATCTGGTGATCCTATATGTGATTTCTCACGTCGATGTACAATAATTGATCAATCTCAATATTCCATAAGATCTTCGTTTGCATTTGACATTGAAAAAAAACTGCTCTAAATGGCAGCTGGAGCAGTAGAAATTGCGCCAATTATATCGTCGGTGCAAATGTGCACCACTGTGCACCATCGGTACAGATTGTGCAATTTAATATCACATGCAGAGAAAATGTTTAAAAAAACTTAGGATTGTCTGAAACTCGACCATATAACTTTTACTGTCCATCCGTATGAGTGAAGACAGCCTCATGCAGTGGAGTGCCATGTCGTCACTCAGCATGTCCTGCGCATTCTGGATGATCAGAGACAAGCGGATACCTGGGTATCTATGACAGCTCCAGAATGGCACAGCCTCCCGCCAAATTTATCCACATCATTGTGCAGCTATCCGGGCATACGTATGGTCTGCTCGTCAGTAACTCACTGCCCTTGTCTCGTCTGGAGCCGCACGACGTGTTTTGACTGTAGAGACACGAACTCGTGTCGCCCTTCTCACAAGATGTTCTCTTTTGGCCCAGGGATCTGCAGTGGAACTGCCCGACTCATAATCCGAATAAGCTGCAGAAGTATAAGCGGATCACTGCCAACTCGACCCTATTTATACCCGAATCGGTAGATGTGGGACAGCCATGCACCCTGAAAGTCCAGGAGCAATGCGCATCAGGTCGTGGAGGTGACCTGCTTCAAACAGAGGGCGCAAGCACGATCAAAACGTACGAGGAGATTTGACTGTGAATGCATTGGAGCAAAAAACCCAACATCTTTCCGAGTCAATGTCACAGCCTTATAGTGGCGCATTGATTGCAATATCACCTAATGTGGAATCTAGCAACGGCGTTTGCTTTTCCATTTGCGCGAAATATCTCCTTTCGCTTCCACTTAGTGAGACGCATGACGACAAACCTCCAGATGCTGAAACCGACTACACATGCCTGGGGAGATTCAAAGATAAAAGCACATCCTCCGTGCTCTCTGTTCCATCTCACTTTATATGAGACTATTATTATTACTTTCTATATAAAGATCTCACTTCTCGCTGGAGATGGAAAGGAATGAAAACCTCCATCAAAATGTCCTGAAACTGAAGCGCTCCTTCCGTGACGTTTGTTCGGACGAGGGAATTTTCTAATGACGACTATGTGTGATGAATGGCCGAGCAGTGGCATGCTGTCAGTTCAATTATTTTCCAGCTGCGGGAGAAGGCAAAAAAGCGGCTGCTCTCGGCGTGCCGCCCAAAAGTGACCTTGAAAGGCGCTTTATGGCGCATCAAAGGGGTGCGCGCGCAAGAGGGCCGCTGTTCCCTCGACTCAAAACGTGCTCCACGAAGGAAACCTCACACACTCTATGTCCATGCTTGTCTGTGTGTCGCGAGAATGTCTGTCTGTCCAAACAATTGCTTCACAGGAGAGTGTGGGTATGTGAATGCACTGTGTGGCTGCATGTCCTCTGTGTCAAATTATCTATAAATTCATTAGATGAATACCGGATATAGTTTTCTCACATACACTCCTCACTGTTTGTGTATTTGCTCATTTCTACACCGATCAAAGTTATAGTCGCTGCAGATCCAGGAAGAATGACATTAGAAAAAAAATATCAATAGAATTGCTTACTATATATATATATATATATATATATATATATATATATATATATATATATATATATATATATATATATTGATAGCAACCAGAACATGTAATATGATAGATAAATTACAAGACAAGTAGAGTGTGACAATTGACCAAAGGAAGTAAACAGCAAAAGAAACTCAGAACCGCAGCTTAATTCTTGACATTTCACAATCATTCGATGCTGGAAGCACAGCAGACGGAGCACCTGCAACACTACAAAGGAGCATGAGACAACAATTGCAAAAATCATAATGAAAGAAGCACAGGATCAGCAGAGTGAACAAGTGAGTGGGATTCCTTTCTTTTTTTTTCTTTTTTTTCATTAGAGCACGGCAGTGAGTAGCTGCTACGGAAGCAGACTTCCACCAGGAGGAGCCGCCAGAGCGAATCTGTAGCCAAGAGATGCATCTGCAGCGGCGCCATCGGATAGACGAGGCTCCGGCACGAGTCGCAGAGCTCCCTCCATGCGTCGTCCCCCGCCCCGGATTAGCGCGGACCGGTGCGCACATTTCCACCGGAGCGGCGCCGTTACTCTGCCCTGACAGCCCGACGTGAGCTGCAGGCGAAACGCACCCGGCGAGCTGCGGACAAGTCCGCACTCAAACGGGACTTCATTTGTGTAGGCTACTTCAGGTTCGCAAAACCGACGAGGTTCCAGAAAACGTTGCGACGGTTTGACTGTGCGGATGCTTATTGTGGGTGCTGGAGTGTACACTCATCAAACTCGATCGAGGCTCACATCCTATGGAATAATTCGAACTGTCACCAATTAATTTTAACAATGTCCCAGCTGAGATGATGCTACAAACCAAACGGTGAAGAAAAACACTGGGAAGTGCCCTTAGACATCCTTCATGATATATATATATATATATATATATATATATATATATATATATATATATATATATATATATATGTATATATATATATAAAACACCACCTCTTTCGTCCTACACAGTTGACCGGCGACCATTTAATGAGTACATCGACTGTGAATTGTCCGACATTCGTTTCACAGGTCATGCTATAAGCCAGGAACATGATTAGCGTTTCCGAGATGGGAATCGCGGCGTCCCACGAGGCTGCCGCATCACCTGCACCTGCACGCTATCTACAAGCACGGGGTATGCGCGACAATCGCAGCACGGACCGGCTCACTTGACGTCCTCGTACTTACAGAGCCCGTGCTTTCTCCGTAGCCACGAGCTCGAGGGAAGTTGGGAGAAAAAGCAAACAGTTTTGTGACGGGTCGTGAGGGCGTGGGTTAGTGCTGAAGAGCGCGAGTTTCCCCCCGTACCTGCGCACTACGCGTGCGCCCAATGTTAATTTGCCGCATTAATTCGCTTTACCATCGAGCATTTGACTCTAAGCGGCCAATTTGCTCTTGTTTGTGCGTGGAGGGTACGGGCAGCAAGAGGGTGATATTGCGGGTCGAAGCCCGTGTGAACATCCCACGACCGTTCTTGTGTGGCTTTTGCTCTATTCGCTCCCTTCCCCGAGAACATTCGCGGTGTCCAAGCACCAACTGCTCCACGCCGCGCCCTCTTTCTCCCTCTTTCTCCCCCTCTCCGAGCTCTCTTTTTCCCTCCGCTTTGTGACCCTGAGTCCGCACTCGGCTCTGCGTGGGCACCTCGCTTTTCCCAGCTCATTCGCGCCGCGCTCGGCATTCTACCGCCTCGCAGCGATCCCGCACAGCATCACGAGCAAAGCACAGAAACCGTGTCGTAATGCTCGGCACATACGTTTACAGCCTTACCGTGCTTCACCGTGCAGTTCCGTGCCTCGCCGAGCAGAGCACGCTTCTCGGAGCTGTCCGTGCCAGGGGGTTCTGAAAGCTGACGTCAGGATGCGGGCGGTGCTGGCGGACTGCAGCGCCCCTGAGGCTTCCCCCGCGATGGGGGCGACGGCAGCGCTTTCAGGCTGCAGAGCTCCGTGGACTCGTGCGGTCACAGTGGCCCCGGAGGAACTGTCGAAGGAAGGGGGTGGATCGGCGAACGATTTGGGGCTCCCGGAGGTTTCTGCAACACCGTATGATCCGTGGGGCGTGACCGTGTGGGCTGCCGCACCGTAACCGCCCTAAATAGTCGCCGGAAGCGGGCGCTGCTTCCGAACGCGTCTTATTGCAGAGCGCCCGGATTTCAAGCGCAACCAGGGACAAGTTTCCCTCGCTCTGATGTTTCTATATGATGCCGAAACCAATTGCTATGCAGAGTGACCCAAATCACTGCCGGTGTCCAAAGCTGCGAAGTTCCAAAGAAATGATCTTTGGCTTCTCCCACGCCACCACCAACTCCGCTCCATCCATCCTCCGGTGGCAGCATGAAGTGCCCTCTGCTTGCCGCGTTTCTGTGCAACTCACGAAAATTGATTCCTCGTGCACTGGCCAGTGCTCCTAACTCCTAATCATGGAAGTCACCATCACACATTATTCACATTTTTGGAGCAAGGATTCCAATGTGCTCATAGCGCGAGGAACGACTCGGATGCAAAACAAAACTCCTGGTCCCGCCCACATAGACTCTGCTCCCAAAGTGAAAGGAATGAACCGTTAATGCTGCTTGATTATTTATCCACTGAACATAGATAGCTTGAAATGCAAACGATTTGAAACTGGCTTGAGGAGGAAAGTGAGTAGGCTGCTTGGAAAAAATGCGCATTTCAATATTACATCACCAAGGACTCAAAGGCCATGTCAGGAAGACTGCCTCAAGGAAGACTTCGATACAAATAAATCTGCAGAAGGGAAAAGACACGAAGAGACATCGATGCACCTTTGCATGAATCATACACCAGATGGTAGGAGACAGTGTCTTGTGTTTGGCATTCCCACCTGAGCATGCAATGCGCTCTTTGATTTGTCCATGATCAAGCACCTTTCAAATCCATGGAAATGTACACTGATGTCTCCTAGTGTCCTTTTCCGCCAATGCATTACAGTATATTTGTCCTCCATGAGAATTAGATAATTGTGAACAGGAAAATATATCAAGATAGCATGTAGGATTTGAACCAAGGACTTTTTTGTATACATAATCGAGGTTTGTGGAAGAGCTAGTACTAGTACACTGAACGGGATCAGGATGCAACTGGCCAAAAGCAACAGAACAAAGAGGGGGGGGGGGGGGGGACACCGACAGCATAGATGATGGCTAATATGGAAGCAGACTTGGAAAAACAATGGGTGTGGGGTGGAATGGTGGGCAGGAGAGGATACTTGGGGTGGATAAGATGGGTCCAGACGAAAACTTTCAGGAGGTAAAACTGGTAATTTGTAAATAGGGATGAGGGTGAGATAGGGGCAGGGGGTTAACGACGGTAGAAAAGATCGTGGTTTTTTTTTTTTTTGGGGATACAAAACCAAGGCTCGTGTAAGAGCCAACATTAATCACAAAAAACAAATGGACACATAAAACATATAATAAAGGGAGCGGGGGACAAGATGGGGAGAGAGGGAAGCACACAAGTACAACAGTAGAGAACAGGGACATCGGGAGATCTGTGGGAATGGAGGGGGGGAGGGTGGGAGAGGTATAAAACACATGGAAACTGCTAGGACTTCCAGGAAAGAAGTCGGTATTTCAAAAAAGTGCATCTGGGGTGAATTAACGGGGGTAGAAAAGATCAGGGTTTGGATGGGGAAGATAAGAGATGGTGGTGAACAGCTGTTTTAAAGACCTGGAGGGAGGAGTGGGATTGAAGAGAGTGAGGGAGTTTGTTCCAGAGGCGGGAGAAAAGAGGAATGAAAGAGTGAAGGCGAGCAGAGAGTCTTGATTTTGGCAGTTTCACCAGAAGAGGGTTGTTGGAAGTTCTTATGTGACCTGTGGGAATATTTGGGGGACAGAGCGCAGACAGAGCTGGGGGAGCTAGGCTGTAGAGAAGTCGGTAGAAGACAGAAAGACCACCAACCTGCTTGCGGTGATCGAGTGAAAAGCCTTTGGACTTCGCTTCATCGCGGGAAATTCCAATGATTATGAAAGCTTTGGTTTCAACAGCGTGAAGCCGAGCTAGGTGTGAGGCAGGAGCACCAGCCCAGAGGGGAGAACAGTATTCCATTGAGCTGCGGATGAAAGCCTTGTAAGTGGTGAGGAGCTCAGGTGTGCCATGGAAGGTCTTTACACGACGGAGGGTGCCCAGTCGGCGACTGGCTTTGGAGGCCAGCTTGGAAATGTAGTTTTCCCAGGAAAGATCATGGCAGATATTGAGACCCAAAAGCTTGAGTGACAGAACATCTTGGAGAGGATTGTTGAGAAGGTAGATGGGAGGGTTGTCCACTCGGTCTTTTCAGAGAGACATTGTGAGAGTGTGAGATTTGTCAGGATTGAAAGACGTGTTCCACTTGTTTGACCAGTCTGTGATTTTGTCCAGGTCTGCAGAGAGTGAGGAGGCTGCAGTCTGCCGATCAGAGGGATGAGGTATAGAGCGCAGAGAGTGGAGTCATCAGCAAAGAATAGAGAGGATTTTCCAGAGAGTCGGACAGATCATTGATGAAGACCAGAAAATGCACAGCGCCCAGAACACTGCCTTCGGGAACTCCAGCCTGAACAGGAAGGGGAGATGAGAGAAAACCATTCAGGGCCACACGTTGACTATGACCAGAGAGTAAGTCTGCAAGCCATGCATGGAGATTTCCATGGATACCATAGGAGAAGAGTTTGGTGAGCAGAGCTGGGTGCCAGGCCGTATCGAAGGCACGTGATATGTCAATGGAGACAGCACCGATTTCCTGTTTGGAATTGAGGACCTCCATCCATTGTTGAGACAGCAGAAGCAGCATGTACAGAGCAGAATGACCTGGTCTGAATTCACATTGATGATTCGAGATCAAGCCATTAGAGAAGAGGAAGGATTTGATGTCAGATGCGATGATTGATTCCATGACCATGCTGATGATTGGGAGAAGGCTGATTGGTCTGTAGTTGCAAGTTTCTGTTTTAGCATCTTATTTGTGTAAAGCGGTTATGTTGGCTCATTTCCAAGCAGATGGCAGACGACCTTGAGCAAAAGAGAGGGTGAAGAGAACAGAGAGAGGGTGAGATGGAGCGGCAGAGCAGGATTTTAGGACCCGTGGGCTGATGCCGTCTGGTCCAGTTGCAGAATCAGTCTAGGTTTGACAGAAACTTCTCCACCTTGTCAGGAGAGAAGGACACAGAGTCCAGGAGCAGTTGGGTTCGACTGGGAAAGGTGGATACAGAGAGAGAGAGATGGGTTTGGGACACAAGATTTTGAGGCAAACACAGAGTTGAGGCATTCGGCTTTTTCACGTGCGGTGTCAGCTGTGTAGCCATTTGAGGTAAGTGAGGGGATGGAGGGAGACAAACACCAGAAATAGATTTGTCCAGGCGCCATTTGGAGGAGGGAGACAGGTTTGAGAGTTCAGTCTTGAGAGTTGAGAGATATTGTTTCCTTGCTCTCCTGAAGGTAGACACACACTTGTTCCGAACTTTGTGGGAAAAAAATGAGATTGCCTTCCAGTGGATTTTCCTTCCATGAGGCAAAGGCAAGTTGTTTCATGGCACCTGCCTCACCACAAGCTTCAGTGTACCATGGACGGGAAGAAGGGGTATGACAACTGAAGACCAGATGCGATAAATTTGTGCATGAGAGACAGCAGTATACTTTGGAAGAATTCCCAGAAAGAGTTGAAGTCAGAGGCAGTAGAGATGAGAGACCAGTCCAGATGATAGATGGCTGCTTGAAGACCATGCATTTTTGGCCTGAGTGAAATGCCAGACTTGTCGGTGCTGAGGAGGCTCTGTGAGAATGGCCAGAGAGATGTCCACTTCAACAAGCAAATGATCAGAAGAACCGATTGGAGCAGAAGAAGAGCAGCAGACATTTGCAGGGAAGTTTGTCATAACCAAGTCGAGAAGAGAAGATACTCCATTGACTGAGATTCAGGTCGGGAAATTGACACGTATTGTGTCAGTCCCAGTGAGTCGCAGAAGTCCTTTGCTGAGGCGCCATGGCTGGTGTGAGAAGTACCCACACTGAGCCAGCTGGCATGATGAGATTTGAAGTCACCACATACAGTGCATTCAGAAAGTATTTAGACCCCTTCACTTTTTTCACATTTTGTTATGTTGCAGCCTCATGCTGAAATCGTTTAAATTCATTTTTCCCCTCATCAATCCACACTGATTTTTCCCCCCATCTGGCCACTCTGCCATAAAGGCCATATCGGTGGAGTGTTGCAGTGATGGTTGTCCTTCTGGAAGTTTCTCCCATGTCCACACAGGATCTCTGCCGCTCAGCCAGAGTGGCCATCGGGTTCTTGGTCACCTCTCTTACCAAGGCCCTTCTCCCCCGATTGCTCAGTTTGGCCGGGCGGCCAGCTCTAGGAAGAGTCCTGGTTGTTCCAAACTTCTTCCATTTAAGAATTATGGAGGCCACTGTGCTCTTGGGAACCTTCAATGCAGCAGAGATTTTTTTGTAGGCTTCCCCAGATCTGTGCCTCGACACAATCCTGTCTTTGAGCTCTGCAGGCAGTTCCTTCGACCTCATGGCTTGGTTTGTGCTCTGATATGCATTGTCAGCTGTGAGACCTTATATAGACAGGTGTGTGCCTTTCCAAATCATGTCCAATCAAATGAATTTACCACAGGTGGACTCCAATCAAGGTGTAGAAACATCTCAAAGATGATCAAGAGAAATGGGAGGCACATAAGCAAAATTTGAAGTGTCATAGCAAAGGGTATGAATACTTATGTCAATGTGATATTTCAATTTTTTCTTTGTAATAAATCTGCAAAACTTTCTAAAATCCTGAATCAGTGATCGGCTGATGGTGAACGGGGTCTGTACTTGTCGAATAACGAGTGACAAAGCTCTCTTTGTCATTATGGGGTATTGAGTGTAGATTGATGAGGGAAAAAATTAATTTGAACGATTTCAGCATAAGGCTGCAACATAACAAAATGTGAAAAAAGTGAACGGGGTCTGAATACTTTCTGAATGCACTGTATGAGGAAGAGAGAGTTGGGATGAGTGGAAAGAAGTTGGTCCATGTTGTCAGACAGGGAGATAGATGTAAATGGAGTCATCACTGTTTGAAGGATGGTACAGAACACATATGAACAAAAGGTGTGAGCAGAGGGGGAAGCCATAGCCAGAGGTACTCCTGGGGGTGGGGTGGAGAGAGGACAGTGCAAGGAGAGTGAGGAAGAGAGTTTTTGATAAAAATAGCAACCCCACCACCAGGAAAAGGCTCAGCAGGTCTATCATACCTGAGGAGGGAGTAACCAGGAAGAGATATTAAAGAATCAGAGACATCTTGATGAGGAAAGTTTCTGTTAAGCAGATTACGTCTGGTTTGTCAGAAGCAACCTATATGGAGAGATCAATCAGGTTTGACCGAAGGCCCTGGATGTTTGAGGTCCATACCATTAAGGAAGAGAGAGGGAGAGTATCGGGTACAGGACAGGGGAGGGAAGGGGGTAGGGTAAGATGAGGGAGAAGAGGAGGAGGTAAGGAGAGCTGTTGATTGTGTGTCAGAGATTGCAGAAGAGTCAGGAAAAAGTGAAGGATGAGGAGGACAAAAGGTTTGATGGTGATGGGATGAGGCACTGTGAGGTATTGTTTAAGGGGGGAGGCAGAGCAACGTAGAAGGTTGGAGGAGGTGGAGGTATGTGATGTAAGGGAGAGGAAGTGGGGAGAAGGCAGTTTGAGGAGGAGGAAGGGGAGGAGGGGGGAGAATTGGAGAAAGATAGTAGGGGGGAGCTTTTGGTGGGGGGGGGGGCGAGGGGGAATTTAGGAGGGGAGGTGTGAGGGGGGAGTTTAGAAAGTGGATGATTCATGAAAAACGAACATTTATTACAAACTGGGTTTATTGTGATTTTCAAGTCAGAGATCCATTTGAAAATGATAGAGGAGGGGTGGAATGAAGGTGATTTTAGACTTAGAGAATGTAGAAAGGAAGGACTGTAAGAGATTTAATTTTTTTTGAAATGGAATGATTTGATGAGGAAATGGAAAAAGCCTTTTAAATAAGAAGAAAAACAGCATGTTGTAATAAACCACTGAATAAAACACTGCAGGAGAAAGTTTAAACATATTTAAAAATAAAATTAAACAAAACTGTGAAAAAAACAATCTGGGAAATTTCCCCGAAGTGAGGGCGTGGATTTTAGAAAGAAGGAGCAAAGGGTTGAAAGAGTATGGTGGACACTAGAATTTGAAAGGTGAGTATCGGCTGGAGATGGAAGGAAGAGGGGGAAGAAAAGGAGATAAAGGGGTGGGGCGAGACAACAGCACACGTGGGCAGGGCCCACGAAGAGAGACGGAAATTCAAAAAAAAATCTGTATTAAAACGTTAGACAAAGGGTAGATGTTCGGGGAAGTTAGGGGGAGAAGTGAAAATCTGAGAAACAAGCAATACAGCGAAGGAAAGAACTTAAATTCACAAAACACCGACGGGTGGAGGGAAGCCCAGATAGACCAGGCCACGCATGCGGTGTGAACAGAAAACGATTAACTACACACAAGTTTGCACGAATTACAAACCAACACTAACTTTTTTTTGTGCATATAAGATTGTTCACGGTTCTGTTTAAATATTATTTAAATATGTTTAACCTTACCCCTTCTGTGTTTTATTCAGTGGTATATTACAACACGCTGTTTTTCTTCCTATTTAAAAGGCTTTTCTCAATTTCCTCTCCAACTCATTCCACTTCAAAAAAAAGAAATTCAATATCTTATACGTCTCCCTCACTACATGGTCTAAATTCACATTCATTCCATCCCTCCTCCATCGTTCTGAATCGGATTGCTAACTTGAAAATCACAACAAACCCAATTTGTTATCAATGTTCGTCTTTCATTAATCATCCACTTTCTAAACTCCCCTCTTGCCCCTCCCATCCAAATCCGCCCCCTTGCACCTACACTCCTAAACTCCCCCCTTGCCCCTCCACTCTTAAACTCCCCCCTTGCCCCTCCACTCCTGAACTCCCCCCTTGCCCTTCCCCTCCTAAACTCCCCCCTTGCCCCTCCCCTCCAAATCCCCCCCCTTGCCCCTACACTCCTGATCTCCCCCCTTGCCCTTCCCCTCCTAAACTCCCCCTTTCCCCCTCCCCTCCATATCCCACCCCTTGCCCCTACACTCCTAAACTCCCCCCTTGCCCCTCCACTTCTAAACTTCCCCCTTGCCCCTTCCCTCCAAAACTCCCCCCTTGCCCCTCCCCTCCTAAACTCCCCCCTCACTCCTCCCCTTCAAAACTCCCCCCCAATCCCTCCCATTCAATTCTCCCCCCATACCATTCCTCTCCAATTCTCCCTCCTCCCCCCTCCTCCTCCAAGCTGCCTCCTCCCCACTTCGTCTCCCTTCTATCTCATACCTCCACCCCCCCAAACCTTCTACTTTCCTCTGCCCCCCCTCAAACAACCCCTCACTGTGCCTCATCCCTTCACCATCAAACCTTTCATCCTCCTCTTCCTTCCCTTTCTTGGAACTCTTCTGCAACATCTGACACACTATCAACTGCTCTCCCTACCTCCCCCTCTCATTCTTCATCTTACCCTACTCCTCCCCTCCCCTGTCCTGTACCCGATGCTCCCCCTCTCTCTTCATTGACGGTATGGACCTCAAACATCTGGGGCCTTCGCTCAAACCTGACTGATCTCTCCATACAGGTTGCTTCTGACAATCCAGACTTGATCTGCTTAACAGAGACTTTCCTCCTTCAAGATGTCTCTGATTCCTTAATATCTCTTCCTGGTTACTCCCTCCTCCGGTATGATAGACCTGAGCCTCGGCCTGGTGGTGGGGTGGCTATCTTTGTCAAAAACTCTCTTCCTCACTCTCCTTGCACTGCCCTCTTTCCTCCTCACCCGCAGGAGTACCTCTGGTTACGGCTTCCTCTCCGCTCCCACCGTTTGTTCATATGTGTTCTGTACCGTCCCCCAAACAGTGATGACTCCATCTACATTTCACTGTCTGACAACATGGACCAACTTCTATCCACTCATCCCAACTCTCTCTTCCTCATATGTGGTGACTTCAACTGTCATCATGCCACCTGGTTGGGTGTGGGTTCCTCTCTCACCAGTCATGGCACCTCAGCAAAGGACTTCTGTGACTCACTGGGATTGACTCAATCTGTCAATTTCCCGACCCGGATCTCAGCCAATGGAGTATCTTCTCTTCTAGACTTGGTTATGACAAACTTCCCTGCTAATGTCTGCTGCTCTTCTTCTGCTCCAATCGGTTCTTCTGATCATGTGCTTGTCAAAGTGGACATCTCTCTGGCCATTCTCAGAGAGCCTCCTCAGCGTCGACGAGTCTGGCATTTCACTCAGGCCGACTGGGACGGTCTTCATGCAGCCATCAATCGTCTGGATTGGTCTCCCATCTCCACTGCCTCTGACATCAATTCTTCCTGGGAATTCTTCCAAAGCAAACTGATCTCTCTCATGCACAGATTTATCCCATCTCGCCTTCAGTTGTCTTACCCTTCCTCCCGTCCATGGTACACTGAATCTTGTGGTGAGGCAGTTGCCCTGAAACAACTTGCCTTTGCCTCTTGGAAGGCTAATCCAACTGAAGGCAATCTCAGTTCCTTCCACCAAGCTCGGAACAAGTGTGTGTCTACCCTCAGGAGTGCCAGGAAGCACTATCTCTCCTCACTCAAGAATGAACTCTCAAACCTGTCTCCTTCCTCCAAATCCTGGTGGCGTCTGGTCAAATCCGTTTCTGGTGTTTGTTCCCCCTCCATCCCCTCCCTTACCTCAAACGGCCACACAGTTGACATCGCACGTGACAAAGCCGAATGCCTCAACTCTGTGTTCGCCTCAAAATCCTTAGTCCCAAACCCATCTCTCTCTGTTCCCACCTTTCCCAGTCGAACCCAACTGCTCCTGGACTCTGTGTCCTTCTCTCCTGACAAGGTGGAGGAGTTTTTGTCAAACCTCGACTCTGATTCTGCAACTGGACCAGACGGCATCAGCCCACGGGTCCTAAAATCCTGCTCTGCCACTCTATCTCACCCTCTCTCTGTTCTTTTCACCCTATCTTTTGCTCAAGGTCATCTGCCAGCATCCTGGAAATCAGCTAACATTACCGCTTTACACAAAAAAGGTGCAAAAACAGATCCTTGCAACTACAGACCAATCAGCCTGCTCCCAATTATCAGCAAAGTCATGGAATCCATCATTGCTTCGGATATGAAATCTTTCCTCTTCTCCAATGGCTTGATCTCTGATCATCAATTTGGTTTCAGACCAGGTCACTCTACTCTGGACATGCTGCTTCTGCTGTCTCAACAATGGATGGGGGTCCTCAATGCCAAACAGGAAATCAGAGCTGTCTCCCTTGACATATCACGGGCCTTTGATACGGTCTGACACCCAGCTCTGCTCACCAAACTCTCCTCCTATGGTATCCATGGAAATCTCCATGCATGGCTTGCGGACTTCCTCTCTGGTCGCAGTCAACGTGTGGCCCTGAATGGATTTCTCTCATCTCCCCTTCCTGTTCAGGCTGGAGTTCCCCAAGGAAGTGTGCTGGGCCCTGTGCTTTTTCTGGTCTTTATCAATGATCTCTCCGACTCTCTGGAAAATCCTCTCTATCTCTTTGCTGATGACTCCACTCTCTGCCGCTCCATTCCTCTTCCCTCAGATCGGCAGTCTGCAGCCTCCTCACTCTCTGAAGACCTGGACAAAATCACAGACTGGTCAAACAAGTGGAACATGTCTTTCAATCCTGACAAATCTCACTCTTTTACTATGTCTCTCCGAAAAGATCGACTGGTCAACCCTCCCATCTACTTTCTCAACAATCCTCTCCAAGAAGTTCTGTCGCTCAAGCTTTTGGGTCTCACTATCTGCCATGATCTTTCTTGGGAAAACCACATTTCCAAGCTGGCCTCCAAAGCCAGTCGCCGACTGGGCATCCTCCGTCGTGCGAAGTCCTTCCTCGGCACACCTGAGCTCCTCACCACATACAAGGCTTTCATCCGCAGCTCAATGGAATACTGTTCTCCCCTATGGGCTGGTGCTCCTGCCTCACACCTGGCTCGGCTTCACGCTGTTGAATCCAAAGCTTTCAAAATCATTGGAATCTCCCGCGATGAAGCTATCTCTGAGGGCCTTTCACTCACTCACCGCAGGCAGGTAGGTGGTCTTTCTGTCTTCTACCGACTCCTCTCCGGCCTTGCTCCCCCAGCTCTCTCTGTGCTCTGTCCCCCAAATATTCCTACAGGTCGCACAAGATCTGCCAGCAACCCTCTGATGGTTAAACTGCCGAAATCTCGGCTCTCTGCTCACCTTCACTCTTTCATTCCTCTTTTCTCCCGCCTCTGGAACAAACTCCCACACTCCCTTCAATCCCTCTCCTCCCTCCAGGTCTTTAAAACAGCTGTTCACCACCATCTCTTATCTTCCCCCATCCAAAACCTTGATCTTTTCTACCCCCACTAATTCACCCCAGATCCACCTTGTTTGAAATTCCAACTTCTTTCCTGGAAATCCTGGCAGTGTCCATATGTTTTATACCTCTCCCATCCCCCCCCCCCTTTCACATGCCTCCCCCCAAAGCCCTCTCCCTCCCACAGATCTCTCGATGTCTCCATGTCTCTCGGTCCCTGCTCTCAAATGTTGTGTTTGTGTCCTTCCCCCTCTCTCCCCATCTTGTCTACCGCTCCCGATGTTATTTGTTTTATGTGTCTGTTTGTCTTTCTGTGTGATTAATGTTCGCTCTTTCACGAGCCTCGATCTTGTATACAAAAAAAAAAAAAAAAAAAAAAAAAAACTATAAACACAAAGTAACACATACATACACAACAAGATAAAGAGCAATCAGATATTGCAAACCCTTGCCAGGATGTATTTTCAGTGGTTTTTAAGGCTTTTATGTTAAAACAAATATGGCGGCTTAACCACACGACCGATGACGTCATAATTATTTTTTAAACTAATTTATTCCTAGATTATGCTCAAGAAATTTCATCTTGATCGGATGAAGTTTTGTACTTGTCGAATTATGACGTCATAATGGAGGCACCTATGAAATCATCATTAACATATTTTATTCCACATGGAGAGTTCTTTACAATGAGTCATGCCTCAATTTTTTCTATTCAGCGTTTTCAGAGATATAGAGGTGCAATGTTTTTCCAAGATGGCGGTAGAACCACGTGACCGATGACGTCATCATTATTTTTTTCCCTCCACCAGTTTATGCCGACATGGCGCTCAAGAAATTTCATCTTTTTCGGATGAAATTTTGTACTTGTCGAATTATAACGTCATAATGGAGGCACCTATGACATCATCATTAACATATTTTATTCCCCATGGAGAGTTCTTTACAATGAGCCATGTCTCAATCTTTTCTATTCTGTGCTTTCCGAGATATTGAGGTGCAAAGTTTTTCGATTTTTTCAAGATGGCGGCCGAACTACGTGACATATGACGTCATAATTATCATTAAAAATTATACAGGTGGAGTTGCACCTATTGTGACAATTTCCTGTCAATCAGACCTACAGTTGCAGAGAAAATCATATTTATTCTGTGTGGACAAACAAACAAACAGACAAACAGACAAAGACAAACAACTCAAATGCAATACCCTCTCCTCTGGCGAGGGTAATAAAATAACGAGTGAAAATTTGACAAAGACACGCATGGGAAAATACTTAAACTTTGATGATGCGGAGAGATCGAAAAACGCTTCCTCGACAGGGGAACCGGAAGCTGAAGTGAAGTTTTGGACATAAAGTTGAACAAATGTGAGGCAGGGGAGCCGGCCCAGAGGGGAGAGCAGTACTCCCATCAAGCTACGAATGAAGGTTTTGTTGGTGGATAGGAGTTCAGGTGTGCCAAGGAAGGAGTTTTTATGACGGATAATGCCCCGTTGACGGCTGGCCAACTTTGAAATGTGGTTTTCCCAAGAAAGGTCATAGTGTAGCGGCTACCGCTGGGTTTTCACAATCGCCTTGCACCTATCAAGGACGCGGAGCGATCACCATGCCGGGCTCGTCCAGGACGCCCGGGCAGGCCCGCGCTCAACTTGCCAGGCCTCGGTCGGGACGCCCGGGCATGCCCGGGCAGGCTCGCCCTCAACTTGCCAGGCCGCAGCCAGGACGCTGGGCCACGCCCCCTCTCGCCTTTCCTGGGCAAACGCTCCGGGATAATATGTATATATATTGCTGCCCGATAAACGGGCTTTTCAGAGTGCCTGAGTGTTTGGTTTGATTAAAGCAACTCGGATGAATTCCAGCTTTTTGTCGCGTCCATTCTTCCGATCGACGTGGGAGCCCCAGCTCCTTCATTGGTGACCTACCGACATGGACACGGCAGTCGCCCTTAAACTGCCTACCTTCTGGGAGGCTCACGCGGCGGTTTGGTTCGCACAGGCGGATTCCCTGTTCGCCCTGCGAGGCATCACGGCCGACGACACCCGCTTCCACCATGTGGTAGCAGCGCTCGGTTCGGCCACCGTGGCCCGCGCCCTGAGCCTCCTCGAGAGCCCGCCAGCCGCTGACAAATACGGCGCGATTAAGAAGCTTCTCCTCGACGCTTTCGCCCTCCCATCGGCGGAACGCGCACGGCGCCTGCTCGACCTGCCCGAGCTCGGCGACACGCGCCCTTCCGAGCGAATGGACTACATGCTTTCACTGCTCGGCGAGCACTCTCCGGCATTCCTGTTCCGGGAGCTGTTCCTCCGTCAGCTGCCAAACCCGGTACGCCTCGCCCTGGCAAGCACGACGATCACAGATCCCCGGGCCCTTGCCAGAGAAGCCGACAAGATCTCCGCCGCAGGACAGCGCATCGCAGCGGCGACATGGGACCCACCGCCGTCCGACGCAACACCCATGGCGCCCGAGAACCCGGCACGGTCGACGACCGAACTGCCGACGCAATTGGCGGCCGCTACACCGAGCCGACCACCTCCAGCACGACGACCGGGGCCTCCACCTGACCAAGCGTGGTGTTACTATCATGCCAGGTTCGGACAGAAGGCCCGGACATGCCGACCCCCGTGCACCTTCGGAAGGCCGGGAAACGGCCGGGCCGGCGTTCATAACCAGCCATGAGCGCCGGCCACACGGGCAACTTACTGTTCATCATGGATAAAGCGTCCGGACGGCGCTTCCTGTGCGACACCGGCGCCCAACTGAGCATCATACCCGCCTCTGACCAGGACAGGCAATCCGCGGTTTGCGGCCCCTCCTTGGTTGCGGCCAACGGATCGACCATCCGCACCTTCGGCCCGCGCAACGTCACCCTCTGCTTCGGCGGCCAATGCTTTGCTTGGACGTTTGTAACCGCAAACGTGCCCATGGCTCTGCTAGGCGCCGACTTCCTCTGCGCAGACGGACTGCTGGTGGACGTCCAACGGCGTTGTTTAATCAACGCCGAAACCTTCAGCTCCCTGGTATGCACATTGAGCAGCTCCGCGCCGACCGAGCTGGCATGCGCCGTCCCGGCGGCGAACGAGTTTGCTCGCCTGCTCACGGAGTTCCCGGCCCTCACGTGGCCGACGTTTTCGGCCGTCGCAGTACGGCATGGGATCGAGCACCACATACCAACCACGGGCCCGCCGGTCTACGCCAGGGCCCGCTGCCTTGACCCAGCCAAGCTCGCCGTGGCGAAGGCCGAATTCGACGCGTTGGAGCACCTCGGCATCGTGCGGCGCTCCGATAGCGCGTGGGCCTCGCCACTGCACATCGTGCCAAAGCCGGGGGGTGGATGGCGCCCGTGTGGCGACTACCGCCGTCTCAATGACGCTACCACCCCCGACAGGTACCCGATCCCGCATATCCAAGACTTCTCCGCCCGTCTGGTGGGACGGGTCATTTTTTCGAAAATTGATCTCATACGGGGATATCACCAGGTACCTGTCAGGGCGGCCGACGTCCCTAAAACGGCAGTCATCATGCCGTTCGGCTTATTCGAATTCTTGCGGATGCCGTTTGGTCTCAAGAACGCGGCTCAGGCGTTCCAGCGCTTGATGGACGGCGTGCTGCGTGACCTGCCGTTCCTTTTCGTTTACCTGGACGACATCCTCGTCGCCAGCACGTCCCGGGCCGAGCACCTCCTCCACCTCTGAACACTGTTCGGGTGCCTCAGCGAGCACGGCCTCATCGTCAACCCGGCCAAATGCCACTTCGGCACGACGGCCGTTGATTTTTTGGGCCACCACATCACCAAGAACGGGGCCGTGCCGCTGCCAACCAAGGTCGAGGCCATCACCACGTTCCCGCGTCCCCGCACCATAAAGGCCCTGCAGGAATTCCTGGGAATGGTGAATTTTTATCACCGCTTCGTGCCCGCGCTGCTCAACTCATGCGGCCCCTCTACGAAGCCCTCTGGGGCAAGCCGGCCAAGCGCGACATCGCCTGGTCCGCAGCAATGGATGCGGCCTTCCAAAGCTCAAAGCGGGCCCTCGCCGACGCAACACTGCTCGCTCACCCGGTGCTCAACACTCCCATCGCCCTCACCATGGATGCCTCCGACTACGCGGTGGGCGCCGTACATGAGCAATGGGTGAACGGGGTTTGGCAGCCACTCGCGTTTTTCAGCCGGCAGCTCCGGCCGAACGAGCTCAAATACAGCACGTTTGACCGGGAGCTCCTCGGTCTACACCTGGCCGTCCGCCATTTCCGCCACCTCCTGGAGGGCCGACCTTTCACGGCGTTCGTCGACCACAAGCCGTTGGTTTACGCCATGGCCAAGGTCACGGAGCCGTGGTCGGCCCACCAACAGCGCCACCTCTCCGCCGTGTCGGAGTTTACCACGGACAACCGGCACGTCGCCGGCAAAAACAACGCCGTGGCCGACTGTCTTTCCCGGGCCAGCGCGAACGCGGTCCACCTGGGCGTGGACTTTGCGCTTATGGCGGCGGACCAAACCACCGACACCACGGTGCAAGCCCTCCGGGCGGCGGACACAGGCCTCCGCCTGGCCGACATCCCCTTCGCGGACACTGTCCTGCTCTGTGACGTCTCCCAAGGCCAGCCTCGCCCCATCGTGCCCGTCACCTGGCAACGCCGCATCTTCGCCTCCCTCCACGGCCTTTCCCACCCGGGACGGAAAGCTTCCCAGAAGCTGGTGTTGGCGCGATTCGTCTGGCACGGCCTTCGTCGGGACGTCCGCGATTGGACCAGCACCTGCACGGCCTGCCAATGGGCCAAGGTCCACTGACACACCCAGGCCCCGCTGGCACCTTTCACCGTGCCCGAACGACGTTTCGACCACGTCAATGTGGATCTGGTGGGCCCCCTCCCCCCGTCACGGGGGTTCACACACCTGCTCACCATGGTGGACAGGACCACCAGGTGGCCGGAGGCCGTTCCCCTCGTCTCCACCACCACCGCCGACGTGGCGCAGGCTTTCATCGCCACCTGGGTCGCCCGCTTCGGCGCACCGGCGGACATCTCGTCAGACCGCGGACCACAGTTCACCTCCGAGCTGTGGGGCGCGTTCGCCCGCAACCTGGGGGTCAAGCTCCACCGTACTACGGCCTACCAACCCCAAGCAAACGGGTTGTGCGAGCGATTCCACCGCTCCATGAAGGCCGCGCTCATGGCCGGCCTTCAAGACGGCGGTTGGGCCGATCGGCTGCCGTGGGTCCTTTTGGGCCTCCGCACGGCCCCCAAGGAGGACCTTCAGGCATCCACCGCCGAGCTTGTCTATGGCCAGGCGCTACGCGTCCCGGGCGAATTCGTGCCCGACGCTACCAGTCCCTGGTCCGCAGCTCACCAGCGCTCGGACCTCCAGGAGGCCGCCCGACGGTTTGCCCCCGTGCCAACATCCCACCACGGTGACCGCCAGTCCTACGTCCCCCCAGCACTTCGCACAGCGGAGTATGTTTTTGTGCGTCACGACGCACATCGGGGGCCACTCCGGCCGCCGTACGACGGGCCCTTCCGGGTGCTGCGACGGGACGACAAGTCGTTCGTCATCGACATCGGCGGCAGGTCGGACCGGATTGCGGTGGACCGCCTCAAGCCGGCGCACGTGGACGTCGACCACCCACCACGGGTGGCCCTTCCGCCGCGGCGAGGCCGCCCCCCGTCCACGGTGCCCCCCACTCGACCGCCCACCACCACACCGGACCCCCTCCCACGACCCGCCAGGGGTCGCTTTGGCCGGGTCATCAGGACCCCCCTCAAATTGACCCTGCCGGTGCAAGTCGATTCTGGGGGGACGTGTGTAGCGGCTACCGCTGGGTTTTCACAATCGCCTTGCACCTATCAAGGACGCGGAGCGATCACCATGCCGGGCTCGTCCAGGACGCCCGTTCAGGCCCGCGCTCAACTTGCCAGGCCTCGGGCGGGACGCCCGGGCATGCCCGGGCATGCCCGGGCAGGCTCGCCCTCAACTTGCCAGGCTGCAGCCAGGACGCTGGGCCACGCCCCCTCTCGCCTTTCCTGGGCAAACGCTCCGGGATAATATGTATATATATTGCTGCCCGATAAACGGGCTTTTCAGAGTGCCTGAGTGTTTGGTTTGATTAAAGCAACTCGGATGAATTCCAGCTTTTTGTCGCGTCCATTCTTCCGATCGACGTGGGAGCCCCAGCTCCTTCAATAGCTGATGGTGAGACCCAGAAGTTTGAATGACTGAACGTCCTTAAGAAAGTAACAATCCTCCTGCAGAAGCTCAGTCATTCAAACTCTTGGGTTTCTCAACAACACTCAACGTGCTCACCTATGTATATGGAGGAGGATTATCAACATTGTGAACATGCTCATGTATATAGAGGAGCACTGTTTTGCTCAAACCACTGAGCATGCAAACCTAGTCAAGGACTTAGAGTAATTGACTTTTGTTTAATCACAAGGAGCAGAAGAATATGCAAATGCGAGATAGAAATGGAAGTTTAAAGCAAAGCTGCACGGCTTGCATCCATGGAGATTCTTCATTGCAAACTGAACTGTCATTGACTTTCAGGCCCATCTTCTTCTTACTACCTTTCTTCTTCTTCTTCTTCTTTTGTATGCAGCACAAGTCTGTTTGTACACCGCTCCTTTCCTATGCCATATACAGGCGCTGCATGACGCACGCTGAAAGGAAATACTCAGTTTTCAATCCGGTTGTTTGTTTGTTTGTCAGGGCAATATCTCAGCCATCCTTTGAGATAGGAAGCTGAAATTTGGGCACAATAGTGAGCAAGTGCTTTGGCAAAAACATATTTTTTTGTTTTTTGATTAATCAATTAATTGATTAATTACTTAATTATTATCGATTAATTAAGGACTTATTTATTTCCTTTCTCTTCTGGTCATTATCTCAGGCACATTTTGAGCTAGGAAACTGATATTTGGACATGGGTATGACCAAGTGATTGATTGCGTACAGTCAACCTGCATTTTTGATTTATTGGATAATCAATTATACGATTAATTATTAAATTATTCAATTAATGACTTCATTAATTATTCTTTTAAGTTACAGATTCAGATGAAACGGCGGTGGTTTAGGTATTCCATTTGCCAATTGATTAATAATTTTTTATATTACGATTATTATTTCTTTATTTTCATTATTAATCACTTATTTAATTTCTTTCTCATCTGGGCAATATCTCAGGCACATTTTGAGCTAGGAATCTGATATTCGTTCAAAACAGTGACCAAGTGATGTGGCTATAAAGAATATTTTTGATTTATTGATTAATCTATTAATCGATTTGTGACTTATTGATTAATCAATTCTTTGTTTTTTCGATACATGACTTATTTAATTAATTTTCAAAAAGTTACAGCTTCATATGAAACACTTCCTATGCGACTTTCGACTTCCAATGCAACTTCATATGCGACTCACTGGGACTGACACAATCTGTAAATTTCCCAACCCGGATCTCAGTCAAAGGAGTATCTTCTCTTCTAGACTTGGTTATGACTAACTTCCCTGCAAATGTCTGCTGCTCTTCTTATGCTCCAATTGGTTCTTCTGATCATTTCCTTGTTAAAGTGGACATCTCTCTGGCCATTCTCAGAGAGCCTCCTCAGCGGGACGAGTCTGGCATTTCACTCAGGCTGACTGGCACAGTCTTCAAGCAGCCATCAATTATCTGGACTGGTCTCCCATCTCGACTGCCTCTGACAACAACTCTTCCTGGGAATTCTTCCAAAGTAAACTGCTCTCTCTCATGCACAGATTTATCCCATCTCGTCTTCAGTTGTCATACCATTCCTACCGTCCATGGTACACTGAAGCTTGTGATGAGGCAGTTACCAGGAAACAACTTGCCTTCACCTCTTGGAAGGCTAATCCAACTGAAGGCAATCTCAGTTCCTTTCACAAAGCTCGGAATAAGTGTGTGTCTCCCCTCAGGAGAGCCAGGAAACAATATCTCCCTGCTCTCAAAACTGAACTCTCAAACATGTCTCCCTCCTCCAAATCCTGGTGGCATCTGGTCAAATCTATTTCTGGTGTTTGTCTCCCTCCATCCCCTCACTTACCTCAAATGGCTACACAGCTGACACCGCACGTGAAAAAGCCGAACGCCTCAACTCTGTGTTTGCCTCAAAATCTTGTATCCCAAACCCATCTCTCTCTGTTCCCACCTTTCCCAGTCGTACCCAGCTGCTCCTGGACTCTCTGTCCTTCTCTCCTCAAAAGGTGGAGAAGTCTCTGTCAATCCTCGACTCTGATTCCACAACTGGACCAGACGGCATCATCCCATGGGTCCTAAAATCCTGCTCTTCCGCTCTATCTCAACCTCTCTCTGTTCTCTTCACCCTCTCTTTTGCTCAAGATCATCTGCCATCTGCTTGGAAATCAGCCAACATTACCGCTTTACACAAAAAATGAGCAAAAACAGATCCTTGCCACGACAGACCAATCTGCCTGCTCCCAATAATCAGCAAGGTCATGGAATCAATCATCGCTTCTGACATCAAATCTTTCCTATTCTCCAATGGCTTGATCTCAGATCATCTATTTGGATTCAGACCAGGTCATTCTACTCTGGACATGCTGCTTCTGCTGTCTCAACCATGGATGGAGGTCCTGAATGCCAAACAGGAAATCAGAGCTGTCTACCTT
This sequence comes from Myxine glutinosa, assembly GCF_964187855.1. Taxonomy (NCBI): domain Eukaryota; kingdom Metazoa; phylum Chordata; class Myxini; order Myxiniformes; family Myxinidae; genus Myxine; species Myxine glutinosa. Next base: position 110,544,705 of record NC_136263.1, read on the forward strand.
GACATATCATGTGCCTTCGATACGGTCTGGCACCCCGCTCTGCTCACCAAACTCTACTCTTATGGTATCCATGGAAATCTCCACTCATGGCTTGCATACTTCCTCTCTGGTCAGAGTCAACATGTGGCCCTGAATGGGTTTCTCTCATCTCCCCTTCCTGTTCAGGCTGGAGTTCCCCAAGGCAGTGTTCTGGGCCCTGTGCTTTTTCTGGTCTTCATCAATGATCTTTACGACTCTCTGGAAAATCCTCTCTTTGACTTTGCTGATGACTCCACTCTCTGCCGCTCCATACCCCATCCTTCAGATCGGCAGTCTGCAGCCTCCTCTCTCTCTGCAGACCTGGACAAAATCACAGACTGGTCAAACAAGTGGAACATGTCTTTCAATCCTGACAAATCTCAAACTCTCACTATGTCTCTCCGAAAAGACCGACTGGACAACCCTCCAATCTACTTTCTCAACAATCCTCTTCAAAAAGTTCTGTCACTCAAGCTTTTGGGTCTCACTGTCTGTCATGGTCTTTCCTGGGAAAACCACATTTCCAAGCTGGCCTCCAAAGCCAGTCGTCGACTTGGCATCCTCCGTCGTACGAAGTCCTTCCTTGGCACACCTGAGCTCCTCACCACATACAAGGCTTTCATCTGCAGCTCAATGGAATACTGTTCTCCCCTCTGGGCTCGTGCTCCTGCCTCACACCTAGCTCGGCTTCACGCTGTTGAAACCAAAGCTTTCAGAATCATTGGAGTCTCCCGTGATGAATCTAACTCTGAGGGCCTTACACTCGCTCACAGCAGGCAGGTTGGTGGTCTTTCTGTCTTCTACCGACTCCTCTCCGACCTAGCTCCCATAGCTCTGTCTGTGCTCTATCCCCCAAATATTCCTATAGGTCGCACAAGATCTGCCAGCAACCCTCTTAGGGTTAAACTGCCAAAATCAAGACTCTCTATTCACCTTCACTCTTTCAATCCTCTTTTCTCCCGCCTCTGGAACAAACTCCCTCACTCCCTTCAATCCCACTCCTCCCTCCAGGTCTTTAAAACGGGTGTCCACCACCATCTCTTATCTTCCCCCATCCAAAATCTTCATCTTTTCTACCCCCGTTAATTCACCCCACATCCACTTTTTTGAAATACAGAGTTCTTTAATGGAAGTCCTAGCAGTGTCCATGTGTTTTTTTTTTTTACCTCTCCCACCCCCCTCCCCTTCCCATGCCTCCTCCCCCTCAAGCCGTCCCGCTCCCACAGATCTCCCGATGTCCCTGCTCTCCATCTTGTTCTCCCGCTCCCTTTATCATATGTGTTATGTGTCAGTTTGTCTTTTTTGTGATCAATGTTAGCTCTTCCACGAGCCTCGACCTTGTATTCAAAACAAAAAAGGTGGTTGAGGTGTATGCTATTAGCCAATTGATTATGAAATTATTTTACGACTAGCCGAAACCCGTGGAACAACTACGGAAGGGAGGATGTGGTGTATGGATAGAGTGTACCATTATGGATGGCATAGGGGATTTGCTTGTCCGAGTAAGAGTTAGGAAGAAAGATGAGAATGAAGAGTGCGTATATGAACAACGATCGCCGACACCGGCACAAATGCATGTCTGGACTGTCCACTCAGTGGACGGCTTGCTTTCGCCTACGCCTGTCCAATCAGCGGACGGCTTGCTTCGCCTTCGCCCAGCAGACGCCAATACGATGGCGTCGTAAGATGGCGTCGTATCGGCAGTTAATCGGATACTTTTGGGCCCCAACGTCGGCTAATTCAGATTTTTCGAGTATGGCTGTACGTGATAAACAAAGAGTGCGGTTCGTAGATCGTAAATCCATTAGTGCCGTGGGCATCGGGTCACTGGGTGCGGCGTAAAAGGGATAACAAAGTCGAGTCCTTACGCTATTATTATATAGATTATTATCATTTATTGATTTTAATTATGCAATTAAAATTAATCAATCGATTATTGTATACCTCTCCCTCCCAATACTGTCTCCATGTGCTGCATGGCGGTATCACCGAAGGCACCCGGCAATGCCGTGCTGGAGGATGTTATTTATTTATTTGGCATGGGGGTGGTGTACTTTGAATGTATCTATACTTGTTCTAAGTGAAGTTCAAGTCGCTGCGGTTCACCTGCTATTGTCTGAGGCGTTGGACGCGTCTAAATCGGGTGTCCTAAAGAAGATGATAACATCCGACTGCATCAGCTCAGTGTGAGGACCTTCTGTGTCCGGTGTACCGAAAGAGCTTCTGTGCACACCATTCGTTGGCGTGTGCTGCCCTTTTCCCCGAATGATTTCCGATCGACTTTCGCTTTATACGTTTGGCGGAAACAAAATGTTGAAACTTCACAATAAAAGAGACCAACCGGCCGCAGTCCTAACAACGCTGGGCTATTGCTGGTGTCATAAATAGTTTATCAGCTCATGCACAGTCCTGCCTCTGCCTTTGGGCCAAATATAAATGGTGAACAAGGATGCATGCCAGAGGAAAGGTACCACTTTTACAGTAAGGATATTATATATACATATATATATATATATATATATATATATATATATATATAAAATCACTATTTTGAAATCTCTGCTGTGGATAATTATCAGTTTCTAGCCAAATCCAAAATGATGGCATTTTCATCTTAGCCTTAAGTAATGCTCGTGGCATCCAAGGTTAAAATGTACAATGCACATGTACTGTGTTGACTTGGCTCGTGTCTACGACGTTGTCCTTTTAACTTGTACAAATAATACGAATGTCCTTGTACTCCATGGAATGTGCGTGCAAATAAGGTCATCGAAGAGGTCAAGAGACTGAGAATATGAATATCACTAAACATCTTTACCCACCTGGCCACTTGCCTATCTTCTCTAATTTCAAATCGTTAATTATCTTTTTCTAGTCTGGCAGGATACCTTAGACTGTTACAGGTAAACGTACTCATTTTTAAGATGCCAGTCTCCCCTGGGTTCGAATTTCGACCCAGCTATAAGCTGTTAAGCCGTCACCATGGTGCTTCGCATGCAATGCGATGTGCGCCCTCCATCGGATGGAAGCAGAGCTGAAGAATCCGATCGCGAGAGGACTTTTCATATCCCACGGTGGCTTTTGTGAAGAGTAGTCGAGTTGTCTCCCTGAACAAATTACAAATTCCTGCCATCCTGCGTCAGTGACGACCTGTCCGGAATTGAATCTAACCTCGATGCATTTCTTGACCTGTTCAGCATAGTAAAGAGTATGGTCCTCTAATTAATCAACTTTCAATTAATTTGGCACATTCAGTGGAATAAGGAGTATTGGAAACACTTTCTTATTTCGAATCCTGCCCCATATCGTGACTGCCATTACGTACACGAAGGATAATTCCCTACAAGGGTAGATCTGTAGGTCCGTGGCTTAAAGGGGATCCCAAACGCTCAGACCACATCAATATCCCTCGACACCCTACAAAAAGATGTCTTTTTCCGATCCCCGATTTATAAAGTGGGTAATTTTGCAATTAAAAGTGAAAAACGTCTTCTTCTTCAATGTTTAGCCATGACGTCACTCTCAGAAGTCGACCGCCATATCCATACTGTCTACGGGTTACATCACGGTGCGATTTAACTCAAATGGCGAATAATTTTCGATTTTCCACAAATATGCCTCACAGATGCATTATTGGTGGTTGTTGTAACATAAACCGCGATGGTTTCATGCTGCACCAATGGCCGAAAGACCCTAAGTATGCCAGAAATTGGACGAGGTTTGTCTGAAATACCCGAGTGTGGATCGGGCCTACGAGATGCTCACTTTTGTGCTCTGAACATTCAACAGGGCACTGCCGTCCGAAGAAACAGCCATCGCTCGCAGCATCTGCATGACCCTCTCTACCCAGCTACCAGCACATGTGCGCAGGCGATTTGAGTGGTGAATCAAACACCTGTGTTGGCTGCAGGCGACTGATCTCACCCCGCCTCCACCCCACAGCCCCCCCTCTTTCCCCTCCACTGGGGTGGCACATCGACACGAACACGACTATGGGACATGACACAGCACAACCACACCCACAAATGGCGTCGCGGTAAAGTATAAAATGGGATGATCCTGTAAAATACGGGACACAGGGTCAGACTGCAACGGTGCGACGAAGCATTCAATGCCCATTTTGTTGGAGATGTCCGAGTGTGCCTGAGCCATGTCCATGCTGGGTTGTTTCTGTGCTGTGTCTGTGCCATATTTATTCTGGAGTAATATAACTGATTTATCAATTAATACAAAATCCCTGATAAACCATCGATTTAACGGAAAAACAAAACCTACCAATCTGTAGTGAACATGCAACCGGCATTTTTCATCTTCACTAACACCTCCATTGTCACCATGTTCATCTGAATCGCTCGCACAAGGCTCGGAACGATGCAGCTCTACAATTCCCACGAAAGCGTTTCCATCACTAATTGTCTCCAATAGTTTCTTCAAAATTCCACTGATCAGTTTCAACATACTGAGAACCTTCAGAGTTGCTGACGGTGTTGGAATCGGTATAGGAATCTGGCTTCGGCCATGCGCTGTTTCTTTATGTAAACCACCATTTCGATCAACGTAGGTTATGAGTATGATGTCACTGGCGAAATCGAAAATCGACACTTTCGGGTTTTTTTCGGCACTTTGTGATTGGTAAAAAAATAAAAATAAAAACTTTTCCCCTTCAAAATAGACTGATTTTTTTCAATGGTTTTCAGGAAAAAATAAAATTGCGTTTGGGTTTCCTTTTAACACAGGAGAAAAAATAATTCTTCCATTCCAAAAAAATGTTCAAACAACTCAGGAGACGACGATGGTTCACTAGCGAGCGGTATTCAATGACAAAGGACGGACTATAACCAAAACAGGCCCGGATAGGCCAGGTCCGGAAATGTCAAAACGAAGGTTACTGACCTTGAAATGAGATAGAAAATAATGTATAATCAGTTATGAGGTTAGTTAGCTACACAATACCGAAAATTCGGTGAAAAATGAAATGGAAAAAAAAAGGAAAAATAAAAAATAAAAAATAAAAAAATGAAAAATGAAAAATCGAGCTCCGTGGGGCTAGACACGACATTCGCCTAACCAAATACCGAAACCCCTGTCAGATTCCACCAAACCCCTCGGAGAAGATGTAGCTTGAAATCGATTACCCCCTAAAAAGACATCTTTTTCGGACGTCGCTCCGCCCACAATGGGCGCAATACGCCCACTCAAGGCAGGACACAACTAGATCATGATATCAACTTCCCACCCAAGTTTCATCAAGATCGGATGATATCATCGGGTAGTTATGCTGCGGACAGACAGACACACACACACACACATGACGAATATAGTGGTCACTTGATAACTCGTGAACCAATTAATGTAAAAATTATGCTTTGTTCATGCAGATCTGTCTGTTTCCATGAAGCCACAGATACAGTATGGTGACCTGCACTCCTTGTACACCAAAGATTAATGCTGTACTCACAAATTTGTCTCAGAAGTAATGGAAGCTGCATCATTTATAGCCACTTCCTCTGTAAGTACCAAGTATTAAATTAAACGATCCGTAATAAACTAGATCCTGCTTCACGATCGAACACGACACCTTTATTGAAAAAACCCCAAAAAACCAATTAGGATGCCCTATTTAAATAAGCTTTAAAAGTGTACATGCAAGCAAAAAAAATACTTTTCGATCTACTGCCGTACTACATTACGAAGGGAACAAACCATTCCCATTCCCACCTTATGGTGGGGCCAGCTGGGAAATGTTTTTGACCCGTCTTTCACGAACCGGATGACCAGGCCTGACGTTTGACCAAAGCCATGTCAGACACTAATGGTAATGGACGGCTCCACCAGTTTAACGTCCATCCGAGGAATGGCACACACATTTATGTGATGAGTCACCCTGCCTGTGAAACACCAGGATGACAGTTTATAGCTTGGTCTAGATTCAAACCCAGGCTAGACAACTCAGATGCGCATAATATGCATCATATCTCCAGGCTATCCGGCCAGGTAATTATGACCAAGTGCAGTTTGAAATCCCAGCTGAATGAAGCAATCTACAATGCAAAGCATAACGATTTCCAATCCTATATTAATATTTGCTTTTACATATACTGTCTAACAAGGAACTTCAACACAGGAGGCCAATAGGTCCATTAAGCCTGTGCAATAGTTACTCTGTGGTTATTTGTCCGTGCTCTATCCTTTTAAATGCTGAGAGTCAAGCAAGGAAGCAGCACATAGCATTTGTTTTAGTCTTTGGTATTAATTTGAACGAAACTTTTCTTATCCTTCCCCTATTTATTTTCCCTCCCTCATCCCACCCCAAACACCAATGACCACTAAGTGCTGTCATTGAGCATGATGTTGCAATCTACAAAAGGCACTGACATTCAAATGTCACTGGCCTATCTACTAGATATTGTGAATCCTTCATCTGTACTTGATACACCTACTTTTAACACCATATTCTGTGTCTTCAAACACTTCTTTAATCATTGTTTCTGCATAGATATTGAAGAGAGCTGGTGATAAACAACACAATTGTTGATATCGTTTTCCACTTACTCATGGTTCTGACTCCCCGTTGGCTACTCACACTGTTTTTGGGGGGTTTTTTTTGTCCCATGTACAGATTTCTTATGAGTCATCCATCACTCCAGTCAAGTCTAACGTCTTTCAGCACTGTCAAGACCTTAATCCAGTCAACCCGATAAAATGCGTTTTCAAAATCTGCAAAACAAACATTTACTTCCTGGTTAAACTCAAAACTGCATTCACTCATATCATATACATTGCAAACCATAGTGTCTGTCTCGGCATTTGTCTGTCTCCCATTTATGGCGGTCACTTCCTGCACTGCATTTGAAAAACTACTAATTTTCATTTCAGTTTTCTTGATGAAATATAGTCACAATCACTTTATTGTGCCTTTCAGTAATCATACTAAAATATGCAATTTAGTGTCTGTCTGTCAGTCTCATGATTTTCTACCGCGATACATTCGGTCATTACTTATCCAATCGCAACCAAACCTGACAGGAGGACGAAGGGTCACACAATGAAGGTTGTAGCAAATTCATTTGCCCCCCCCCCTTCCCCAAGGGGATTTTCTCCACCAAGGGGATTCCCTGCCAATGGGGATGGGTGTTGAGGTGTATATCCATGTTAAAATAGCGTTATTGTGGCGTTTTTTCAAAGACGCTTCTAAAAAAACAAACAAATGATAAATATAATAGTATAATAATGTTATTATAAACAATATTAATACAAATAACATCCCACCTCCTAAAGGGATGTTTTCTCCTTGAAGAAACGTCGTGTTAACGTGTATAAATAGCTTAGCGTGCCCTTTTTGTGGGAGCCACAGGCCAACGGCCTCTACCAAGAGGTAAAAATACGAACCACATGCACATTTGATTACCTTTGATTACCTCTGGCGAGGGTAACAAGAAAGAGCAATCAGAGATTGCAGACCCTCGCCAGGATGTGTTTTCAGTGGTTTTTAAGGATTTTGTGTTAAAATAAATATGGCGACCGAAGCACGTGACCGATGACGTCATCATTATTATTATTTTCTCCACCAATTTATCCCTAGATTATGCTCAATAAATTTCATCTTCATCGGATGAGGTTTTGTACTTGTCGAATTAAGACCTCAAAAGGAGGCACCTATGACATCAACATTAACATATATTATTCCCCATGGAGTGTTCTTTACAATGAGCTATATCTCAATTTTTTCTATTCAGCGCTTTTGGAGATATAGAGGTGCAAAGCTTTTCGGTTTTTTCAAGATGGCGGCCAAACCACGGGACCGATGACGTTATAATTATTAATAAATTATGCAGGTAGATTGGCACCTACGATGAAAATTTTCTGTCAATCGGACCAACGATTGCAGTGAAAATCATATTTAATCTGTGCGGACAAACAAACAAACAAACGGACTCAAATGCAATACCATCTCCTCTGGCGAGGATAATGAGAACACTTATGACAATAGCATAATATTAATGATATTATGAAACAATATCCGCACTCCCTTTGGGGTTTGGTGATTTGCGACATTGCTCCGCTCCCCCCACCCCAACACCCTAACGGGAGTAAATTTTATTATCGGGAATTTAGAATGGTGAGGCAGGGTCTCATCTTTTCAATAACCTTTTCTTCTTCTTCTATTCTATTTATCTATCTCATTATTTATTATATACAGTCACGTAAAAAGTAAGTACACCTCATGTAAAGTTTTGACTTTTTCAACACATTTCAACATACAGCTATTTGATCTTCATTTCAACAATATTGAAAGATAAAGGTGATATAATATAACAAATATCATGAAACATTTACATTTTGTAGTCCATTGTATAATTTAAATAAACATAAATGCAAATTTCGCATGTGGAATAAGTAAGTACACCCCGACATTTATCACGACTTCAAATACCTAAAATTTGAATCAGGTGCACCAGCTCAGGTGCAAATCATTAGAACATCGTTAGGGAGGATCTTGGAGGAACCTGTCTTATTTAAACCTCAGACGTTTAGTTTGGTTTGCTATTTGTTGTTGAAATATGTGGCGTCACCATGCCTAGATCAAAAGAGCTCTCTGAGGTCTTCAGAAAGAAGGTTATAGATGCCTACGAGTCTGGGAAGGATTTAAAAAGATCTCCAAACAATTTGAAATCAATCATTCGACTGTCCAGAAGATCATCTACAACTGGAGAAGATTCCAATCAACTGCCAGCTTGTTCACGCCAGGCCGCCCCAGCACGTTCAGCCCGAGAGCAGACCGCAAGATGCTGAAAGAAGTCTCTAAGAACCCCCAGAATGTCATCACGGGACCTACAGGTAGCTGTTGCCACTGTTGATGTCAAAGTGCACGAGTCTACCATTATAAAGAGGCTGCACAAATTTGATCTACATGGGAGGTGTGCCAGGAGGAAACATTTGCTGTCCAGAATGAACATCAGGGTAAGACTAAAGTTTGCCAATGAACACCTCGGCAAAGACCAGCACTTCTGGAACAATGTGCTCTGGACAGATGAGTCAAAGGTAGAGCTATTTGGCCACAGTACCAGAAGACATGTTTGGCGAAAACCAAAGACAGCATTTGACCACAAAAACCTGATACCAACTGTAAAGCATGGTGGTGGAAATATTATGGTTTGGTGCAGCTTTGCTGCATCAGGGCCTGGGCAGCTCACCATCATAGAATCCACTATGAATTCTTCATTGTACCAGAGGGTGCTTGAGGATAATGTGAGGTTATCTGTCGGAAAGTTGAAGCTCAACTGAAGGTGGACCTTGCAACATGACAATGACCCTAAACATACCAGTAAATCCACCAAGGAATGGCTGAAAAGAAAGAAATGGAGGGTTCTGGAATGGCCAAGTCAAAGCCCCGATCTAAATCCCATCGAGATGTTGTGGGGGGATTTGAAACGAGCTGTGTATGCAAGAAACACCTCAAACATTGCACAGCTGAAATAATTCTGCATGGAGGAGTGGGCAAAAATTTCTCCCAGTCGATGTCAGAGACTGGTAGACAGTTATAAGAAACGCCTACTTGAGGTTGTTTCTGCCAAAGGGGGCAATACCACCTATTAGAGCCAAGGGTGTACTTACTTTTTCCACATGTGAAATTTGCATTTATGTTTATTTAAATCATACAATGGACTACAAAATGTAAATGTTTCATGATATTTGTTATGTTCTATCACCGTTATCTGTCAATATTGTTGAAATGAAGATCAAATAGCTGTATGTTGAAATATGTTGAAAAAGTCTAAACGTACCATGGGGTGTACTTTCTTTTTCACATGACTGTATATAAAAGAAAGTTTTTGTTTGTTTGTCTGCATGCGATAATCTCCTGAACGGTGAAAGATTGGAGGAAACCTCTGAAACCTAAAATGTCGGGATGGGCCCCGGGAAGGTTTTAGGCTAGGTGGCGAGGCCGGTCGAGGCCGTCTTGGCCGGGCAGGGCTCATTTCGCAATAAATTTTCTTCTTCTTTCAAAATTATCTTGAAGTACAACTTATGCACTTAATCGAAATACCTCACTGATTGCAACACATGCTTTCAAAATTCTCTCTCGCGGGGTCTGACAGAAGAAAGACCAAGGAATTGTTGAGCACTAACTGATACTGGGCTCGCGTCAGACCTATGTACAGAAGATTAAATTCATTCAAAAAGAACCCGGGCAACGCCGGGTGCATTCAGCTAGTCTACTATAAGTAATAGCAAACATCGTGACAATATCCCTGGCGCTCACCTGGTAAATTAAACAGTATACTGCACCGACTAAGGGTATTTTAAACCAATTTCAATGGTTGCTAGAAGACAGGTGTTACGTATTACCTCACCAAACCACAGTTACAGTGCACCTCAGAGTCTGGAGCAGGAACACGGCAGAAAGATTTGTTATTTTGGGTTTCTAATAAACCAAGGTAAAACCACACCAATGCAATTGTAGTAATTGTATTACAAAACAAGTAATTGTATTAAGAACTCTCACATACACAATAGTAACACTATTAAAGAAAGTACAATGAAAATGAACATTGATGTTCATTTTGCATCATTGAACTTGCATCAAATGAACAATACATATGATGGTACCACCATTCCCCAATGCTCTCAAAGCAATGAACTCATGACACGCCAAACGTGAGTGGAAAGTAACATTCCCCAAAATCCGTGCAGGGATCCCCACGCTGGTTGGAGATCAAGGTCATGCAGAACGACGAGAACAGGCAGGTATCGGCACGACGGCGAATGAGGATTTACGAGGTGAGAGTTTGATATGGGAATTGAGCCGATAGGTAAAACAACGGCAATCAACACGATGAGGTCGATATGGAAATCTCAGCGACAAAACAAGATGCACCAAGTAGACAGCCTCTTCTTCTCCGAGGACAAAATGGCGTATAGGCCTATAACGGAGGCGCTTGATTTCTCCAACAGCGACTCACACTTGGTGATAAAACCTGAGATGCAGGCTTAATTGCACTCACAATATATGACGATGTCGTGGGCAATCCCTTTCCCAGGAAGCCTCAACTCCTTCACGACCAATATCAAAAAGTTCCGCTCGCGGCCTCGACGCGATTCACGTCTGTATCTCTCTCCTGGCTGTCTACTCCTCCTCCACCTCCTCCTTCCGGTTCTATGCCACGTTTTTCTTTTTCCTCCACAAACATTTATTTTTACCTTTTACTAAAGTCATCTCCATTTCACAAAAAATATTAACAACAATATTACCTGAAACGAAAAATCCTGCAAGTAAATAATCAACAACAAAGGCGGAAGTGACGAATCTGTAACACAGGGCAGCATGTAGAATCATACTAACATAATCATAAGACATTAAACAAACAACGATAAAAAATATCTATTTTGGGGGGCAACCCCTCCTTCCCCAACCCCATATACCATACCTTCTAAGACCCCTATTTTTCTAATGCCTTGAACAAACATTGGTACAACACAGATGATTAAGGTTGTGGTGAAGTTTCATCGAAATTGCATGTGTAGCTTCTGAGAAGAAAGCAAATATCTATTTTGGGGGGGGGAACCCCTCGTACACCCCCAAAGGGGTAGATTTTTTTTAATGCTGTGAACAAACTTTGGTACAGCACAGGTGGTGAAGGTTGTGGTCAAGTTTGATCAAAATTGTGAGTGTAGTTTCAGAGAAGAAAGCAAATACCTATTTTAGGGCATCAAACATGGATCCACATTGACCCTGGTAAAACCCCTTAGACCCCAATTTTTTTAATGCCGTGAACAAACTTTAGTCACAACACAACAAATATCATTTGTGCCAAATTTGGTCGCAATCCCATCAGCGGTTTCAGAGAAGTTTTTTTTTTTTGTATCCAGAATCGAGGCTCGTGTAAGAACTAACACATTGAACATGAAAAACATGCACAGACACACAAAACATGCAATGAAGGGAGCAGAAGACAAGAGAGCGAGAGAGGGAAGCACACAAGCACAACAACAGAAGAGACAAGGGACGCCGGTAGATCTGTGGAAGGGGGAGGGCTGGGGGAGGAGGGAGGGTTACACGCCAGACAAAGCAAATGAACACTTCTAGGAACGCCAGGAAAGAAGCTGGGGATTCAAAGAGGTGGATTTGGGGCGTTTTAACAGGGGTAGAAAATATCAAGATTTTGGATGGGGGAAGACAAGAGATGGTGGTGAACAGCTGTTTTAAAGACCTGAAGGGAGGAGAGGGATTGAAGAGAGTGTGGGGGTTTGTTCCAGAGGCAGGAGAAAAGAGGAATGAAAAAGTGAAGGTGAGCAGAGAGTCTTGATTTTGGCAGTTTAACCATAAGAGGTTGCTGGCAGATCTTGTGTGTCCTGCAGGAATATTTGGGGGACACAGCACAAACAGAGCAGGGGGAGCAAGGCCAGAGAGGAGTCGGTAGAAGACAGAAAGACCACCTGCCTGCAATGAGAGAGAGAGAAAGGCCCTCAGAATCAGCTTCATCATGGGAGATTCCAATAATTCTGAATGCTTTGGCTTGAACCGTGTGAAGCCGAGCGAGGTGTGAGGCAGGAGCACCAGCCCAGAGGGGAGAGCAGTATTCCATTGAGCTGTGGATGAAAGCTTTGTATGTGGTGAGGAGCTCAGAAGTTCCCAGAAAGGACTTCGCACGACGGAGGATGCCCAGATGGCGATTGGCTTTGGAGGACTGCTTGGAAATGTGGTTTTCCCAGGAAAGATCATGTCAGATATTAAGACCCAAAAGCTTGAGTGACAGAACTTCTTCAAGAGGATTGTTCAGAAAATAGATGGAATGGTTGTCCAGACGGTCTTTTCGGAGAGACAAAGTGAGAGTGTGAGATTTGTCAGGATTGAAGGACATGTTCCACTTGTTTGACAAGATTGTGATGTTGTCCGGATCTGCAGAGAGTGAAGAGGTTGCTGCCTCCCGATCTGAGGGTTGAGATATGGAGCGGCAGAGAGTGGAGTCATCAGCAAAGAGATAGAGAGCATTTTCCAGAGAGTCGGAGAGATCATTAATGAAGACCAGAAAAAGCACAGGGCCCAGAACACTGTCTTGAGGAACTCCAGGCTGAACAGGAAGAGGAGAAGAGAGAATTCCATTCAAGGTCACACGTTGACTGCGACCAGAAAGGAAGAATGGAAGCCATGCGTGGAGGTTTGCATGGATACCATAGGAGGATAGTTTGGTGAGCAGGATGGGGTGCGAGACCATATCGAAGGCACGATTTATGTCAAGGGAGACAGCTCTGATTTCCTGTTTGACATTGAGGACCTCCATCCATTGTTGAGACAGCAGAAGCAGCATGTCCAGAGCAGAATGACCTGGTCTGAATCCAATGGATGATCCGAGATCAAGCCTTTGGAGAAGAAGAAGGATTTGATGTCAGAAGCGATGATCGATTCCATGACCTTGCTGATTATTGGGAGCAGGCTGATTGGTCTGTTGTTGCGAGGATCTGTTTTTGCACCTTTCTTTTGTAAAGCGGTAATGTTGGCTGATTTCCAAGCATATGGCAGATGACCTTGAGCAAAAGAGAAGGTGAAGACAATTGAGAGAGGTTGTTAAAGAGTGACAGAGCAGGATTTTAGGACCCGTGGGCTGATGCTGTCTGGTTCAGTTGCAGAATCAGAGTCGAGGTTTGACAGAAACTTCTCCACCTTGTCAGGAGAGAAGAACACAGAGTCCAGGAGAAGCTGGGTTAGACTGGGTAAGGTGGGTACAGAGAGAGATGAGTTTGGGACACAAGATTTTGAGACAAACACAGACTTGAGACATTCAGCTTTCTCGCGTGCGGTGTCAGCTGTGTAGCCATTTCAGGTAAGGGAGGGGATGAACAAACACCAAAAACAGATTTGACCAGACACCACTAGGATTTGGAGGAAGGAGACAGGTTTGAGAGTTCAGTCTTGAGAGTTGAGGGATAGTGATTCCTGGCTCTCCTAAGGGTAGACACATACTATATCCAAGCTTTGTGAAAGGAACTGAGATTGCATTCAGTTGGATTAGCCTTCAAAAAGGCAAAAGCAAGTTGTTTCAAGGCAACTGCCTCACCACAAGATTCAGTGTACCATGGACAGGAAGAAGGGCATGACAAGTGAAAACAAGATGGGATTAATCTGTGCATGAGAGACAGCAGTATACTTTGGAAGAATTCCCAGGAAGAGTTAATGTCAGAGGCAGTGGAGACGGCAGATCAGTCCAGATGATTTATGGCTGCTTGAAGACCATGCCAGTCGGCCTGAGTGAAATGCCAGACTCGTCGACGCTGAGGAGGTTCTCTGAGAATGGCCAGAGAGATGTCCACTTTAACAAGCAAATGATCAGAAGAACCGATTGGAGCAGAAGAAGAGCAGCAGACATTGGCAGGGAAGTTTGTCATAACCAAGTCTAGAAGAGAAGATGCTCCGTTGACTGAGATCCCGGTCGGGAAATTGACAGATTGTGTTCGTCCCAATGAGTCGCAGAAGTCCTTTGCTGAGATGCCATGGCTGGTGTGAGAGGTACCCACACCCAGCCAGCTGGCATGATGACAGTTAAAGTCGCCACATATGAGGAAGAGAGAGTTGGGATGAGTGGATAGAAGTTGGTCCATGTTGTCAGACAGCGAAATGTAAATGGAGCCATCACTGTTTGGAGGACGGTACAACACACATATGAACAAAAGGTTGGAGTGGAGAGAAAGTCGTAGCCAGAGGCACACCTGGGGGTGGGGTGGAGAGAGGGCAGTGCAGGGAGAGTGAGGAAGAGAGTTTTTGATAAAGATAGCAACCCCACCCCCAGGACAAGGCTCAGGTCTATCATACTGGAGGAGGGAGTAACCAGAAAGAGATATTAAGGAATCAGAGACATCTTGAAGGAGGAAAGTTTCTGTTAAGCAGATTACATCTGGTTTGTTAGAAGCAGCCTGTATGGAGAGATCAATCAGGTTTGAGCGAAGGCCCCAGATGTTTGAGGTCCATACTGTTAAGGAAGAAGGAGGGGGAGCATCGGGCACATGACAGGAGAGGGGAGGAGTCGGGTAAGATGAGGGGCGAGAGGGGGTTGTAGGGAGAGCTGTTGGTAGTGTGTGAGTTTCAAGTGTTTACGGACTGACGGATGGACGTACGGACGACGCGCCATCGCATAAGCTCCCCTGAACTTAGTTCCAGGTGAGCTAATAATAATTGGCCATAATAATAAGAATAACAGCATGACCCCCTGCCGCTCCCATAGTGAGCGGGTGTCATAGTCTTTTAAAATCAACATTATCATCTGGATTAAAGTATATTTAATACAGATCTTTGTGAAGTAACACAAAATTTAAAATAGCTATATTTTGCTGTCTTGTTAGACAAATCCAACCTCCACCACCCGATGTTGCACCACCTTTTTGCGGTGGGCAGCATAACTATCTCAGAGCTTTGGCTCTGAGTGAAGCCAATAGTGCAACACAATTAACTTTTTTAAAGTACATGAAATAGTTTCCGTTAATAGATTTAATTAAACCTTTTCCGTCACTGGGGACGGATACTTTTGTTCATTAATGTCAGATTGCCGATTTTTTTCTCTTGTCCCTCTTGCTCAAAGGAATCCAAAGTGATCATCTCCGATATGGTTCTGCACCTTACCATCGACACTCTTTGTTACAATCCTCAACACTACCTTCGATGCATGAACAATCAGATTGAATTCTACGAAAGTTAGAGCATCGGCCTGCCTTTGGCTTCTTTCTTGGGGTGATCATTATTGTCTGCATGACAATATAGCCAACTGGCTAATCCTGTGGAGGTGATCGACTCAGCAATCCGTGTAAGAATGAAACAGACAAGCAATTACAGGAAGGATCAGGTGTGCCAAAGATAAACTTAAAATTTATTAAAAGCAATTTAAATTGATGATGTGCAGGACAATTATTTAGGCAATAAAATCGATATGACAGACAATTAAACGTAATTTGAAACCCAACCAATTTAAGTAAACCCACACATTGAAGAGTAGTGAAAGCCACTGGGAAGCTTTCAGAGTGAAAAACTCTCACTGGACCCAAAATAGGAAGCTGGACGTTAGGATTACGTTCCGGTCAGGGTTCGTAACTCAAGTAGTGAATTAATTAAGAATATATCGCTGAAGTATTGCATGAATAAGTGACAGTAGATGTATGGGGAATGGGAGGATTGTCTTACAATGGGAGAAATTGTGATTTATTAAGGATGGATGGTGTTCACCAAGCCAGAGTCGTGAGGATGCTAGGCGGAGCAGCACAGAAATCATTATTATAATGGAAGGGCGTAACTGAAAGACTTTTTTGCATGTGTTACGGATTTATGTGGATTTATGTGAATTACTATTCAGGTCTTTGCTTATCAATGTGTAGTCGATTAAAGGTTGTTGTGATTAAAGGGTCAGGAGCCCTTCTGGGAAAAAGGAGACCGGAAACGGAGGAAGAAAAAAGACACGAGGTCCTGGAGGAGCGACGATCTTCTTCCTCTTCCTCGCCGAGCTCCGACGAGAGTTGGTATCGATATTGAGCAGCATGGAGGACGCTGCGTTTGAAAGCCCGTCTGACAAAAGGAGTTACCTGCGCGGGGTAATTACCCCTTGACACGTCAAGTTACCGTGGGTTCGTGCACGGAACCCAGCGTCCGGCACAGTTCGCCTCACCATCTACAAGGACGCGTACGGGTCGCACCTTGGGCCTCGCGCGCGTTGCAAGCCGCGCTTGGTTTTGCCCCGTTGCTTGGCAAGGAGGTGTGCGCTGCAGCAGCTGTCCCCGGTACGAGACGTGCACGTTTGGAGTACGTCCGCCCGGGGTTCGTTCCACCACCCGTGTGCGGAGAAGAGACATTGTGAGGGACAGTGGCCCAAGTGGTCGTGAGTGGGCACAGGGGGGGACACATATGTAAGATGGCCATCTTAGTGATTGATTGTTGATTGTTGATGGTTGTTGATTCCTGGGGGGGAATATATTATTGATTACTCCGGATCCTTGGTGTGGGGTTTCTTATTGACTGGAATTCATATTGATTGCGTTACGAAAGCGTATAAATCATATATCTTTATGGCGGTGTGCCTCCCACGGTCCGGGGGTCACCGAGACCAGGTAGTTACCGGGAGGACCACGTAACAGAATTGGGGGCTCGTCCAAATTACGATTTGCGGATTCGCAATTGGGTCTACATCCGGGATCTAAAATTGTATAAAATAATAAAATAATATTTTTATTAATTAAAATTTATTAATTAAGTATTAATTGGTAAATTTTTGGGGAAATTGGGGGTAAAGTCTTGGGTGAAGGTTAACAGGTGTTAACGATAGGCACCATGGCATTTGTGGCACAGAACTTTGCGGTAACCCCGAGTGAGGCACAGTTCCGAGCGTTACTAAAGTCGGACCTCTTGAAATTGGCCAAACATTTTAACTTGGAGGTCCGAACTAATTTGAGGAAGGCAGAGTTGCAGACCACGGTGATACAGTCTATGGTGGGGTTAGGAACATGGGACGAGTTAGCCTGGGAGTGTCTACCCGAAGAACCAGAAGACGTTGAGCTCCGGAAACTGGAGTTGCAATTACGGAGCCAGGAACGGATCAAAGAAGAAGAAAGGAAAGCAGAAGAGAGGAGAGAAGAGAAACAAGCAGAGGAAAGGAGAGTGGAACGAGAACTCCAGGAAAGGTTAAAAGAAGAGGAAAGGAAAGCAGAAGAGAGGAGAGAAGAGAAACAAGCAGAGGAAAGGAGAGTGGAATGAGAACTCCAGGAAAGGTTAGCAGAAGAAGAAAGGAAAGCAGAAAAGGAAAGAGCAGAAGAAGAAAGGAAAGCAGAAAAGGAAAGAGCAGAAGAAGAAAGGAAAGCAGAAAAGGAAAGAGCAGAAGAAGAAAGGAGAGTGGAACGAGAACTCCAGGAAAGGTTAGAAAGGATGAAAACTGAGGAAAGGAAAGCAGAAGCAGAGGAGAGGAGAGCTGCAAGGGAACTCGAAGCAGAGGAGAGAAAAGCGGAAAGGGAATTAAAGGAACGTGACATGGCGCTTCAGCAAGAAATTAAATTCAAGGAGCTGGAGTTAATGAGAGAACGGGGAGAGGTACCACCCTTGCTGACGGGGTCGACACCTAGCCAGAACACCTGGGATGTGGGCAGACATGTGAGGCTGGTTCCACCCTTCAGTGAAAAGGAAGTCGCTAAATTTTTTCCACACTTTGAGAAAGTGGCTCGACAGTTAAACTGGCCGGAGGAGGCCTGGACCATACTAGTGCAATGTGTGCTGGTGGGTAAAGCTCAAGAGATTTATTCGGCGCTACCAATGGACCAATGTGCAGATTATGAGGTATTGAAGAAGCACATCCTCAAAGCCTATGAGTTGGTTCCAGAAGCTTACCGGCAAAAATTCAGGAATGCCAGGAAGAAGGAGAGTGAGACCCATGTGGAGTTTGCTAGAGTGAAAGAAAATATGTTTGATCGGTGGTGTGAGTCAAAAGGAGTCGGGAATGACTTCGAAGCATTGCGTGACCTGATGCTGGTGGAGGAATTTCAACAGTGTGTCCACGAGGACATCAAAGTGTACCTGCAGGAAAAGAAAGTACCGAAGTTGTGGGACGCAGCCACCATGGCAGATGATTATGCCTTAACACACCGGATAGGGGTCCACGAACCTAACTCCTCGCCTAGATCTCCGCAGGGGAGGTGTGGAACAGCAGGTGCGGAGAACGACAATACATGGCGGCGGCCGCGAGATGAATATGGGGACAACGCTGATACCCGAACTGTTCGAAATCAGGGGGCTATGGGCCCAAGACAAACTTATTTTTCGGGGGGCCCGAGGCAGACAACGAGTTTTTCCTCTGGGCCTACTTGCGCTTTTTGCAAGAAACCTGGACACTTGATGTCCAGTTGTTACCTCATGAAAAGGGAAAACCCAGAGCGGAGTCCGACTATTACCACTCCGAATGCGATGGCAAGCGCAAGAAATCGCCCACAGAAGAGTTACCAACCATTTATTTATGAGGGGTTGGTCTCACTCAAGGGAGACTTGACTAACCCAAGACCGGTTAGGGTTTTGAGGGACACAGGAGCCCATCAATCCTTAATGCTTGAAGGCATTTTGCCATTGTCCAAGAGTACCGCAACTGGTTATAGTGTTCGGTTACAAGGGATCGGTGGCTGTGTTAGTGCCCCACTTCATGTCATCCATTTGGAATCCGATTTGGTGTCAGGACCGGTCACCATCTGTTTACAAGCCACGCTTCCTGTAGAGGGAGTATCTGTGATTATCGGGAATGATTTGGCCGGGGGGCAAATTTATGGTAACCCGAGGGTTGGTAAAGAGCACAGCAGGGAAAATAACACCACACCAGCTCGGGATGGCGACAAAAGCTCCAAGTTATTTGTAGGGGGACTGAACTTCAACACAGAGGAAGAAGGTCTGACCTCTGTCTTCAACAGATATGGGCCGCTGGTGGAAGTGCGGGTGGTAAAAGACAGGGAAACGCAACGGTCAAGAGGGTTCGGCTTTGTCACGTTTGCAAGCACAAGAGACGCCAGGGAGGCAGAGAAGAATTGGAATGGTAGGGATTTGGAGGGTCGGACCATAACAGTAGGGAAGGCATTTCGTAGGCGTCGAGAGGTCTACAGAAGAGGACAACTTGCAGTAGTTTTGGGGTTGGCAGCAGCCGATATTACTATGGAGGCTCCCAGAGTTACGGCACCTCCCGAAAGAATGAATGTCAGAGCACTGGCTGAGAAGGAGACCGCCAGTCAGGGAATGGCTGGGACAAGGGGTCCCACCGTAACTGTTAGGAGTCTGGAGAAGTTGAAGCACTATATACGGGGGAGCCGCCGAGCCGGGGCTCCTACACGGACTAACCGTGAACGCCACGTTCTTAAAGGCGTCCAGGTAGTGAACTTTCCTGCACGGACTAACCGTGAACTCCACGTTCTTAAAGGCGTCCATGTAATGAACTTTCCTCCCCGGAATAACCGTGAACTCCACATTCCTTAAGGCGTCCATGTAGGGAATACTCCGCTGGGCCTCCCGAAAAAGTGCTATAGAGAGGCTTAAATTTGGGGGCTTTGGTCACCACCTCTTAACCGTCATTCAAGAGAAACTAGAAGTGGTTGACGCTTGGTCCAGAGGGAATTAATCTTGGGGATTGTGTGAAATTTTGTTGCTTTATTTTTAAGTGATGACTGTTGTGGTAGAATAAATCTTTATACTATGTAACTAGTTATGAGATTGGTAGATTTCAATTGTGGTAGAATAAATCTTTATACTATGTAACTAGTTATGAGATTGGTGAGTGAACCAACAGGTGGTCGTAAGAATGTTAGGAATGTATCTCACTCTGTTAAAGCTGGGAGTCCATTGTCCACCTCCGGTACAGCCCTGAGCTAGAGCACCCTCCTACTGTGTAAATGGAACTCACAGCAGGAGGGGAGCGAGTTGGTGCCAGCAGGGCGATTGTGGATGACCAAGGAGCTTTAGCGCACGGAGGATTAACATTCAGCGGACAGGGGATTAACTCGAGTTTGTCCATATAAACCAGAGCAAACGCTGAGTCAGGACACTTGTCTTCAGAAGCCCTGCCCAACGGAATGAACGAATACCAACGAGAAGCAGCGCCAGGAGATCACCGGCGAACAAGAGGAACCAACGACTTCAATAACTAGATTCGTTATAGTGTTGTAGTACCTATTAGATTGAAACAAGTGAATTAGGAGTTAATAAAGTCTGGAACTTTGTAAACCTGTTTTCCAGTCATTGGTCTTGAGTCCCAAACCACTTCCACGACAATATGGAGGCACCGCTGGCATCAATTGGACACAAACAAGATCTTTAAAAGGTAAGTGTGTCTTGTTTTTGTCCAGTATGATTTCCGAACCTGGGAATCGTTTTTGTACATACATGGTGGAGGACGTGGTGTGGGGCTTACTTGCGCACCGATGCCGCGATATAGGTGGCGTAACGAAGTCACAGATGGAACATCGACAAACGATTGTAGCTATTATTCGTGTTTTTCTAAATGATTTCTGTAAATACGTATTTTTTGCGCTGTCTAAATAAAATGCGCCAGGTCGGCGCTGGTCATTAGGGCCTTACTGTGACCTGGGAGCAAACGGGGCATGAGTGCACCATGCGACCATTTGCTTCTGTTACGTGGTCCCCTCGGTGACTACCTGGTCTCGGTGACCCCCGGACCGTGAGAGGACCTTCGCCAGCAAGTAGTATTATATATTGTTGCGAATATGGAATTTGGCCTCCATATCCGCTTGTAAATATTCCCCTATTTTCTCCAATACTCCCCAACTTTCCCCAATCCCCCATTCCCTAGTCCCATTGCATGTAAATAACAATCAGTAGAGCCGACCTTCCCCTTATTCCCCCATTAAATGTCGTGCCCAGGTCCACCGCACCACACGTAGCCAACTTTCGGACATCTTCCTAGTTATTCTTAATCTATGTCAGTTAAGGCCTCGTTTCCATTAATTATGACTCTTCGTTGCACCAGAATGTGATTATATGGCATCAGTAGTGAGTTTAGGACCTTTCCCATACCTCCTCCCATCTTCTTCCCCAAACAACAACAATAACAACAACTACAACAACAATTACAACTACAACTACGACTACAACAACAGAGGGGCGGGGAGTGTGCGTCCTCACACCGGCTCGGTTACCCGCCATGACCATACGCTCCACGGCGTTACCCCGAAGGGGCTGGCTGTCAGCTCCTCGTCAGGGGCGGAGCCAGTAACCCCCCCACGCACCCAATGAGAAGCAACGTGCCGATTCCACGAGGCGGAGCTAACGAGCCGAGGGCGTGTCACTCCCCGCCGGATATACGCGGCCCCGCGCCGGATGTGACGTCAGATGCGCCCCCAGCCTGGAGAGAGAAGTCGCCACCCCTCGAGCGCTGCAATACCTCCACCGCATCTCTTAAACTGGACCGTACGTGATCCGGCCCTGAGCCCAGGTGCACCTGGAGCGATCGCTACCCGCCTGTCCTTTGCATCAAACCCCGTGTGAGTGAGCCTTGTCCCGTTTATCTGTCGTCTGTTGGGAATAATATAAGAGTGTGTTTAAGTGCCCACCTTCCTATGTTTCCCTCTTGTCCCTGTAATCTAAACCTTCCGCATTATTGAAATAACAACCTTTGAGAACCGTATCCCTGGTGTCGTGTCGTATTAATTCCAGCCGTGTGTCTTCTTTTTCCTTCATTGGTCTAGCATAGCGCGATTAGTCAACGTTCGGGCACAATCGGGTAACTTGTGCAGACGTGGTCATACCATAAAACCGCTCGGTAAATAACATCCAAGCCACGTCTGTAACAATTGGTTGTCAGGAGTTGGATTCGAACCTGGGACTAAATTTATTTAGTCCAAATTTTGGAACACCAATTGTACTATTAGAGTAACAATTGGTGTCGAGGAGTGGAATTCGAACCCGGGACTAAATTAGTTAGGCCCAAATTTTGGGAGGGAAAATCGAGCCGGAGCGCGTACGGCGCTCGACCGAATCGATTCGGAGCGCGTTTCCCGCGCGAAATTATAACGGCGAAATTTGAATTTGTTTTACGAAAATAAAAAATAAAAACCGAATTTTGAAAGTCGCGCTATGGCGGATCAAGACAGCTGGGGTCCGGTAAAGGAGAGTGAGGTAGGGTCGATCCAGGACCAAAATGAGGGACAGGAGGAGAGCGAAGCAGTGAGGGCGGCAGGTTCGCAAAATAGCGCCGTCACGCACGAAGAAGCGGGCGCGCAAAATGGCGCCTCGCTGATCACCGCGCCAGCGACCGTGGCAGCGCCCCCGATGGATTGGGGCCTTTTTTTTATACAAATGAAGGCCCTTATGGCCCAGAATAATGAAGAAATGGCAAACAGAATGGGGAACCGGATGGATGCTCAGGGTGAGCGATTGGAGGGCCAAATGGGGGCCAATAGCCAACGGTTAGAACAAAGAATGGGGTCCAATAGCGAGAAATTGAGGGAGGACATGGGGGCGCAGATCGGAGGGTTAGGGAGTAGAATAGAGGGATTAGACAATAATTTTAAGGGATTAGACATGAAATTTGGGAAATTAGACGATAGATTAGGGGAAATACAGGAGGGGTTAACGGGGGTAGAAAACAGAATGGCCGCTCAAGAGAATCAGATAGAGGGAGTGAAACATGGGTTAACGGGGGTAGAAAACAGAATGGCCGCTCAAGAGAATCAAATGGAAGGGATGCAAAATGGGTTAGAGGGGTTAGAAAACAGTATGGAAGGCAAATTGAGGGACATGAGGGACCAAGCGGAAAGGGAAGTTAAACAAATGGAGCAGCAGATAGAGGGGGTCAGAATGGGGGTAGAAACCAAACTGGATGCTCACAGGGAGGAAATGGAGCAGATGAGGGTGGCATCTGGGCAGGAGATGCAAGTGATGGGAGAAGAGATCAGAAGAGGAGTGAGTGAGGAGGTCGGAGGAGTGCGCGAGGAGGTGAGGCACTGTGAGGAGCACATGGAAAAGGAGGTGAGAAAGGGGACTGTAAAGTTACAAGGGGGCATAGAGGACCTGACGCAGGAGGTGGAGCAGCTGACGGTGGGACAGACGGAGTTAGTGGAGCAGGTTCAAAGGAACACTGCAGTATTAGGAGGTTTAAAGGCGACACAAAAAGAAATTAAAAACGACTTGATAGCGACACAGAGGCAATGTCAGATGGTACGTGAGGGACTGACAACGAGGTTGGACGAGGTGGTAGAGGTAATGGAGACGAAGGACCGGCAGGTGAGGACGCACATGGAAACGGTCAAGGTAGCCTTGGAGGACGAGCTTGAGGAGACGTACCGGGGAATAAAAGAGGTGAGGCACAAATTAGAAGAAGTGGAAGAAGGGGTGAGCGAAATTAAGAAGCGACGGAGAGGGGATAACAAGGAGATAAAAGAGGAGATAAAAGAATTGGTCCAAAGTCTGTGTTTGGATCGTGATGTGCTCATTAACCGGATGAGGGATTCGCAGGTGATGGAGGAGAAGCGAAGAGGAAGAGGACCCGGTGTAAGTGGTGACCAATATGGTCGTGCGTATGATGCGCCAGGGGATTTAAGAAGCTTGGGGATTGGTTTGGATCCGGGTGTTCGTGAGAGGCCGTTGGTGAAGTGTGCGACAGGTCTGGTGTGCGAAAATGGAGGTGTGCAAGAAAGTCCGACTCTGGGGTGTGTGAGGAAAAAGTGCGTGCCAAGGAGTGAGTGTGCTGGCGAGAGTGAGTCGGTCGTAGCGTGTGTGCGAGGGGGCACATGGAAGCGCGGTGTGGTGAGTGTTACAGAGGATGTGACGGGAGAGTGTGCGCGAGGAAGGTGTGTGACGGACAGGTGCATGGGGAAAGAGTGCGCTGTCAAAGGCAAGGAAGAATGCACAGCTGTGGTGAGTGTTACAGAGGGTGTAACGGGAGAGTGTGCGCGAGAAAGGTGTGTGACGGACAGGTGCATGAGGAAAGAGTGTGCTGTCAAGAGTAAGGGTGAGTGCGCTGTCAGGAATGGAGGTGAAAGTAGTGAGAGTGACATGGAGCGTGAGTTAGTTGTGACAGGTGAGCGAGGATGTACACCTGGGATGGAAGGATGCACACCTGGAATGGTAGAGCGTGAGTGGGAATGCACGCTGGAGTTGGTGGTGAGGCACGTGGTTGGGTGTGCGAATGAGAGCACACCTGTGATTGTCACAGAGGAGGTGACCGAGGAGGGGGCGCGAAGAGGTGTATTGGTGAGGTGTGCTACCAACGAGTGTGTGCCAAAGTGTTCGGTGGTCAGGTGTGTGACCAAGGCGGTGAGTGGAATGGGTGTACCTGGGTGTGTAAGGAACGGTACGAGGGGCATGGAAACGGCTGGATGTGTGAGCAAGGAACGGGCTGCGGGGTGTAAGCATGCAGGTGAAGCATCGACGTTAGACGGGATAGAGTTTAGAACGACTTATAGCCGAATCGGGCCCTCGGTGCGTGCTGGGCCTCGCTTTGAACGGCCGCGTCTGTGCTCCACTAGGCGGAGCGGGCGGCGCGAGAGAAAGAGTCGTCATGGCGACCACTTTTTGTTGAGGAATTCCGGCAGGTCGAGATCGGGACATTGGATGGTTCCGTGCCGAGAAGGTGCGTGGGATCTCGGGCCGGGTAAACCTCCTTCCCTGCACCGAGTGCCGGACGCATTCAGCCGCTGGCACAAAACAACCAGCATCCATTGCTTGGCTTTACGAAGCCGGGCTTTGGACAGGGATTGGCGCACCGAGAGGTATTAGTGAGTCGACTGGGTGATGAGGTTAGTGTTTTGGACCCAAAATTAGAGAAAAGCAAAATTTGATGATTGGCAAAGGATTGGCAGAGTGATGATTGGTAATGGTACAGTGATTGGCAGATGATTGGCAAATTTTTAATTTGTTGAAATTTGATGTGCGAAATTGGTAGTGAGAGACCCCCGATGTGGTGGGATGGCAAATCCACCATCCTTCCCATGGGGGGGCAAAGGAGCACTAGGTTTATGGGGTGTATGGCAGTGAAAACTAGCCCGGGTGGGTTAGGATATTGTGTGTAGGGATCTAGAGAAGATGACATTAGGTGACGTTAAGTTTAGTTAGTGACTGATACCTGTAGTGGGGACACAGGTAGATTAGTGTGGATGATAATGACGTGGGAGCGCAATAGTTTAAAGGGACGACTGGGAAGCGCAAGTTTCAGAGGGGAGTAGTTAGCTGAGATGATGCCGTGTGTGTGAGAATTGAACAGGTGTGATTGCACAGGTGTGCAACTGGACAGGTGTGTGGAGCAGTGTATGAGTAGTGAGTGTGTGGATCAGCGCGAATGCGCTTGGGGAGAGAAGGGTGCAGGTGGCACCAGGTGTGAGAGCACAGGTGTGCAGGTACAGGTGTGTGGAGAGAGTTGGAGTAAGTGGTACGGAGTGGTGTGCATGGTGCGAAGGTGTGGATGGGGGAAGAGTGGACCCCTTTCACGAGTACCCGGGGCGGGTAGTGTAAGTGTTAGGTAGAGGGTGCAGGTAAATTGTGGTTGGATATTGGCATTTGTGGTGCGGTTGCAGAATGGTGTTGTGAATGGGTGCATTAGTGTTGTGGAAATGGCTGGGCGTGTAGCCTGTTAGTGTGTGTAGTTGGTTGGGCACTCCACCACTGTGAGGATGTCGGCCAGGTGAGGCCGCAGGTGGGCTCTGGGAGCCGGTAGAGTTGTGGATGGGGCCCGAGGATCCGGAGGATGGACCCGGGTAGCCCAGTGCCAGAGAGGGCACCGAGTGGGGAGAGTGCCAGAGGGCCTTCCCCAGGTAGTTAGGTTAGGGCACGGAGCAGGTAAGCTCGGAGGCAACTGCAGTGGTGGAGGTGTGCAGGTGGGTAGACCCACTGGGAGAGGTACACGCCGCAGCCCAGAAATTGTGCGAGGGCACCGGGAGATGAATCGGGGGAGTGAGACCCCAAATTGAAAAGCACCACAGGTTGGCCAATGGGAATTGGTTTTTAGAACCCATAGTGTAAGAGGGCCAATGGTTTGGCCGGAGAGAGACCCCGGGTAGTGTAAAGTTGTTAAAGTCATTTAGGAAATAGTTAGGATTGATGAACCTGTCGCACCATACGCAGCCACTTACCTGTGGTGATGATGGTGACTCCACACCTGTGTTTTCTTTGTTTGTGTTGCAGGAGATGAATCGCTGTGAGGATTTGTGAGACGCATCACGACGTGGATGAGACATTGGGGTGATTCCATCTCTCCCTCCCTAGGAGGGACTGATGATGAATTGGTAATGGCAAATTTTGATGTTGAGTTGAAAATGGCAAATTTTGATGAGAGTTGAAAATGGCAAATTTGATTGGTTAGGAGGGAGAGAAGACGAATTTGGTTTATGGGAGGAACGGGGAAGACAGTAGGGATGTTTGTCGATTTGTAAAGTAGATGTTTATGGGTAGTGTTGTGTTTTGTGGATACAGTAAGGGGTAAGGGAGGGGCCATGTAGGTTACCTGGTGGGGGGGGGCGTACGATAGGAACGTACCTGTCTCACCTGGTTCCCATGTGCCCCCAGTGTGCATCATCTTGTATTGCGTGCACTTTTGCGCCCTTACCACCTTACTCACTTGTTTCTTCTTTTGTCTCCCACCTCCGAGGATCTGGCTTTGGGGTAGAGAGAGAGGGGAGAGAGGTGCTGGCTGCGCAGTTGTGGGCCTGCACTTTCGCTGTTTGCTGCCGGGATCGATACACCATATGGACCGCAATGTTTGTGGCCACCCACAATGGACCGCAGTTCGTTTGCGGCCAAGCACCACCCGGGGATGGACCTATGGATCAACGTGGCACCTATGCCATAAAGGTGAACCACTGTTAATTAACACCACTGAAGGCCACACGAAGAGCAAGAGACACCTGCAGGGTTAGGGGTTGTCGAGTTTATTTTTATTCCAATGAACAATGGTGACTGCACCGATTGGCGGTGGGGTGGTGCTTTTGATGCTGGGACAGGGTGCTCTGCACGTTATTAAAGGCCGTCGGCCACAGAGCACTCGTGGGTTGGTGTATCGATGTTGGCAAGCGCGCTCTCTCTATGCATAACATCTGCATGTGTTCCTCCAAAAACAGGTCCTGGATCGTAGTGTAAATAGCAGCGTAGTCGTGTAAATAATGCTCCCTACCGGCAGTATGTGTAGTTTGCGAATTCTTTCCGGATTCGGTTATCCTGTGGGTGTGTTTCTGTGAGGAGAAGGGTGCAACGTCGCAGGGGGACATATTTACTCATTTGTGAATATCTGTAAAACTGTCGCACTCAGGGTAGAGTTAATAGTAGAGGGAACTACATTGCGTGCCACACTAAAGTAGGTAAAAATTTATCGGGTCGGGACGCCCCGAGGGTAGAGAAGGGTGCAATGTTGCGAATATGGAATTTGGCCTCCATATCCGCTTGTAAATATTCCCCTATTTTCTCCAATACTCCCCAACTTTCCCCAATCCCCCATTCCCTAGTCCCATTGCATGTAAATAACAATCAGTAGAGCCGACCTTCCCCTTATTCCCCCATTAAATGTCGTGCCCAGGTCCACCGCACCACACGTAGCCAACTTTCGGACATCTTCCTAGTTATTCTTAATCTATGTCAGTTAAGGCCTCGTTTCCATTAATTATGACTCTTCGTTGCACCAGAATGTGATTATATGGCATCAGTAGTGAGTTTAGGACCTTTCCCATACCTCCTCCCATCTTCTTCCCCAAACAACAACAATAACAACAACTACAACAACAATTACAACTACAACTACGACTACAACAACAGAGGGGCGGGGAGTGTGCGTCCTCACACCGGCTCGGTTACCCGCCATGACCATACGCTCCACGGCGTTACCCCGAAGGGGCTGGCTGTCAGCTCCTCGTCAGGGGCGGAGCCAGTAACCCCCCCACGCACCCAATGAGAAGCAACGTGCCGATTCCACGAGGCGGAGCTAACGAGCCGAGGGCGTGTCACTCCCCGCCGGATATACGCGGCCCCGCGCCGGATGTGACGTCAGATGCGCCCCCAGCCTGGAGAGAGAAGTCGCCACCCCTCGAGCGCTGCAATACCTCCACCGCATCTCTTAAACTGGACCGTACGTGATCCGGCCCTGAGCCCAGGTGCACCTGGAGCGATCGCTACCCGCCTGTCCTTTGCATCAAACCCCGTGTGAGTGAGCCTTGTCCCGTTTATCTGTCGTCTGTTGGGAATAATATAAGAGTGTGTTTAAGTGCCCACCTTCCTATGTTTCCCTCTTGTCCCTGTAATCTAAACCTTCCGCATTATTGAAATAACAACCTTTGAGAACCGTATCCCTGGTGTCGTGTCGTATTAATTCCAGCCGTGTGTCTTCTTTTTCCTTCATTGGTCTAGCATAGCGCGATTAGTCAACGTTCGGGCACAATCGGGTAACTTGTGCAGACGTGGTCATACCATAAAACCGCTCGGTAAATAACATCCAAGCCACGTCTGTAACAATATATAAGCTTTCGTAACGCAATCAATAGGAATTCCAATCAAAAGGAAACCCCACACCAAGGATCCGGAATAATCAATGATATATTCCCCGAGCAATCAACCATCAACAATCAACAATCAATATCACAAAGATGTAAACTCATCTACACTAACTCTAAGATGGCCATCTTATACATTCCTCGCGTGAGCACCACTCCTGACTCCCTCCGTGGTCAATGTCTCTCACAATGTCTCTCTTCTCCGCACACGGGCGGTTGAACGAACCCCGGGCGGACGTGCTCCAAACGTGTCGTCTCGTACCGGGGACAGCTGCTGCAGCGCACACCTCCTTGCCAAGCCACGGGGCAAAACCCAGCGCGGCTTCCAACGCGCGCGAGGCCCCAAAGTGCGACCCGTTCGCGTCCTTGTAGACGGGGCAAAACCAAGCGCGGTTTGCAACGCTCGCGAGGCCCAACGTGCGACCTGTACGCGTCCTTGTAGACGGGGCAAACTGTGCCGGACGCTTGGTTCCGTGCACGAACTCACGGTGACTTGACGTGTCAAAAGGTAGTTACACGTCCAGGTAACTCCTCTCGCCAGACGGGTTTCGGAACGCCGCTTTGTCCACGCAGCGCAAGGTCGCTTCCACCTTTTTTCGGAGCGGGGCGAGGAGGAAGAAACCTCGTCCTTTTTCCTCGTGTCTTTTTCCTTCCGTTTTCGGTCACTTCCGTTTCCGGCCACTTCCGTTTCCGGCCACTTGTTCAGAAGGGCTCCTGACCCTCCAATCACAACAACCCTTAATATAATACACACGGATAAGCAACCTGAATGGTAATTCACATACATTCACATAAATATGTAACACTCCCCCCCTTCAAGAAAGAAAGTTTGAACCCAGCGAAAACTTTCATTGCCGGCCAATTTGGAGAAACAAACCAGATAACTCAACCCCTCCAGATTACTCCCTCTGGACTAAGTACCAACAACGACATTGTCCCTGCCAAATCAAACTCCATCTCATGACCCTCTGACTTTGACCATCAGTTTCTTGGGAATGAAGGTTAAGGGGTTGATCAAAGATCCAAAGTTAGGCAACTCGATAGCACTTTTTCCCGGAGGC
The DNA here is from genome assembly GCF_964187855.1 of Myxine glutinosa. NCBI lineage: Eukaryota > Metazoa > Chordata > Myxini > Myxiniformes > Myxinidae > Myxine > Myxine glutinosa. The sequence goes on from NC_136263.1 coordinate 110,574,764, forward strand.
CAAGCCGAGTATTCACTACATGGATGCCTTTAGGAACGCGGAGTTCACGGTTAGTCCGTGCAGGAAAGTTCTCTACATGGGCGCCTTGAGGAACGTGGAGTTCACGGTTAGTCCGTGCATGAAAGTTCACTACATGGACGCCTTTAGGAACGGCGTTCACGGTTAATTCTTGTAGGAATCTTGGCTCGGCGGCTCCGCCGCCTTCAGTGCTTCAACTTCTCAGAACTTCCCTAATAATTATGGTGGGACCACTGGTCCCTGTAGTCCCATGAATAGCGGTCTCCTTCTCGGCCACTACTTTGACAATCCTTCCTTCGGGAGCTGCTGTAACTCAGGGAGCCTCCATAATAATATTGATTGCGGCCACCACCAAAACTACCGCCCAGTTGTCCTCTCCTGTAGACCTCTCGACGCCTACGAAATGCCTTCCCTACTGTTATGGTCCGACCCTCCAAATCCTTGCCATTCCAATTCTTCTCTGCCTCTCTGGCATCTTTTGTGCTGGCAAACGTGACAAAGCCGAACCCTCTTGAATGTTGCGTTTCCCAGTCTCTTACCAACCGCACTTCCACCAGCGGCCCATATCTGTTGAAGACAGAGGTCAGAACTTCTTCCTCTGTTTTGAAGTTCAGTCCCCCTACAAATAAATTGGCACTGTTGTCGCCATCCCGAGTTGGTGTGGTGTTATTTTCCCTGCTGGGCTCTTTACCAACCCTCTGGTTACCATAAACTTGACCCCCGGCCAAATCATTCCCGATAACCACAGATACACCCTCTACAGGAAGCGTGGCTTGTAACCCGACGGTGACCGGTCCTGACACCAAATCGGACTCCAAATGGATGACCTGAAGGGGAGCACTAACACCGCCCCCGATCCCCTGTAAACGAACACTATCCCCCGTTGCCGTCTCCTCGGACCATGGCAAAATGCCTTCAAGCATTAAAGATTGATGGGCCCCTGTGTCCCTCAATATCCTAACCGGTCTCCGGTTAGTCGAGGCTCCATCCAGTGACACAAACCCCTCTGAAATAAATGGTTGGTAACCCTTTTGATGGCGATTTCTTACGCTAGCCATCGCATTCGGAGTTGTAATAGTCGGACTCCGCTCTGGGTTGTCCCTTTTCATGAGGTAACAACTGGACATCAAGTGTCCAGGTTTCTTGCAAAACGCGCAAGTAGGTCCGGAGGAAAAACTCGGGGTCTGCCTCGGGCCCCCCGAACTATAAGTTTGTCTTGGGCCCGCATCCCTCTGATTTCGAACCGGTGGGGTATCATAGTTGTCCCCATAATCATCTCGAGGCCGCCGCCATGTATGGTCGTTCTCCGCACCTGCTGTTCCCCACCTCCCCTGCGGAGATCTAGGCGAGGAGTTAGGTTCGTGGATCCCTATTCGGTGGGTTAAGGCATAATCATCTGCCATGGTGGCTGCGTCCCACAACTTTGGTACCTTCTTTTCCTGCAGGTACACTTTGATGTCCTCGTGGACACACTGCTGGAATTCCTCCACCAGGATCAAGTCCCGCAATGTCTCGAAGTCTTTCCCGACTCCTTTTGACTCACACCACCGATCAAACATGTTTTCTTTCACTCTGGCAAACTCCACATGGGTCTCACTCTCCCTCTTCCTGGCATTCCTGAATTTTTTGCCTGTAAGCTTCCGGAACCAACTCCTAGGCCTTGAGGATGTGCTTCTTCAGTACCTCATAATCTGCACATTGGTCCATTGGTAGTGCCGAATAAATTTCCTGAGCTTTCCCCACCAGCACACTTTGCACGAGTATGGTCCAGGCCTCCTCCGGCCAGTTTAATTGTCGAGCCACTTTCTCAAAGTGTGGGAAAAATTTCGCGACTTCTTTTTCACTGAACGGTGGAACCAGCCTCACATGTCTGCCCACATCCCAGGTTTTCTGGTTAGGTGTCGACCCCGTCAGCAAGGGTGGTGCCTCTCCCCGTTCTCTCATTAACTCCAGCTCCTTGAATTTGATTTCTTGCTGAAGCTCCATGTCCCGTTCCTTTAATTCCCTTTCCGCTTTTCTCTCCTCTGCTTCGAGGTCCCTTGCAGCTCTCCTCTCCTCTGCTTTTCTCCCTTCTAACCTTTCCTGGAGTTCTCGTTCCACTCTCCTTTCCTCTGCTTCTGCTTTCCTTTCTTCTTCTTTTAACCTTTCCTGGAGTTCTCGTTCCACTCTCCTTTCCTCTGCTTGTTTCTCTTCTCTCCTCGCTTCTGCTTTCCTTTCTTCTTCTGCTCTTTCCTTTTCTGCTTTCCTTTCTTCTTCTTTTAACCTTTCCTGGAGTTCTCGTTCCACTCTCCTTTCCTCTGCTTGCTTCTCTTCTCTCCTCTCTTCTGCTTTCCTTTCTTCTTCTGCTCTTTCCTTTTCTGCTTTCCTTTCTTCTTCTTTAATCCGTTCCTGGCTCCGTAATTGCAACTCCAGTTTCCGGAGCTCAACGTCTTCTGGTTCTTCGGGTAGCCACTCCCAGGCTAACTCGTCCCATGTTCCTAATCCCACCATAGATTGTATCACCGTGGCCTGCAACTCTGCCTTCCTCAAATTAGTTCGGACCTCCAAGTTAAAATGTTTGGCCAATTTCAAGAGGTCCGACTTTAGCAACGCTCGGAACTGTGCCTCACTCGGGGTTACCCCAAAGTTCTGTGCCACAAACGCCATGGTGCCTATCGTTAACACCTGTTAACCTTCACCCAAGACTTTACCCCAATTTCTCAAATTTTTTTTTACCAATTAATAATTAATTAATAAATTTTAATTAATAAAAAAAATATTATTATTTTATTATTTTATACAATTTTAAATCCCGGACGAGCCCCCAATTCTGTTACGTGGTCCCCTCGGTGACTACCTGGTCTCGGTGACCCCCGGACCGTGAGAGGACCTTCGCCAGCAAGTAGTATTATATATATAAGCTTTCGTAACGCAATCAATAGGAATTCCAATCAAAAGGAAACCCCACACCAAGGATCCGGAATAATCAATGATATATTCCCCGAGCAATCAACCATCAACAATCAACAATCAATATCACAAAGATGTAAACTCATCTACACTAACTCTAAGATGGCCATCTTATACATTCCTCGCGTGAGCCCCACTCCTGACTCCCTCCGTGGTCAATGTCTCTCACAATGTCTCTCTTCTCCGCACACGGGCGGTTGAACGAACCCCGGGCGGACGTGCTCCAAACGTGTCGTCTCGTACCGGGGACAGCTGCTGCAGCGCACACCTCCTTGCCAAGCCACGGGGCAAAACCCAGCGCGGCTTCCAACGCGCGCGAGGCCCCAAAGTGCGACCCGTTCGCGTCCTTGTAGACGGGGCAAAACCAAGCGCGGTTTGCAACGCGCGCGAGGCCCAACGTGCGACCTGTACGCGTCCTTGTAGACGGGGCAAACTGTGCCGGACGCTTGGTTCCGTGCACGAACTCACGGTGACTTGACGTGTCAAAAGGTAGTTACACGTCCAGGTAACTCCTCTCGCCAGACGGGTTTCGGAACGCCGCTTTGTCCACGCAGCGCAAGGTCGCTTCCACCTTTTTTCGGAGCGGGGCGAGGAGGAAGAAACCTCGTCCTTTTTCCTCGTGTCTTTTTCCTTCCGTTTTCGGTCACTTCCGTTTCCGGCCACTTCCGTTTCCGGCCACTTGTTCAGAAGGGCTCCTGACCCTCCAATCACAACAACCCTTAATATAATACACACGGATAAGCAACCTGAATGGTAATTCACATACATTCACATAAATATGTAACACTTCCAAGTCGTGTAAGGCCGGTACACTCGTTTACATACCCGTACACGTGTAAAGTAGTTTACACTTGTTTTTTTGCACTTGCTCAAAGCACGCGACTTGCTCGGCGTGCGACAGGGAGCCGGGAAATGGAGGTATATTTATATATACCGTATATACATTTTCCCTCATTCCAATTTATGGTATTGCGACAAAACGGCTTATATCTTTGGAACGGCTGGTCGGATTTAGACAAATTAAACGGAATTGTGTAGGACGAAAGCCGTGGGTCCAAAGTAAGAAAGAAAAAAAAAAAAAGAAAAAAAAAAAGAAGAGGTGGAGACGGAAAATTTTCGCCAATTTTTTCCCACCATTTTATAACACCTAAAAATCGTTCAATCAACATATAAATTAATGACAGACAACGCCATCTCATGCCGGTCCAGAATTATTATGAAAGATGGCGATTGGATGAAAATTGCATACCGACACTCCCTCACTGTCCCTCATTGTCCCTCATGTCAATTCCGGCTACCTGTCTCTTGCTCCCGCTCCTTCCCCCTCCCTCTAGTTCCCATTGGCGGACGTTTTGCGAGAAGCAAAGCGTTTTGCAGGAAGCTTCCAGGAAGCAAAACCAGTGCTGTTGTTTTTTTGACGAAATTTGTCAGACAGATAGCATGGGTGACACGGACGAAATGATTGGATTTTGGTGAAGACCCAGGTTCGAATCCGGCTACAAGAATTGTTTAAAGTGATTCTTCACCATCGAGAGATCGGGTGAAAAGCGATATACATTATATTTAACATAATATACTTATTAATGTTATTATTTTAATATTATTCATCTATCTATAATTCCAGTAATCTCTGTGTGCATGTCTGTGTGTATGTCTGTGTGTCTGTGACCGCTGTTTCTCGACAACCACGGGTCCGATATACTTTAAACTTGCCAGGTATATTGCTGGGGACCTGAGGATGTGCCTTTTCAAGGTTTCATATTAATCGGAGAAGTAGTTACCGAGCTATGTCCAAAAAACGATTCAACCAATCAGAGAGCAGCGAGCTATCACGTGTGCCGAACGTGCCGAACAGACGCTGCCTCGGACGGCACATTTGAGAGCGTATTCATTTATTTCACGTTGGCAAACTATGTTGGCGTTAAACTATGTTTTAAAACTAATTAAAACTAATTTGCGATTCATCGTAACTGCGATATGCGACCTTCCGGACAGTCAAATGAGGACGTCACTTCCGGACTTACGGATAGTCATAGTGACGACGTACTGATGCTGAACGTGGCAAGCAGACGCTGCCTCGGACGGCACCTCGAGTGTATTCATTTATTTGACGTTGCAATCTGTGTTGATTGTTGTAAGGTACGATCGATTGTAGTACATACATATTTATATTTTGTACATATTCATTACGGGCACGTCACGGGTACGGGTACGGTACGGGTACGGTACCGGGTACGGTACGGTTACGGGTACGCCACGTACGGGCACGTCCTAGTATATTAAAAAAAGATTATGACAAAACTTGGTGGACGAGTTCGTTAGGTGACAAGAACACGCCGATTACATTTTGGTTCAGGTCCGAATCCAGATCCGGCCTATCAGTGGGATACAAAACATAAACTGTTCACCAAGGCGGAGATATGCTCTCTACTGAGCGTCGTTCTAGTTGTGCGTTTGTTCGTCTGGGCGATATCTTAGCCATCCTTTGAGCAAGGAAGCTGAAATTTGGGGAAATTGGTGAACAAGTGCTTTTGAAAAATAATAATAATAATAATAATAATAATTCTTTATTATTTGGTTAACCAGTTTGTGTGAACCCTCAACCTCAACCTAAGGTGAAGTTGTTGCTGCAGTGTTGTTGGTTTTTTTTGTGTATTTTCTCTGCGCCCCGTGCTCGCAGATTTGGTTGGTACATATATTTTATTGTTGTTGGAACTTGTTGTTGGAACTTGTTGTTGGAACTTGTTGTTGGAACTTGTTGTTGGAACTTGCTGTTGGAACTTGCTGTTGGAACTTGCTGTTGGAACTTGTTGTTGGAACTTGTTGTTGGAACTTGTTGTTGGAACTTGCTGTTGGAACTTGTTGTTGGAACTTGTTGTTGGAACTTGTTGTTGGAACGTGTTGTTGGAACTTGTTGTTGGAACTTGTTGTTGGAACTTGTTGTTGGAACTTGCTGTTGGAACTTTTTGTTGGAACTTGTTGTTGGAACTTGTTGTTGGAACTTGCTGTTGGAACTTGTTGTTGGAACTTGTTGTTGGAACTTGTTGTTGGAACGTTTTGGGAACATTCAAAGTTGGGTTTTGCTAACGTTTCCACAACGTCGCTACAACGTTTCACTTTCGTTGTTGCAACGTTTTGCTCCAACGTTTTTGTTGGGTTTTGCTAACGTTTCCACAACGTCGCTACAACGTTTCACTTTCGTTGTCGCAACGTTTTGCTCCAACGTTTTGGGAACATTCAAATGTTGGGTTTTGCTAACGTTTCCACAACGTCGCTACAACGTTTCACTTTCGTTGTTGCAACGTTTTGCTCCAACGTTTTGGGAACATTCAAATGTTGGGTTTTGCTAACGTTTCCACAACGTCGCTACAACGTTTCACTTTCGTTGTTGCAACGTTTTGCTCCAACGTTTTGGGAACATTCAAATGTTGGGTTTTGCTAACGTTTCCACAACGTCGCTACAACGTTTCACTTTCGTTGTTGCAACGTTTTGCTTCAACGTTTTGGGAACACTCAAATGTTAAGTGAATCGGATGAGAATTCACGAGTTATTTAATTATTAGAAATTAATGAAGTACTTATTTAATTAATTACATTTCTTTCTCTTCTGACCATGAACTTGGTGTCGACCTGCAGGCCAAACCGTTGGTCAGATGAGCTCGATACCTTGACCAATCATCGTAAGTCACTTGATTGGATGCATATATTAATTATGACATCATAAGTCACGTGACATGGCAGCCATGGTGGATTTCTTGAAAACCTTTAAAATGCATCCCTGCGTTCATTTTCCGATCGATTGAGTTGAAATTTTTAACAATCGGATCTGGACTGTCGTTGTTAACGACTCTGGCATGCACCCGTCCAATCAGGATGGAGCGGTATGGTCCCCGGATCATCACTGCCCACAGTTTTAATTAGTTTTTGCTTTTACCTTTCACTCTTTCTGTTCATTGTTCTCGTGGTCATACAATTTTTTGAAGACATGCACATGTCATGATATAGGAAATGTTTGTTCTGTTGAACGGAAGAAATGTTTATGGTTAATAAATTCAATGTGGGAGAGGGCAACACCACAAAGCATACCTCTTTAAGGTGTGTATAAACCCTGGAACATTTCAGCAATCAATACGATGCTGAAATGGTATTTTTGAAGACATGCATGTCATGATATAGGAAATGTTTGTTCTGTTGAACGGAAGAAATGTTTATGGTTAATAAATTCAATGTGGGAGAGGGCAACACCACAAAGCATACCTCTTTAAGGTGTGTATAAACCCTGGAACATTTCAGCAATCAATACGATGCTGAAATGGTATTTTTTGAAGACATGCATGTCATGATATAGGAAATGTTTGTTCTGTTGAACGGAATAAATGTTTATGGTTAATTTAATTAAACGTGGGAGAGGGCAACACCACAAAGCATACCTCTTTAAGGTGTGTATAAACCCCAGAACATTTCAGCAATCATGACGATTTTCTCATGTCACCTGAAATGGTGTAATATTATGTAATATGGTCGACCTTGGGTTTGTCTGGGTTTGTTGTTTATTTTTGTGGATGTATATTTTTGTGTATTTTGCATATATTTTCACGACTAATTCCAGTTAACACCCTGCAAAATTTGCTCGTTTTTCTGGCCGAGTCGAAATTGCGTTGAGTTCCTATGGCATGCGCCATTAAAAGCGCCGTGTAATGGTTGAGCTCCCTTTATTCCGTTTTGGTCATGCGAATGAGCAGACAAAATGACGAATGCTGCGGCTGGAGCAGTAGAAGCGATTTTTCTTTTACTTGTTTAATGATTATTCGATATTGTTATGACTTATTGTCAATAGGAATACTAAGTGGTCAGGAGGTAGCCTTTTGCTATGTACAGTTTATTTTATTGTTGATTATACCACATAGCTGTGGTGATAAAGGAAATGTTTGTTTTTTCAAATAGATGATTAAGTGGTCAGGAGGTAGCTTTTTGCTATGTACAGTTTATTTTATTGTTGATTATACCACATAGCTGTGGTGATAAAGGAAATGTTTGTTTTTCAAACAGATGATTATGATATGACCATGATTATAAAATCACGATGATTATTATGAATGATATCATAGGGTTCCAATGCAGAATGATTGCACGAACTTGGAAAAGAACTTTCAAGCCCTATGGGATAAATTGGGTATTACAAGCGATGGAGTTTCAAAATTTAGCATGATTGAAGGAATTTGACAGTCCCATTTCAGGACTTTTACGAAATTTATATTGCCAAGAGATTTTAGGTACTATTAAAAGAAAAATGATGAGATAGTTTTCCCAAAGAACTTTAATATCTGCCATCCATTTTGGCTGTCTCACGAATGAAGGATGAGTTGCCTTTAGTGGTTGCAAAGAAAATTTGTGGAGACCAACCAAAAAATGGGAAAATATGTCAGATATGACCCTAGGACAGAACAGCGATTCGTCAATTGACATGAGGTATGAACCAGAGGTGACGACCGATGATCTTCAATCTCAGTCAATCGATGGACCTGTCCTGACATCATTGGGGAAAGGGCTTATGCAAGGAGTCATCCAAAATGATTAATTTGATTTATTGATGAATATTGATAAATTAATTGAAATTGAATAATTGAATTGAACTGAATAAATTTAATTGAATAAATTTAACTGAATAAATTGAACTGAATAAATTGAATTGAATATATTGATTGTTTGATTGATGAAAATGCAGTCTCAAGAAAGAAGCTTTAATATCTTTGTGAGATATTATCAATGTGAAGACAACCTTGGAAAATTGAGCAAGGTGGTGAGTTTATATATAGATATATATATGTGCGGTTACCATTGTGTGATTTCCCCTTCAACAGAGCGGACACCTGAGGATTCACCCATTTCATACTGACCCTCTGGCTCATCTGCAAATACTGATCTGTGAGATTGGATTGTGCAAAAGCCACAGGTGAGAGAGATTCTCTGGAAATCACCGTTTGAACAGGTGGAGAGATTCTTCCTGGAGGTACGAGTGAAGCTTTAGAGGAACAAGCTACAACACATCCAACGCTACTTTGATAAAAGGCGGAATGGGAAATGAAGCCTGCAAGAATACACAAGGACAACCAGAGATTCCACAAAAAGGTACTTGTACACATCATATGTACGACTGTTATGGTGCCGAAGCTATAAGGCAGGTCGAGAATTGGTATTTGTGGACAAAGGGACATGATGAGGAGTTTCCAAGAGATGGTACATTTGAGCGAAGTCGATTGGAAAGATTGGAACAAAGATTGAAAGCCAGGAAGAGACAGAATCTAACGGTAGACTGGCTTGCATTCCATCTTTGGGATGGTGAATCCAGACAACGGGAACAGCAAGAATGGATAACGGATCTAGAACTTAAAATAAAAAGGATACAGGATACAGTGGAGGAGACAAATGCACAACTGCCCTCGAAATTAGGAATGAAAGTGACAGTTGTCCCATCTGATTTCCAGTTGTCTCCCCAAAAAGGACGGTACAGAGAATTTTTTCGTGTTTCAGGAGATAACGAGAGATTGCAGTGGCAACTCTGGGATGTAGAGATGCAGCCCAGCAATACAAGTGCACAGGTGCACAGACCAGGCAACGACAGAAACCGGTGTTTCAAGTGTGGACAGATGGGACATTGGAAAAGAGGATGTCCGTATACCAAAAGGAAGACAAGTTCATAGGGTAAACCAAGATCAAGGGTACCAGTGCTGACCGATACCTCAGACAACGATTAGGCCTTCATTGCGACAAATCCCAAATGACGATTGGCCTCAACAAATTAGATTACTGGACAAACATGAATAACTGTCGATGATTGTTGTGTCTGAAAAGTTTTCGGAGCAAGAATTATTCATTTTTCTTTTGCTTGTAAGCAAATTGATAATTAATTGATCAAATGCCGAAATTGGATCTTTTATGTTGGGCACAAAATTTTAAATTTACAAAGTTTGGAACAATTGCTTTGCAATTTTTTGGCAAACCAAGTGACAAGAGTCACATGATGATCAGGTGGGAATTTCGGACTATTGTTCCGCACGATTGATAGGTCAGTGGTCGACTGACATGCAAATGGGTGTGTAGTCAAATTTGGATAAATTATTGTGGAAACTGAAAGGGTAATTTCAATGTGACATCATAGGGGTTTTCTAAGAATAGACTTTTAGTCTATTTGTGTATTAGCATTTAAATTTGATGGACAAATTTTATGAAATTGAAATAAAATTGACACCCATCTTGATCTGTAAATAATGGTTCCAACGCAAACAAATATGCATAATGCATGTGTGTGTGTGTTTTTGTGTATCAATCTTACAAGATTGTTGACACCGACAGTGTGCCTTGTCTGAAAATAGATAGCTCCATGTGGATGGGATCACATATCGAGAGAATTCGTAAAATAAAATAGAAATATAATTTGATTATGAACATTATCATTTTTGTCAAGGGAGATGGAATATAAAAAAAATTTTGATTTGCTGAGTTATGAGCAGCCATTCATTGATAGTAAATTCATTCATAGTAAAAATTGGGAGTAATCTTGAGATTCCATTTTGATAGAATTTATATGAGAATCAAAGCTATTTATGGATATGAGCTTCATAAAAATGTGGGAGTACAAAATTAGCCAAATTTGGGAGAGGTCTTACACTGACTTCCCAGAGTACTCTGCTCATGGATTTTTTATACATATAAACTTGAATTTTATCACCATATAAATTGTGCTGTATGTATGGATGTGTATTAGGCATAGATGATATGGGAAAATAGTAAAGGAAATTTTGCTGGTTTGAACTATTGTGATTTTTGAGTTCTGGAGTTCAAACAAAGTCACTGGTTAACAGATGAAAATGGATAGTAAATAAATTCTTCGATGCTGGGTAAATTAAGTACGATATTACTAAGACTTATGAGAGCTATTGTTCTTCCTTACAGCAGAGCGAAAAAAAATAAAAAATAATTTGATCCAACATAATGAATCTATAAATGAATGTCAGAGGGATAATATCCTCAATTTGTACTAATTATTTGATTGTGGGTAAAGGAATTAATTTATCATAGTGGATTGTTAACAGCAGCCTGAAAATGTCCTGAGAGTGCATCCAGGTAATCGGAAATCCCAGATTTGTTTTTACAAACAACATTTTGGTAGAGGTCTTGTGTGGACGAGCACTTCCCTGGTAGATAAAAAACGGTACTGCATGCTGGCAGCCACTTTTGCGGCCAGTTAGGCCAAACAAATTGAGAGGAAATTGTAGTTAAATACGTAAGTTACACATGGCTATTTGTAAAAAGGAAATTTGTTGAGATGGGAAACATTTTTCGAAGGTTTATTAAAGTGTTATAATATGACATGTGGCAAAGCAAACTATTGGATGGGAAAATTAGATCTGGTTAGAGAATAAATTTATTGACCCCTTGAAGTTAATTCTTCGAATCATTGTTTCACTCGCATTTTTGTTCACATTGGAAATAGTTTGGTAGAGCGTTGGTTAAAACCCTTGGTTGCAGTATCTTGGAACGAATTGATAAACCATAGGAGATTGATAAGAATAGAAACAAATATGGACCCAAAATAGAAAGTTGGATTCATGCCTCTCATTGCAAGCAAGCACATGGGGCTAAGGTGGACGATCCCACAGAAAATGAGGCTGCACCTAGCAGCCCAGCAGAACATTCAGTGGCGGATAAATGATAGTCGTGATTTACATTCATTTGAATTACATTTTAACACCCCTTGCATTGATAAACATTACAATTTCAACATTTAATATTCCTACTTGAATTAGGGAAGATAGTGACATTTATTTGCCTACATGACATACCATTATCTACTGATAATAGCGCAACATGAGGGATAATGTATCACAACTACACTCATGATTAGGGGATTTAGTTCGACCCCGGGAGATAGGGGGATCAGGGTAAGACAAATAATCTGATTTATGTTACATATTAAGGGATTTTCTTTATTTACCTTTTAGGAAGCTTGTTAGTTTGGTATATAATGTTGAATGTCATTGACATATAATTATGTTATAGGTATGAACATATACAAGGGGTAGCTCACATGTTTTACAGATGGCTACAGGTGGGACAAGAGGTAGCAAGATACCACGATTATATAAAAGGGGGTGCCTTTGCATGGTTGGGAAACACATTTGGAGGAGTAGCAGCTAAGATACTCAAATACTTGTTTGTTGGTTTAGTAGTTATATTGACAATTGTTTTAGTGGTGGCTTGCTTGAAAGCCTTAGTGACGGTGTGTTTGAATAAAGTAACCAACAACACGATGATAACGCATGAAGTGACAAATGAGGAAAGAAATGTGGAACCACAAGAGGAAGACTTTTATGGCGACATAAATACTGAGATTAAAAGATTAAATCAAGTGATGTTGCAAATGAATACAGTAGAATTAAGATAATGGCATAACGACAATGTAATGAGTTGTGTCAATTACAAGATCAGTGAACTCATATCACCACGAGTGACACACTGTTAGAAAAAAAAAAAAGGGAAAGAAAAAGTGGAGAGGAATTATGGTAATAATACATTATGCTTAATTTGTTGGTTTGGGAAAATTGTTGTTGGGAATTAGATATTCCCATTTGTGATTGTAATCATATACAATTTATTTTCTTTGAGTAGTGCTAAAATACCTGCATGAGTTAATTTTTGAACTATATTAATCTGAAAGCATTTGTGGATGCTATTCTTAGTTTAGTAGTGAAATACATACCTGATTGAATATTATTTGTGTGACGCATATAAATGAATATAACTTTTAAATGTTTAAAGGAAAAACAACAAATTGTTGAATGTGAAACTGTCGGAAGACATACATGATTATGCTGATTTCATGGTAGGATGTACTCTATCTGATTCAGTGTGTGTGGAAAGCAGATTCAGATGTGACTGAGCATAAGGATAAGACGAGATCACATTTGAAGGGGGTGCTAACGGAATTGGGAAGAAGTTCGAGAAAGAAAATTTGTGGCTAAAAAGGAAGTTAATCGTGGCATACACCCTCTTTCTCAAAGAATGATGAAGACATTCTCCCGTGTAACTTGGAGATGGATGCTTACCTTCACCAAGGAAATTTATGTGACCATTTGCCTGGATCACACTGCAACATATGAAAGGAAGGCGATCACTTACTCTTGTTTGAAGGCTTTGAACATTCATCACATCAGAAGTTGCAGGACAACGACATTTTACCTGCAACCTCTGTGAAATGCGGGGACATATGTTATTACTTCACCAACTTCCGGGGAACCAGCATGGAGCTGCAAACAAACGGCTGTGCCCTTGTCACAACAGCTGTGCACGATTCTGCTGGTTGCTCCTGGTATGGACCATGAATGACCTGAACACCATGGTCCCAACATCATTGTGGATGCATCCGGCATCCCTGTTCCACATCTTGCTGGCCAATCAACGTCACACCAATACTTGCTGCCCACTCACAATGAGGGAGGAGGCAAGTCGACTACAACTGGGTGAAGGCCTTGTTCAGGAATTACTATGGTTTACAGCAAAAGTGACAAGAATGCTACATGGAGAGCAGGGTCAGTCTATGACTCCGCACTGTTACCACAACAGCGAAATCCCACACGAAGTAGTGCAGGTGTTATGAAGACAGAAAATGTTTCATACCTGGATTCAAACACAAGTGATCAGCCCTTCCTTTCAAACAAAGTCAACATTTGTGTGAAGGCAAACGTTTTTTGCCAGATGGTGCAGATGCTTTACAAAACTTGAAAATGAAGTGAAAACATTGGCCTCAATGCCAAACAGGAAATTAGAGCTGTCTCCCTCGACATATCACGTGCCTTCGACACGGTCTGGCACCCCGCTCTGCTCACCAAACTCTCCTCCTTTGGTATCCATGGAAATCTCCACGCATGGCTGGCGGACTTCCTCTCTAGTCGTCGTCAACGTGTGGCCCTGAATGGGTTTCTCTCATCTCCTCTTCCTGTTCAGGCTGGAGTTCCCCAAGGCAGTGTTCTGGGCCCCGTGCTTTTTCTGGTCTTCATCAATGATCTCTCTGACTCTCTCGAAAATCCTCTCTATCTCTTTGCTGATGACTCCACTCTCTGCCGCTCCATTCCTCTTCCCTCAGATCGGCAGTCTGCTGCCTCCTCGCTCTCTGAAGACCTGGACAAAATCACAGACTGGTCAAACAAGTGGAACATGTCTTTCAATCCTGACAAATCTCACACTCTTACTATGTCTCTCCGAAAAGATCGACTGGACAACCCTCCCATCTACTTTCTCAACAATCCTCTCCAAGAAGTTCTGTCGCTCAAGATTTTGGGTCTCACTATCTGCCATGATCTTTCTTGGGAAAACCACATTTCCAAGCTGGCCTCCAAAGCCAGTCGCCGACTGGGCATCCTCCGTCGTGCGAAGTCCTTCCTCGGCACACCTGAGCTCCTCACCACATACAAGGCTTTCATCCGCAGCTCAATGGAATACTGTTCTCCCCTATGGGCCGGTGCTCCTGCCTCACACCTAGCTCGGCTTCACGTTGTTGAAACCAAAGCTTTCAGAATTATTGGAATCTCCCGCGATGAAGCTATCTCTGAGGGCCTTTCACTCACTCACCGCAGGCAGGTAGGTGGTCTTTCTGTCTTCTACCGACTCCTCTCCGGCCTTGCACCCCCAGCTCTCTCTGTGCTCTGTCCCCCAAATATTCCTACAGGTCGCACAAGATCTGCCAGCAACCCTCTGATGGTTAAACTGCCGAAATCTCGGCTCTCCGCTCACCTTCACTCTTTCATTCCTCTTTTCTCCCGCCTCTGGAACAAACTCCCTCACTCCCTTCAATCCCACTCCTCCCTCCAGGTCTTTAAAACAGCTGTTCACCACCATCTCTTATCTTCCCCCATCCAAAACCTTGATCTTTTCTACCCCCGCTAATTCACCCCAGATCCACCTTGTTTGAAATTCCAACTTCTTTCCTGGAAGTCCTGGCAGTGTCCATATGTATTATACCTCTCCCACTGCCCCCTTCCCACGCCCCCCCCCCCAAAGCCCTCACCCTCTCTCAGATCTCTCGATGTCTCCATGTCTCTCGGTCCCTGCTCTCAAATGTTGTGTTTGTGTCCTTCCCCCTCTCTCCCCATCTTGTCTACCGCTCCCCATGTTATGTTTTATGTGTCGGTTTGTCTTTCTGTGTGATTAATGTTCGCTCTTTCACGAGCCTCGATCTTGTATACAAAAAAAAAAAAAAAAAAAAAAAAAAAATTGTTGTATCTTGGTGATGGTGAAGTGTTGTTTTGAAAAGATATTTGTGATGCAAATGCAATAGATTGAACAATATGGAAGGAGTCAATGACCAACGAAATGTTTTGTGATTCTTGCAGGATGACAGTGTATGCCTAAGGAAATTGTTTACTTATACTTGTATTGATGTTTACTTGTAGTGATTGATTGTTTACTTATACTTGTATTGATGTTTACTTGTAGTGATTGATTGTTTACTTATACTTGTATTGATGTTTACTTGTAGTGATTGATCGTTTACTTATACTTGTATTGATGTTTACTTGTAGTGATTGATTGTTTACTTATACGTGTATTGATGTTTACTTGTAGTGATTGATTGTTTACTTAAATTGATGTTTAGATTAATGGTTAATATAAACATAAAACAAAAAAGATGAGGGAGTGTGGTAGAATAAATCTTTATACTATGTAACTAGTTATGAGATTGGTAGATCTCAATTGTGGTAGAATAAATCTTTATACTATGTAACTAGTTATGAGATTGGTGAGTGAACCAACAGGTGGTCGTAAGAATGTTAGGAATGTATCTCACTCTGTTAAAGCTGGGAGTCCATTGTCCACCTCCTGTACAGCCCTGGGCTAGAGCACCCTCCTACTGTGTAAATGGAACTCACAGCAGGAGGGGAGCGAGTTGGTGCCAGCAGGGTGATTGTGGATGACCAAGGAGCTTTAGCGCACGGAGGATTAACATTCAGCGGACAGGGGATTAACTCGAGTTTGTCCATATAAACCAGAGCAAACGTTGAGTCAGGACACTTGTCTTCAGAAGCCCTGCCCGACGGAATGAACGAATACCAACGAGAAGCAGCGCCAGGAGATCACCGGCGAACAAGAGGAACCAACGACTTCAATAACTAGATTCGTTATAGTGTTGTAGTACCTATTAGATTGAAACAAGTGAATTAGGAGTTAATAAAGTCTGGAACTTTGTAAACCTGTTTTCCGGTCATTGGTCTTGAGTCCCAAACCACTTCCACGACACTGTGCCCGGGGGGAACTGATGATTTGGTGGGGGGGGGGGGGGGGGGAGGGGGGGGGTGAGTTATCTGGTTTGTTTATCCAAGTTGGCCAGCAAAGAAAGTTTTCGCTGGGTTCAAACTTTCTTTCTTGAAGGGGGGGAGTGTTACGGATTTATGTGGATTTATGTGAATTACTATTCAGGTCTTTGCTTATCAATGTGTAGTCGATTAAAGGTTGTTGTGATTAAAGGGTCAGGAGCCCTTCTGGGAAAAAGGAGACCGGAAACGGAGGAAGAAAAAAGACACGAGGTCCTGGAGGAGCGACGATCTTCTTCCTCTTCCTCGCCGAGCTCCGACGAGAGTTGGTATTGATATTGAGCAGCGTGGAGGACGCTGCGTTTGAAAGCCCGTCTGACAAAAGGAGTTACCTGCGTGGGGTAATTACCCCTTGACACGTCAAGTTGCCGTGGGTTCGTGCACGGAACCCAGCGTCTGGCACAGTTCGCCTCACCGTCTACAAGGACGCTTACGGGTCGCACCTTGGGCCTCGCGCATGTTGCAAGCCGTGCTTGGTTTTGCCCCGTTGCTTGGCAAGGAGGTGTGCGCTGCAGCAGCTGTCCCCGGTACGAGACGTGCACGTTTGGAGCACATCCGCCCGGGGTTCGTTCCACCACCCGTGTGCGGAGAAGAGAGACATTGTGAGGGACAGTGGCCCAAGTGGTCGTGAGTGGGGACAGGGGGGGACACATATGTAAGATGGCCATCTTAGTGATTGATTGTTGATTGTTGATGGTTGTTGATTCCTGGGGGGGAATATATTATTGATTACTCCGGATCCTTGGTGTGGGGTTTCTTATTGACTGGAATTAATATTGATTGCGTTACGAAAGCGTATAAATCATATATCTTTCTGGCGGGGTGCCTCCCATGGTCCGGGGGTCACCGAGACCAGGTAGTTACCGGGAGGACCACGTAACACATGCTTTGACTCTAAATACAGCAAATTTAGTGTCATTTAGTGTGAGGCGCCAACAAATAATGCAGAAGAACAAAATAAGGAAGACAAGTCAGGAGATGACGATGGTTCACGTGTGAGAGCTATTCAATGACAAAGGTCAAAACCGACATTGAAAATATATAAATAGGAATGTATTATCTGTTATGAGACAAGTTCGCTACACAATAACGAAAATTCGGTTCGATTCCGACAACTTTGAAAATTTGACCTTTGTGACCTTGAAATGTCAAAACGAAGGTTACTGACCTTGAAATGAGATTGAAAATAATGTATAATCAGTTATGAGGTTAGTTAGGTACACAATACTGAAAATTCGGTTCGATTCCGACAACTTTGAATATTTGACCTTTGTGACCTTGAAATGTCAAAATGAAGGTTACTGACCTTGAAATGAGATAGAAAAGAATGTATAATCAGTTATGAGGTAAGTTAGCTACACAATACCGAAAATTCGGTTAGATTCCAACAACTTTGAAAATTTGACCTTTGTGACCTTCAAAGGTCAAACGTCGAAGATTCTGAAATTTGTTGGAAAACTTGTATTTCATGATGTATGTGATAATATAAGATCATGTACGACATTTCACCCTATCAGGAAGCGAACAATGTAATAAAACCATCAAAAATCGACTTTTCTAAATTTCGTGACCTTGTGACCTTGACCTTGGGGCGAAAATGAAAAATCGAGCTCCGTGGGGCTCGACACATGACATTGGCCTAACCAAATACCGAAACCCATGTCAGATTCAACCAAACCCCTCGGAGAAGATGTAGCTTGAAATTGATTACCCCTAAAAAGACATCTTTTTCGGGCGTGGCTACGCCCACAATGGGCGCAATACACCCACTCTCGGCAGGACACAACTAGATCATGATATCAACCTCCCACCCAAGTTTCATCAAGATCGAATGATATCATCGGGTAGTTATGCTGCGGACAGACAGACACACAGACACACACCCATGACGAATATAGTGGCCACTCTGTTTGATAACTCGTGAACCAACACTTCTACAAACTGCAATCTGTGATTATGTTTGTTCTGAGACATGATGTTCCAGTTGTTAAGGCGGATAACAATGCAAAAGTTGAAAGGAATAATAGAAGAAAAGAGAGCTTCATGGGAAGGCGAGGTATTGGAGAGATTAACGAGATTTTTGTGCTGTAAACGTTTTTTTACAGATTTTTGTACCAGTACTGAAAACCAGCTAGTCATAATAGTGGGGCAGATAACAGGATCTTTTTCATACAAATGGTGATACAAGCATGAAATTTGGTATGCTATTCTATGCAGGTCACTTTTCAAATCTACACAGTTGCACATTTGAAAATCCAAGATGGCGGGCATTTTTAAAGAATGAAAAAAATAATTCACCTACAAAAACTCATTATTTATATATAAATGGATGGAGTTGGTCAATTGAAGATTTTAAGTGATCTTGGTGTCGATGTATGTTTTCAAACATGAGGCTAAACTATGTGATGTACAGTATGTTGCTAAACTGATTTTACTAGTTTTAGCACTCTCGGCTAACTCGTATTTTAAACAAATCGGTTATTTATTCATTTAATTCTCGACAATTTGACATGAATGTAATCAACTTGTAGTTCAATCTTGCATTTCTAGAGTTCAGCACGGATGTCTTGTTTGCAGCTTTAGAATAGCTGAATGTCATTCTCACACTTGCTAATGCTGGCACATACAACCACACAGTACCATGCAGGTGAGACCAGAGCAGAAGCATTTACATCTATGGCTGCAGTTTTTTCTTGCAGGAACACTTGGTCAGCTCCTGGAAACTTGTCACGAACGGTGAAAGGTCTGTCCCTTCTGTGTCGACCCATAGTCAGCAAGACTTCGATTGTCAGGTTGGGAGATTGGTTCATGACTCCAGATGATTCCTGTCTGGTGGGCCGAATGCCTCACATGTCACTGAGTGAGTGGGATTGCATCATATGACGTCTGCTTGTGGGTAAATAGATCAAGTCTTGCATCATTGACACTGGTTGCTGTGATAGACCTGCCCTAGATAACTACCACAAATCTATCCAGGATCTGAAGGTGGTCATCATCAGTTGTAGTTGGACACTGAGTGAGTTTGTTGAAGGCCTTGGAGACCTTATCACAAACGTTCCAGGTCCGCCATGCAGACTTCTTCCCTTTACCATGGAAGGCTGACAACGTCACACCCACAATGCATTGAAGAATGGCATCCTACTGGCTTTTTTTTAATTGACCATATTGCAGAAACTATCTCATGAACTGGAATCCAACGAGTATTGGCTCCTTAGCCAAAAGCAATCCACATTTCCTTGAGACCAAGCTCCTTCAGGGATTTCAACACAGATACGGATGGCTATGACAACCACATCAGTGCCATTGACTTTTATGAAGAGTGTCTTGCTACCCTCCACTGTGGCAAGTACAAATAGCAGTGTATCTGCTTCTTCATGGGAACACGGAGCAAGATGAGCTAGAGACCTTCTCTGGTTGCTAATGATGCCTTCTCCCTTTGTTACAATGATTGTGCTCGTCGTACGTGCGTCACACATTTTGGCTGCAAGGAAATGGAACAGTTCAGTCTTATTGTTGTCATCTTGCAGGAAGCTTTTCCAATTTGTCAGAACTTTGCTGGGCCCTGTCACCCTTCTTCTGATCCCCTTGCCTTGTTTGGCCCTTGCCTCGGACTTTAGACCGGACACTCTTCTCTTGTACTTGGTGCAGTAGGATTCCACTTTGGGAAGAACATCTTTACTGGCATAACCATTGAAGGACTTTGAGGCATGTAGAAGTAGGGCATTGACCCGTGCTGACCCATATAAGACTATAGCACCTGCCTTTGGTTCTGTGTCTGGCTTAATCACGTCTGCTTCAAGTATTTCAAATAACTGTGACTTCTGACAAGTATGAAGGTGACCATTGTCACTAAGGGAGGCAGGGGCAGACTGGTTCTCATGCTTGAAAACTCTTGCAAGTCACACTGCTTGGTCGGGGATCAGATGAATTGTCGTGAGAACAGTTGGTAGTCGTCCTTCAGCACCTTCTTCTTGGAACTACTGGCAACTTGATCATGTTTGTTCTTCTTGATTGGCCGGTAGAATGAGCATTTGTATTCCTTATTTAGCCCTTCCATGAATGACTCAAACTGCTCTTTGCCTCTCTGGTGGTGTGTGCCAATCATTTCAGCAAGTGTGGGATCGTCAATATCCTTTGTGTCCAACACCAGCATGTCGGCTGACTCTTCTCGGAAAGGATTGATCATCTCCTGCAGCACGGTACAAAGTTTTTCCACTTTCTCAAAACAATATCTTTGAGCACTCGAGGTCTGCTCATGATCGCTGCTGGTAGCTGCTGCAAGTTTTGCAGCTGACACTGTGTCAAATCCAGCAACTCCAGCAAAGTAGTATGTTGTAGCGGCTACCGCTGGGTATACACAATCGCCTTGCACCTACCGAGGACGCAGAGCGATCACCATGCCGGGCTCGCCCAGGACGCCCGGGCACGCCCAGCCTCGCCTTTCCAGGGCTCGTCCAGGACGCCCGGGCATGCCCGCTCTCGACTTGCCAGGCCTCGTCCAGGACGCCCGGGCATGTCCAGACTCGCCTTTCCAGGGTTCGCCCAGGATGCCCGGGCACGCCCAGCCTCGCCTTTCCAGGGCTCGTCCAGGACGCCCGGGCATGCCCGCGCTCGACTTGCCAGGCCTCGTCCAGGACGCCCGGGCACGTCCAGACTCGCCTTTCCAGGGTTCGCCCAGGACACCCGGGCACGCCCGGTCTCGCCTTTCCCGGGCAAACGCTCCGGGGTAATGTGTATATATATATTGCTGTCCGATAAACGGGCTTTTCAGAGTACCCGAGTTGATTTGACACAATAAAGAAACTCGGACGAATTCCAGCTTTTTGTCGCATCCATTCTTCCGATTTACGTTGGAGCACAGCTCCTACATTGGTGACCCGACATGGACACGGCAGTTGCCCTCAAACTGCATACCTTCTGGGAAGCTCACGCGGCAGTTTGGTTCGCCCAGGCGGACTCCCTGTTCGCCCTGCGAGGCATCACAGCCGACGACACCCGCTTCCACCATGTGGTAGCAGCACTCGGCTCAGCCACCGCGGCCCGCGCCCTGAGCCTCCTCGAGAGCCCGCCAGCCGCAGACAAATACGACGCGATTAAAAAGCTCCTCCTCGACGCTTTCGCCCTCTCATCGGCGGAACGCGCACGGCGCCTGCTCGACCTGCCCGAGCTCGGTGACACGTGCCCGTCCGAGCGAATGGACTACATGCTCTCACTGCTCGGCGAGCACTCTCCGGCTTTCCTGTTCCGGGAGCTGTTCCTCCGTCAGCTGCCTAGCCAGGTACGCCTTGCCCTGGCAAGCACGACGATCACGGATCCCCGCGCCCTCGCCAGGGAAGCCGACAAGATCTCCGCGGCAGGCCAACGCATTGGAGCAGCGACCTGGAGCCCACCGCCGTCTGAAGCAACGCCCATGGCGCCCGAGCAACCGGCACGGTCGACGACCGAACTGCCGACGCAATTGGCGGCCGCTATGCCGCGCCGACCATCGCCAGCACGACGACCGGGGCCTCCACCTGACCAGGCGTGGTGTTATTATCATGCCAGGTTCGGACAGAAGGCCCGGACATGCCAACCCCCGTGCACCTTCGGCAAGCCGGGAAACGGCCGGGCCGGCGTTCATTACCAGCCATGAGCGCCGGCCACACGGGCAACTTAATTTTCATCAGGGACAAAGCGTCCGGATGGCGCTTCCTGTGTGACACCGGCGCCCAACTGAGCGTCATACCCGCCTCCGATCAGGACAGGCAGTCCGCGGTTTGCGGCCCCTCCTTGGTTGTGGCCAACGGATCGGCCATCCGCACCTTCGGCCCGTGCAACGTCACCCTCTGCTTCAGCAGCCAATGCTTTAATTGGACTTTTGTAACCGCAAGCATGCCCATGGCTCTGCTAGGCGCCGACTTCCTCTGCGCACACAGACTGCTGGTTGATGTCAAACGGCGTCGCC
The DNA here is from genome assembly GCF_964187855.1 of Myxine glutinosa. Classification (NCBI taxonomy): domain Eukaryota; kingdom Metazoa; phylum Chordata; class Myxini; order Myxiniformes; family Myxinidae; genus Myxine; species Myxine glutinosa. Next base: position 110,597,042 of record NC_136263.1, read on the forward strand.
TCGTCAACGCCGAGACCTTCAGCTCCCTGGCATGCACATTGAGCAACTCCGCTCCGACCGAGCTGGCATGCGCCCTCCCGGCGGCGAACGAATTTGCTCGCCTGCTCACGGAGTTCCGGCCCTCACGCGGCCGACGTTTTCGGCCGTCGCAGTACGACATGGGATCGAGCACCACATACCAACCACAGGCCCACCCGTCTACGCCAGAGCCCGCCGCCTCGACCCAGCCAAGCTCGCCGTGGCCAAAGCCGAGTTCGACGCTTTGGAACACTCGGCATCGTGCGGCGCTCCGATAGCGCGTGGGCTTCACCACTACACATCGTCCCAAAACCAGGGGGTGGCTGGCGCCCATGTGGCAACTACCGCCGCCTTAACGACGCTACCACCCCCGACAGGTATCCGATCCCACACATCCAAGACTTCTCCGCCCGTTTGGCAGGACGGGTCATTTTTTCGAAGATCGATTTTATACGGGGATACCACCAGGTACCTGTCAGGGCGGCCGACGTCCCAAAAACGGCCGTCATCACGCAGTTTGGCTTATTCGAATTCCTGCGAATGCCATTTGGCCTCAAGAACGCGGCTCAGGCGTTCCAGCGCTTGATGGACGGCGTGCTGCGCGACCTGCCGTTCCTCTTCGTTTACCTGGACGACATCCTCGTCGCCAGCACATCCCGGGCCGAGCACCTCCTCCACCTCCGAACACCGTTCGGGCGCCTCAGCGAGCACAGCCTCATCGTCAACCCGGCCAAATGCCACTTCGGCACGACGGTCGTTGATTTTTTGGGCCACCACATCACCAAGAACGGGGCCGTGCCGCTGCCAACCAAGGTCGAGGCCATCACCACGTTTCCGCGTCCCCGCTCCATAAAGGCCATGCAGGAATTCCTTGGAATGGTGAATTTCTATCACCGCTTCCTGCCCCGCGCTGCTCAACGCATGCGGCCCCTCTACGAAGCCCTCCGGGGCAAGCCGGCCAAGCACGACGTCGTCTGGTCCGCAGCCATGGACGCGGCCTTTAAAAACTCAAAGCGGGCCCTCGCCGACGCAACACTGCTCGCTCACCCGGTGCTCAACGCTCCCATCGCCCTCACCACGGATGCCTCCGACTATGCGGTGGGCGCCGTACATGAGCAATGGGTGAACGGGGTTTGGCAGCCACTCGCTTTTTTCAGCCGGCAACTCCGGCCGAACGAGCTCAAATATAGCACGTTTGACCGTGAGCTCCTCGGTCTACACCTGGCCGTTCGCCATTTCCGCCACCTCCTGGAGGGCCGACCCTTCACGGCGTTCGTCGACCACAAGCCGTTGGTTTACGCAATGGCCAAGGTCACGGAGCCATGGTCGGCCCGCCAACAGCGCCACCTCTCCGCCGTGTCGGAGTTTACCACGGACATCTGGCACGTCGCCGGCAAAGATAACGCCGTGGCCGACTGTCTTTCTCGGGCCAGCGCGAACGCGGTCCACCTCGGCGTGGACTTCACGCTTATGGCGGTTGACCAAACCACCGACACCATGGTGCAAGCCCTCCGGGCGGCGGACACGGGCCTCCGCCTGGCTGACGTCCCCTTCGCGGACACTGTCCTGCTCTGCGACGTCTCCCAAGGCCAGCCTCGCCCCATCGTGCCCGTTACCTGGCAACGCCGCATCTTCGCCTCCCTCCACGGCCTTTCCCACCCGGGCCGGAAAGCTTCCCAGAAGCTGGTGTCGGCGCGATTCGTCTGGCACGGCCTTCGACGGGACGTCCGCGATTGGACCAGCACCTGCACAGCCTGCCAACAGGCCAAGGTCCACCGACACACCCAGGCCCCGCTGGCACCTTTCACCGTGCCTGAACGACGTTTCGACCACGTCAACGTGGACCTGGTGGGCCCCCTCCCCCCATCACGGGGTTTCACACACCTGCTCACCATGGTGGACAGGACCACCAGGTGGCCAGAGGCCGTTCCCCTCGTCTCCACCACCACCGCCGATGTGGTGCAGGCTTTCATCGCCACCTGGGTCGCCCGTTTTGGCGCACCGGCGGACATCTCATCGGACCGCGGACCGCAGTTCACCTCCGAGCTGTGGGGCGCGGTCGCTCGCAACCTGGGGGTCAAGCTCCACCGTACTACAGCCTACCTCCCCCAAGCCAACGGGTTGTGCGAGCAGTTCCACCGCTCCATGAAGGCCGCGCTCATGGCCAGCCTTCAGGACGTCGGTTGGGCCGACCGGCTGCCGTGGGTCCTTTTGGGCCTCCGCACGGCCCCCAAGGAGGACCTCCGGGTGTCCACCGCCGAGCTTGTCTATGGCCAGGCACTATGCGTCCCGGGCGAATTCGTGCCCGACGCTACCAGTCCCTGGTCCGCAACTCACCAGCGCTCGGACGTCCAGGAGACCGCCCGATGGTTTGCCCCTATGCCAACGTCCCACCACGGGGACCCCCAGTCCTACGTCCCCCCAGCGCTTCACACAGCGGAGTACGTTTTTGTGCGTCATGACGCACATCGGGGGCCACTCCGGCCGCTGTACGACGGGCCCTTCCGGGTCCTGCGACGGGACGACAAGTCGTTCGTCATCGACATCGGCGGCAGGTCGGACCGGATTGCGGTGGACCGCCTCAAGCCGGCGCACGTGGACATTGACCAACCGCCACGGTTGGCCCTTCTGCCATGGCGAGGCCACCCCCCATCCACGGTGCCCCCCACTCGACCGCCCACCACCACACCGGACCCACCCCCCACCCCCCACGACCCGCTAGGGGTCGCTTCGGCCGGGTCATCAGGACCCCCCTTAAATTGACCCTGCCGGTGCAAGTCGATTCTGGGGGGACATGTGTAGCGGCTACCGCTGGGTATACAGAATCGCCTTGCACCTACCGAGGACGCAGAGCGATCACCATGCCGGGCTCGTCCAGGACGCCCGGGCATGTCCAGACTCGCCTTTCCAGGGTTCGCGCAGGACGCCCGGGCACGCCCAGCCTCGCCTTTCTATGGCTCGTCCAGGACGCCCGGGTATGCCCGCACTCGACTTGCCAGGCCTCGTCCAGGATGCCCGGGCACGTCCAGACTCGCCTTTCCAGGGTTCGCCCAGGACGCCCGGGCACGCCCGGTCTCGCCTTTCCCGGGCAAACGCTCCGGGGTAATGTGTATATATATTGCTGCCCAATGAACGGGCTTTTCAGAGTACCCGAGTTGATTTGACACAATAAAGAAACTCGGACGAATTCCAGCTTTTTGTCGCGTCCATTCTTCCGATTTACGTTGGAGCACAGCTCCTACAATGTTCAGCTCTATGCAACATTGTGTTGTTAAACTCATTCGGTGCTCAATACGTTTTTAAACACGAAATTGTTAAACACTTTGAGGATGCAACAAATCAAAAGGAACAGTATAAAGGAACAACACAATCTTTCTGAAGAAAAATCGAATCGAAAGAAGAAAAAGATCATGGTGAAGAGGAAGAACCCATGTTCATTTTTGTCGTTTTGTTGCGTCGGAGATTCCTATTGGGAATACCTCCGACCTCACTTGCAACCTCTGCCAGGCCGAGTCCACACAAGAAAACACGTTACAGAAGACTGAGTGGTCCCGTCTTCACTAAGGCAAAATCAAATCGTAATAGACGTGAGGGAAATGCGGGTCACTCCTGGAAGATCTATCACTACTGTACTGTACTGTACTGTACAGTTCCTCGAAGCACCAAAGCCTTTTTATTGATGGTAAATGTTGCTTATTTGATCTTGTTTTTTGTAATTCATTCATGATTTTTGGACTTAAATTTTGTGAGGCTGGAACGTATCTCATTGTGATTGACTTACATGTTATAAACTGTTCGCCATTTGCAATTTCACCTTTCGCGGAGTTTTCCAGGAACGAAACCCCTGCGGACGGCGAAGTTTTACTGTAGGGCCTACCCATCTTCTCTTGGCAGGATTTGTCTGTCGTGACTTAAGATCTTCCTTCTTGTCATCTTAGCAGGTAAGGCCGCACTTAGCCCAATTAGTTTGCCTTTCAAATTTGGAATCCTTAGCCATTGTGATTCAGGGCTGAGGGTTTACCCTTTTACCACTATTATGTACATCTTCCTGTGTGGTATAAAACTAGGTTAATGCACAAATTTTCCCTACACCGAGCCCAATCGTTCATCCAGTGTCATTTAAATCCTGTGCGATCTGTTTACCATCTGGCTATCTAAAACCCCATTGCTCTTGGCTCCGCTCTCCTGCGCTGGCACATCCTGGCATTTCAGGTGTGGCTGTCTAACCCATATGGGGCTGCCTAGGTAGCATTTCGGACACCAAGTATAGTTGCAGCCATCTTGCTATAAATGATGAAAATCCTGCTTAGCTGACACTGAATCCTATGCTGGAATTGGGTGTGCCCCGTTGTGCCATTGTAGTGGACCAACATTCACTTTTTGAACAACATCTTTTGTTTCCTTTTGAGCAGCTCATGAATTCCATGAAAATCGTCACCCACGTGTAAAAAAATAAATCCATTAATTTATAATCCTTGTGCTGATTTTATTGTGCCATATATCTCGAAGGTTTTGGTTATAAACAAAAAGAAACGCTAACTTATGGAGATGTGGATTATGGTGGTGGGGATTATGGTGGTGGTGGGGATTATGGCAATGGTGGTGGTGGGGATTATGGTGGTGGTGGGGATTATGATGGTGAGGATTATGGCGGTGGTGGGGATTATGGTGGTGGTGGGGATTATGGCAATGGTGGTGGTGTGGATTATGGTGGTGGGGATTATGGTGCTAGTGGTTGTAATTATGGTGGTGGAGATTATGGTATCCTATTATGGTATCCTATTATGGTATCCTATTATGGTATCCTATTATGGTATCCTATTTTGGATACTTTGTCATTTCAGCTTTGTTAACATGTCACAAGCGCACTTGTGATCCCGTCACATTACGTGTGATTCCGTCACATTACCTGGTCTGCCACCTATAGTTTGCAGTTTCTGCATTGCATTACCAAGAAGACTGCGATAGGAAAGCAGTACTATTGTTGACGTCAGAATTTTTTTTTCTAGACCTTGTGTTCACTAACAGAGCAGAGTTTTTATATCAAATCTCATTAGTCTGTTTACCATGTCCACATAGTGTGATTCTGTCACAAGACTATTCTGGGTAACAAATTTTGTTAACCGGGGTAAGCCTCACTGAGAGTAGTACTCGTCTGGAGCCATGTGACAGTTCTGGTTCAATACATATTATTGAATTCTCTCTGCTCTTCTTAGCATTCAAGATAATTACCTTATATGTTCAAAATTAGAGTGCACATGGTGATTCCGTCACGATGGAATTCATGAGCTGAGTAGTTTAAGTCTAAGTTGAGGCCTCACCAAGTTGAAGCCTTGAATATCAATAACTTTGTGCACTTGAAATTTTGGAGTTAAGCATACTCCATCAAGCACAGAGACACTGTGTGCTACACTCACCTAATTTAGCCTGTGAGCCAATATGGTTTACTGGGGTGTGGCTGTTTTCATGCACTGACAACCTCTTGGGGCTATCGGTGAGAGTTGGGGTGAGCAATAAGGACCAGTGCCAGAGTTTATTCAAAGGATGTGGCTGACTGCTGAAACAAAGGTACTATTACGCAACTGCGATTAACACCACAGTTGCGGATGGCCGATTGCGAGGCTTTACACTCCCGAGGCGAAAACTCAATGGCGGATTCCAAATCAACACAAAGTTAAACGCGCGGAATGGCGGACACAGCAAGCTCCGCAGCCTTATCTATTAAAATCAACACCCAGGAGACTGCGTTCAGATATATACAGAAAATAATATAAGGATTTATTATTGAAAAGTAAAGACAGTGAAAAAGCCCGCGCCGGTAATAACTCTAATAAGCCTAAATTGGGATCCCACGCACAACAGATTCCAAACACGATACGAGGGAGATGAATACGAAAATAACACGTCTTTTAGTTTTATGCAAAGTGTATTCGCGGGTACGGCCTTATCTCGTCCTTGTCGTCTTGGTGGCCGCCGTCCAACACCCGGCTCCTTTTGTCCCGCGGCACGCCTCGCTCCAAGTTCCACGACCCCGAGCACCACCAGGCCTCGTCGGTTCAACGGCACACCCACACCACGAGCTCCCTTGCTCCAAAGGTCCCATGCAGGGCTGCACAAAGCAAACGACTCCACTTGACTCGACTCTCTGCGGGAGTGCTGGCGCGGGAGTGCTGGCAGCCAACTGCCAAGTGCCAAGTGCTAAGTGCCAGCTGCCAACTCCTCAGTGCCAACTCCTCAGTGCCAACTCCTCAGTGCCAACTCTCAGTGCCAACTCTCAGTGCCAACTCTCAGTGCCAACTCTCAGTGCCAACTCCCAGTGCCAACTCCTCAGTGCCAACTCCTCAGTGCCAACTCTCAGTGCCAACTCTCAGTGCCAACTCCCCCAAAAGGCGTCCGACCGTCGATCATATCTCTGGCCGATGACGTCACATTGGCGCACTCCTCAGCCAATAAAAAACCTCCCAACTCGCCGGCTCGCCCAGGTCACGCCCTCTGCGGCATCACTCCACTCTCCCGTCCCCGACCCCCACGGTCCTTGTGTTATAACACGTGCCAGGCGAGGTTTGTAGGCCTTGGAGGTGTAAACGGTGGCGGCCAATTGTGGCGGTGGTTTTGGCCTGGTTTCCTGTCCGTTTGTTCCGAAGTCATTGTCAGGGAAAGGACCTAACTTGCGTTTAATGTTGCGCTAAGGACCTAACTAATGTTTATGTGGTTTGGAGTGCCATAATGGACAAAGGTTTGACTACTAGGTGAAACTCACAGGGGCGTTACCTTTAATCCCTCACTATTTAACACCCGAATCTCCAGGTAGATCCACAATCATACATATTACCCCGACAAACGCCTAAACATCAAGAACTTATTACATGTAGAGTCCCTGTCACGACAGTCGAATACCTACCTATCAGATCTACCTCGCTCTAGATGTTGCTCTACCAAAATTCATAACACAGCCCCCCCCCCCCCCCCCCTGGAACCGTAGCTCCTGCAAGGTTCACCGCAGGCGCTACCATTCCAGCCTTAACACTTTCTGTCACATACTTAATTAACCTATGAAATAAATCAGTAAGGGCTGTGGGAAGTGAGCCGGACTACCTACCTACACTTCCTTAACATGCTAAACCCCTTAACCATCATGCAAGTATGTACATTGATCTTCATTCCATCGCTCCTGTGGAGGGAGGAAACAAACAACACGCAACACTAACTTAACCACAAAACTTAACCATAACCAGAAAATTCCAAAAACTCTATAAACATTTGTACCGACCCCAATCTACAGACCGCGTCCCCCGGTGGATGCCACAAGACACAACCTTACCTGCGGGGCCATCCCCAATGCATCCCCCTAAATTTCCACGGGCCCTGTCCAGATGTTACAGGTGAGTGACATGGCTCGGTGGATTTCGCCCACCTTCGTACAACACAACCCCTTAACCACTCGTTCTCATTCCATAGGTCATCAAGGCATTTCAAAAATCAATAAGGTTCTTCTCAATACACCCCCCCTGCAGGACCATGGCATTGATGTCATTCGCATGTGTGTGCATTCCTCAACTAGGCAGCGGGGAGGTACCGCACAAAAAGATGGTGGGGGCGCATCAGGCTGTGGTGCCCGCAGTCCCAAAAACAAGTCAACCGACTTACAAGTTCATTGCCCCCCCCCCCCCCTTTACCTCTTGGCCCCGTGACAGCCCAACAGCCCCTTTCCGCCGTTACCTCGCCGGTGAGGGTCGCCACACACACCAGGCTCCTTTGCCTCCTGCTTCCGCGCAGCAACACGGGTCGCCGGGGGACTTCCTCACCCCGCGGCGCCCAACCAGACCCTCCACCGACGAGCTCCAATTTCCAGTTACCACCGGCTGCCAGGGGTAATTGCCGCAGAGGGGGGCCCGCAGGCATCGCTCCTCAGAGCTTGCTCTGTACCTGCGGACACACACACCTTCCCCACCCACAAGACCCCAAAACACACTTCCTCCCCCGCTGCCATTCAATTCTCCCCACAACTCAGCACAATTCAGTACAATTCTTGGTGTAAAAGGTGTTACAAGGCTTGCCATGGCCTGCCAATGTGAAATCCCATTCACAGTTCGAATCATTGAATCCTTACACATTTCCATTAGCACATTTCCAAAAAGCACAATTATCACCCTTCATTATCTCCAATAATCATCACTCACTCTCCAGGTTCCACTCTCACAACCACATCAAAACACAGAACCACAACACAAAAACATACGCCACCCACAAGACACTGTGTGGCCCCCATTCCATCCCCTCACTGGCCATGTCATCACTCTCACCCGCCTCCCAACTCCAAATTACATGTCCCAAATTTCCCAAAGCAAGTCCTGAAGCCTGGGACAGTACTCCTTAAAACACTCACCTCAAGTGCAGGTAGTTGCAGGTTGGTCGGGTTCAAGAGTGTCATCCACCCTCAAAATCCCAAAATTTCACATTGGGCCTACCAAATACTCCCAAATTTCTCTTTTGTCCCCACTACACTGGCAGGTATGTGGATCTGCATCCAACGTGATCCTCGCTACACAACTACCTGTGGCCACGACAGCTCTGCACCGCTACCGTGCAAGGGTCACCGGGACAAGGTGAGCAGTCAAAACGCCAACATGGCCCATGAGTGTCCATAAGGGTGCGACCCACCATCCATCCTTCGGCCCCCCTGCGAGGAACACAGCTGCAGCAGCCCCAGCTGGCCAATGTGGTGAGCACTTGCTGCCACAACACACACTACCGCACACACAACCTCGGCCCTGGGGGGCACGGTCGCAGTGCGTGGCATCCCTACAGCCACGTCCCCTGCACCTCCCAATCATCCCCCAGTCCGACTACAGAACTGCAGCCCCCCAGTGCTCACCCACACTTGACCACACCAAGGTCCAGTCAACAGCCATGCTCCACCAGGAGACCCACCCAGAAGACATGGTCCACACACCTCGGACACGCACAGCACCACGTTGACCCTCAGGCTACACAACTACATCCCCATCATCCCGCGTCCCAAATATCAGCACAGTTGCCCCCGCAACCAGTTGAAAGCTGTGTCTTGCTACCCTATTAATTTCATCACAGCCTCCAACACTTTGGTCTGCACACCTGGATCAATAATGGCGGCACTGTACAGTGTCAATCATGACATTTCAAAATCCACCCTTAAATTTGCATCTAACCCACAGATTACCCATGCCAACCATTTGTCACATTTCACTAACCTCACCAAAGAAGGATGCTTTGCCATACACATGCCAGCCGAGCATGGCCCATATGCTCGGCTCGTTACACATCTCCCGATTCACATCCCCATGGCTCTCTTCCCAACCCGAGAGTCCATAAATCATAACGGAGCATCTGTGGAAGGTCACTCACACCATCACGTTCCACAGATGTCCCAATGGTTGTCCGGCAGGCTATCTCCATCCCTGTCCATTCGGTTTGACCCGCGTCCATCGACCAACACGGCATGGCAGGTCATCACATGCCAGTTGTCCCAAAGTCTCAGGGAGAGGGTGTCAGGTCGCATGCCCGGGTGATCACTACATCAGGCCCAAGCTGGCCATCTGCGGTGCCACCACCAAAGCGCGACCCACAACACCTCCCCCTAGTGGTCCTCAATAAATGCCAACCCAGGCTTGAGAAACCACCTCGGACCCCTCTGGAGGTCTTAACCCCCACCAGGGTCCGGTGACCCTGCCGGCCCGAGCCACCAGCTCGGACGGCGCCCCGACGGACAAGGGACGCCACACTCCACCAGACCCCCCGTGGGACCCAGGTCGTACCTCGACACCCAAGGCTGGACCCACGTCCAAATCTCGCCATCACAGCCCCCCAGCTGGCTGGCATACCCAAATTTTGAAAGGGGCAACTTTTGCCCGAGGCCATCACCCATGACCTCTCCATGTCCAGATCCCGCAGCCCGGGGACCAATCCCAACCATGGCTGCTCCAAATCAAGTTCCCATTGTAATTTTATTTTAAATTTTATTTTACAAATTTTCATTCCCACTGCCAAACCGCAGCTGCAGGGAACAACCTCTACCACCGGTTGTTCTGCCCCTCCCTGCAGTTGATCCAAATTCCCTACAGGGACCAAATCTCCAGAAGCTCTATCTCCCGATCCTCCAAGATCCAAATCCAGCCCGGAGCCAACACACTCCCCCAAATGGTTGTCCAATTTTGGAGCCTCTGTTTCCAAATAGCAGTGTACGGTGAGCGTCCCCTCGGTCATTCCAACCACCTCCTTGGACCAACTCACCTCTTCCCCCAGACTCCTTTGGGCCTGGACAAGCTCTACCTCCATGGGACTGTCACAGGTCTCCAGCCGCTGGATCGAATCATCCTCATCCTCATCATTTCCACAAATCATTCCTGGCCCCGCCAGGCTTTGATCAACATCCCCAATAAATACCTGGTCCGGCTCCATTGCACGGACCCCCAAAAACTCTACCCCCTCTTGCTCCGCACCACCGCCCTGGTGCTGCACAATTCCAAATTCATCCCCCGGTTGGGGTGTTGTGACATCCACACGGTCCCGATAAACAACCAGGCCAGAATGTGGGAAACATTCCCCATTACAACTCTCACATTCCAAATTTCCTTCCAATTTTTCATTCCTCTCTTTCATTTGTTCATTCACTTTTCCCTCCAATCCCTCAATTTTGCTGTCCATCCCTTTGATCTGTTCTTTCAAACCCTCCTCTAATCTACCCATTTGCCCCTCCATGTTTTTTGTTTGGGCATTAATTTTGTTCTCCAATTGCTCGTTCTGAGCATTCATTTCCCCTTTCAATCCATTAATTTGGTCACTCATGTCCTTCAGTCCTTCCCTCCATTCCTTCCCCTGCGACTCCATTTTATTTTCCAGCCCGTCAATTTTATCATTTATTCCCCGAATTTCTGCAAGGTTTCGCTCACCCTGTGCGTTCATGTCTCCCATATTTTTTTAAATGTTATTTTCCATCCCTTCCATTTTTCGAAACAATTGACCCAACATCTGGTCGGTTGTCGGGGCCGTTCCTACTGCTCCCGACTCCCCGGTGGGGGAGGGGGATAAGTTGGTGCTCGGGACGGGGGAGGTTCCAAGGCTCACCTCGACATCTAATTCCCCTATTTCTGGCTCACTCCCGACGCTGACGGAGGCCTCGCTGCGTACCTCCATTTCGTCAATCTCCGACATCCGCCTTCCGGAAGATTGTTTCCCGCGCGCGTATTTCTTTTAATTCCAGTAACACAATTTAAATTTGACGAAGACGCGATATCACGCTCCGTATGCCCAATTGATTATTAAATTTCTCCGCCTCGACTATAAAAATTTTGCGTTCGAACGTCGAAACAATGCACGCCCGACCGTGTCGATGTCTCGCCATGGACAAAAAAAATTTGGCCGACGGGTTCGAATCCTACACTCCTGACACCACTTGTTACGCAACCGCGATTAACACCACAGTTGCGGATGGCCGATTGCGAGACTTTACACTCCCGAGGCGAAAACTCAATGGCGGATTCCAAATCAACACAAAGTTAAACGCGCGGAATGGCGGACACAGCAAGCTCCGCAGCCTTATCTATTAAAATAAACACCCAGGAGACTGCGTTCAGATATATACAGAAAATAATATAAGGATTTATTATTGAAAAGTAAAGACAGTGAAAAAGCCCGCGCCGGTAATAACTCTAATAAGCCTAAATTGGGATCCCACGCACAACAGATTCCAAACACGATACGAGGGAGATGAATACGAAAATAACACGTCTTTTAGTTTTATGCAAAGTGTATTCGTGGGTACGGCCTTATCTCGTCCTTGTCGTCTTGGTGGCCGCCGTCCAACACCCGGCTCCTTTCGTCCCGCGGCACGCCTCGCTCCAAGTTCCACGGCCCCGAGCACCACCAGGCCTCGTCGGTTCAACGGCACACCCACACCACGAGCTCCCTTGCTCCAAAGGTCCCACGCAGGGCTGCACAAAGCAAACGACTCCACTTGACTCGACTCTCTGCGGGAGTGCTGGCGCGGGAGTGCTGGCAGCCAACTGCCAAGTGCCAAGTGCCAGCTGCCAACTCCTCAGTGCCAACTCCTCAGTGCCAACTCTCAGTGCCAACTCCTCAGTGCCAACTCTCAGTGCCAACTCCCAGTGCCAACTCTCAGTGCCAACTCTCAGTGCCAACTCCCCCAAAAGGGGTCCGACCGTCGATCATATCTCTGGCCGATGACGTCACATTGGCGCACTCCTCAGCCAATAAAAAACCTCCCAACTCGCCGGCTCGCCCAGGTCACGCCCTCTGCGGCATCACTCCACTCTCCCGTCCCCGACCCCCGCGGTCCTTGTGTTATAACACGTGCCAGGCGAGGTTTGTAGGCCTTGGAGGTGTAAACGGTGGCGGCCAATTGTGGCGGTGGTTTTGGCCTGGTTTCCTGTCCGTTTGTTCCGAAGTCATTGTCAGGGAAAGGACCTAACTTGCGTTTAATGTTGCGCTAAGGACCTAACTAATGTTTATGTGGTTTGGAGTGCCATAATGGACAAAGGTTTGACTACTAGGTGAAACTCACAGGGGCGTTACCTTTAATCCCTCACTATTTAACACCCGAATCTCCAGGTAGATCCACAATCATACATATTACCCCGACAAACGCCTAAACATCAAGAACTTATTACATGTAGAGTCCCTGTCACGACAGTCGAATACCTACCTATCAGATCTACCTCGCTCTAGATGTTGCTCTACCAAAATTCATAACAGTACTATCTCTACCACTACACCCCACACCTCATGCATTAACAATTAGTGCTGAACACTACAAGCGACATTGACAATGCTGATGACTCGACATTACATCCCTCCTTGTTTTTCCCATCTGCTCCTTCTTCCCTTACTCGATCAATTAAACCATGTGATACAATAAATCTACTAATTATTACCCTAACATCAAATTTATCCTGGAATGCACACATTACACAAACGCAGTCGTGGCCAAAATTATTGGCACCCTTGCACTTTTTTCAAATAACTCACAATTTTCTCTAAAAATATGTGGAAATGAACCTTTGTTTTTGATTGAGAACTTAACATATCATTTTAATCAGAAAATAAAAAGAAATGGCACTGACAAAAATATTGACACCCGAGACTTAATATTTGGTGGCACAGACGTTGGACAGAATAACTACAGTCAAGTGCTTCCTACAGCCATGAATGAGCTTCCTTCACCTCCCTACTGGCAGGTTGGCCCACTCTTCTTGTGCAAACTGCCCCAGTTCTCCCAGATTTGAAGAGTGCCTTCTCCCATCTGCTGTTTTCAGATCTCCCCACAGGTGTTCAATGGGATTTAGATCTGGACTCATTGCTGGCTGCTTCAGAACAGTCTAGCGTTTTGTCTTGGACCATTCCTGAGTGCTTTTTTGAAGTGTGTTTGGGGTCATTGTCCTGCTGCAAGTCCCATGATCTTCGACAGAGACCCAACCCAGCTTTCTGACACAGGGTTGAACATTGTGCTCCAAAATGCCTTGGTAATCTCCTGATTTCATGGTACCATGCACACATTCAAGGAAACCAGTGCCAGAGGCAGCACAGCAACCCCAAAACATCACTGAACCTCCCCCATGTTTGACTGCAGCGAAGGTGTTCTTTTCTTTGAAGGCTTCATTTTGTTTTCTGCAAACACAGAGATGATGTGCTTTACCAAAAAGCTCTAATTTGGTCTCATCTGTCCACAGGACATTCTCCGAGAAGGACTGTGGCTTGTTCAGGTGTGTTTTGGCAAACTCCATTCAGGCTTTCTTATGTCTCTCTCTCAGCAGTGGGATTCTACCATAGAATCCCCTTTCTTTGAGTTGGCGATGGATGGTGCGAGTTGAAACCGTCATACCTTGTATCTGAAAGTCAGCTTGAATCTGTTAGGCAGTTGAGCGAGGTGCTTTCTCCACCATTCGAACAATCCTTCACTTCTCGATCTCCGATCGAGTTTTCTTTTGCGTCCACGTCCAGGGAGGTTGGCAACAGTGCCACGGGCGTTAAACTTCCTGATAACATTGCGTACGGTGGACACAGCAACATCAACGTCTCTGGAGATGGAGTTGTATCCTTGACATTGTCCATGCTTGGCTACAATCTTGTGTCTGACCTCGAACAATTCTCTGGTTTTCTTTCTTTTCTTCATGTTCATTGCCATACACACAGTGACACAAAACAACAGAATGACTCCTTTTCTCCATTCAAACTGGTTGAATGAGTGATTTTTATATTGCAGGCACCTGCAATTCACCACAGGTAAGTTCAATTCCAAAGTAAAGGTGAATCACCTGCTTGAAATCTAATTATTTCTAAGAACTTGTAAAAGGTGCCAATAATAGTCTGGGCCATTTTAGGATTTCTATGTGGAATAAGCTAAGATTTAGTAATTTTTTCAGGTTTTTTTGTTTTGTTCCTCTGCAAACCAAAGAAATACATCCTATGTGAATACCAAAAGATTTTCTAATTTTAACAATTTTCTGGAAGAAATGGTGCATTATTTGAGAAAAGTGCAAGGGTGCCAATATTTTTGGCCACGACTGTAGCTAATGGCGCTTTTCCACAGCAGTCCGTACCGTACCGTACTGTAACCAAAATCAATTTTTTCGTTTTTCCATTTCCAAGCAAACCGTACCGTACCTAAGTGCCCGTGCTAAATTTGGTTCCTGCTCTGGATAGGTACCAAGCGAGCCGAACCCGGACCTATGGGTGGAACTAGCAATACTGCAGACCGTTGATTGGTCAATCGCAATCGTCACAGAACCGTCACGCTCACGCTATGTTCAGACCCAACCACCATTTTGTAATACCACAATTCCGGAGAGAAGATAGCTAAAGCATAAGTGATAAGAATCAGAAAAAAATACATCGAAAACCTGGAGAGTTCAGTTTGGTGTGCTGCTGAGGTGCAAGCCCTCATCAGTGTTTGGTGAGAAATTACGTCACCACAGCGGTCGCGGTTTTTTTTCGTCACTTCCGATAACTCCGCCTATTTTCACGGTTCTGTTGTGCGATGGAACAACGACACAGAGATTACCGTACCATACCGAACCGTACTGTATAGTGCCGTACCGTACCGTTCTGTGCAATGGAAAAGCGCCATAAGTCTGCCTCTAGGAAACTGGGAGTCCTGTTCAGATGTCGAAGATTCTTCTCCTCTCAACAGTTGCTTCAACTCTATAAAGGATTGATTCGTCCTTGTATAGAGTACTACTCTCACATCTGGGGAGGTTCTAGCTCCACATACTTACTGGATAGAATTGCATCTAAATTAATCCAACTTATCAACTCTCCCAATCTGACCTCAAAACTCGACCCGCTCGAATTACGTCACAAAGTTGGCTCTCTTTCTCTTTTCTACAAATATTACTTTGGTTTCTTCTCACAATAACTTGCTGCTTGTGTACCTCCGCCATTAGCGAGACCACGGAATACTCGACAAGCCACTACATCTCATGATTATTGTGTGGCCATTGGCATCTCAAGGGTGGGCCGCTATGATGTTTGTTTCTTCCCCTCCACTGTCAAACTCTGGAACTCTTTATCTTCACATGTCTTTCCAAACACTTATGACCTTTCCCTTTTCAAAAAGAATTTTTTTTTTTTTTACTTCCTCGAAAACTGTTAGACCATTCTCTTTTTCTTCACTTTTATATCTATGTATTTTTTTTATTTAAGGCCTAGCCTCGCTGTGGACAGTATAGTCCATGGCAGCAGCCTTCAACATAAAAAAAGAAAAAGACAGCAGTTAATCACTACCTACGGCCATCTCCCATCCATACTCAGGATCTATTCTACCCCAAATGACCCCATTCCCAAGCACAAATGACCCCTTACCACATCATTGCAACCACCCGCCCTCTCCTTCAACTCTTTTTGTTTCTTTGTTGTCATTTGGTTTGTTCCTTTTCTGTTTAATCCCTGCTTTTTCTTCCTCTTGCTGTGTTTCAAATCCGCCTATTCACACCTTCTTCACCACTACGTGTCCTTCTCCATCACCCCTACCCCTTTCCATTTTGTCCCTCCCATTCTGCTATACCTCTTTCATGAGCCTTAATCATGTAAATAAATAGAGACCTGTGCAAGCAGAACTAAAATCTTTAATTTTGATGTAAGTGAAAGAAATGGAAGAGTTGGTGATGGATAAGAAAAAGCATGAGATTTTGTTTCAGCTTTCTGGCAAAAGACATGTTTAGAATAAGTAAGTATATAGTCGCAAGATGAAAGCATGTATTATGTGTAGGAAATTTTAACAAAGCATTGAAGCTTTCATTTTACACACAAAACACAGAAAATGGGAAAGCAGGGTGTTTAGGTCTCAGCTCTTTTCATAAACCAAAGCCTTCAAGTTCGTTCTAGCACAGGTTTCTGGGAAGGAGGACAGGAAACGACATGGTGGAAAGGAAAGTTTGTGGTGGCATCATTTTGCCTTTGATTTTATAATATGTAAATATGTTTGAGCTCTGGTGTACCAGCATATTTCCGGTACTCGGTGAGCCGGAAGAAAGACGAGTGGGTTGGATGGTTGTGGTTTGAAGATCTTTTCTTCCACCCTAAATTGGTGACCCCCGATGTGATCCAAATGGATGGACAAGGAGTTACAAGCATGCATTCAATCGCCAGAAACAACGAACCAGCCGTGCTCTTCCTGGTCGCCCAACCAGCTTCATTGGTGGCAGTGGTTTTGATAAAGCTGCCGCCATTCTGGCCAAATGACCGCAGCTGTGGTTTACACAAGTCAAAACGCAATTCGACACCCGAAACATTACTACCAAGTGTTACGTGTTCCTCTACGATCTCCTGGTCTCGGTACACCTCCGAACCCCGAGAGGAGCCACAGCAGAAAAATATGTTACTCTGTGTTAGAAATCAATAGTGAAACCACACCAATGATTATAAATGAACAAATAATATATTGAAAATCACACAGGAATAACAGTACAACAAATGGCAATTAGGAGTGCACTCTATATACCATCAAAAAGTCAGAAAACTCACTGCTCCCAGTGAGTGAAAAGGACACTCCTCAATGTCTCTATAACCTTTTCCAAGGCGAATGTGATTCGCTCCAGCGGTCGCTAGGACGATATCCAGTCGAAGCCCGAATCTCGCTCTCCAGTCGATATTCGAATCGTGTACAGTTGACAATGGTGATCGCCCCACCGAAACTGCACAACAGCGCCCTTCAGAGGGGCATCTTCACCGCTCACTCAGCAAACCGCAATGTAATTGGAGACGAAGTGGTCGTACACACACATCCCCCACAAACGGTAGGATGTTGGGGTGAAGATGACGCGAGGCAAAACCTTCGTAGGTGTCCGAAGCGCAGGGTTCAAAATGGCTGACAGCTCTTACTTGAGCCGATGCGACTAGGTGAGGATTCGTCGAAAATCTCAGCCCCCAAATCTGACTACGCAGATTTTCCACTCCAGCGATAATCCCTATCGCCAGATGTCCCTTCAAGGAACTCAAAATTCCCTTGCGACTTTCGGTAGACCAGCCTCGCTATGGAGCCTTGACGTCACGCGTCTTCTCCAACTTTGCTCGCGCCGCCTCTTCCTCTTCACCTCCTCGTCTTCTCGTTCGGTTTTCTGTATCATTTTAAGTTAACCTTTTTAACTTTAGATAGGTGTTCCTGAATAATAAACCTCTTGAGAATAATAATAGTTCATAATATCAGAAATATGTCAAGTGGGTGAAAACCACAACAGCGGAAGTGAAGAATCCGTAACACTTCCCCCCCCCCCTCCCCCCTCAAGAAAGAAGGTTTGAACACAGCGAAAACTTTCTTTGCATGCAAACTCTTTAAACAAACAAAAATAAACTCACAACCCAAATCACCAATTCCCGTGAGCAACAATTATCAACATCTCAAAAATAAAGCAACAAAATTTCACACAACCCACAGAGATTTCCAAAGTTAATTCACTCTGGACAAAACGTCAACAACGACATCGTCCCTGCCCTTTACCTGTTCAATTTCCCCGTTGAACCCCTGCAAAGCGAAACTCCATCTCCGCACCCTCTGATTTTTACTTTTAGTTTCTTTTGAATGAAGGTTAAGGGGCTGTGATCAAAATCCAAAGTCAAGCAAGTCTACAGCACTTTTCCCCGGGAGGCCGAGCTGAAAGCCAGGTTCCATGGTGGTTGGGTGGTGAGGCCTGTGAGTATTCACTACATGGACGCCTTTAGGAACGTGGAGTTCACGGTTAGTCTGTGCAGGAAAGTTCACTACATGGACGCCTTTAGGAACGTGGCGTTCACGGTTAATCCATGTAGGAATCTTGACTCGGCGGCTCCGCAGCATTCAGTGCTTCAACTTTTCCGAACATTCATAATAATTATGGTGGGAACGCTTGTCACTGTAGTCACATGAATAGCGGTCTCCTTCTCGGCCACTACTCTGACAATCCTTCCTTCAGGAGCTGCCGTAACTCTGGGAGCCTCCATAATAATATCGATTGCGGCCACCACCAAAACTACTACTCTGTGGTCCTCTTCTGTAGCGCCCATGACACCTATGCAATGCCTTCCCTACTGTTATGGTCCGACCCTCCAACTCCTTGCTATTCAGATCCTTTTCTGCATCTCTGGCATCCTTTGAGTTTTCATTCGTGACAAAGCCAAACCCTCTTGACTTTTGTGTCTCCCTGTCTTTTATCAGCAGTACTTCCAAAAGCGGCCCATATTTGCTGAAGGCAGACTCCAAAACATCTTCCTTGGTTTTGAAGTTCAGTCCCCCTACAAAGAGCTTGCCAATATTGCCTCCATCCCTGACTTGCGTGTGCTGACACTTAGTTTCAGGGTACTTCCTCCTAGGCTTTTCAACAAACATCGGGTTACCAGAAACTTGACCACCGGCCAAATCATTCCCGATAACAAAAGATACTCCCTCTACAGGAAGAGTGGCTTGTAAACCTACGGTGACCGGTCCTGACACCAAATCAGACTCCAAATGGATGACATGAAGTGGAGCTCTAACACAGCCACCAATCCCCTGTAAACGAACACTATCACCAGTTGCCGTCTCCTCTGACAATGGCAAAATGCCTTCAAGCATCAAAGACTGATGTGCTCCTGTGTCCCTCAAGACCCTAACCGGTTTCTGGTTAGTCGAGTCTCCATCCAAGGACACAAACCCCTCTGAAATAAATGGTTGGTAACCCTTTTGAGGGCGATTTCTCACATTTGCCATTGCATTCGGAGTTGTACTAGTCGAACTCCGCTCCTGATTTTCCTTTCCCAGAGCATAACAGTGGGACATCAAGTGTCCCAGTTTATGGCAAAAAGCGCAAGTATGCCTGAGGAGAACCTTGTGGTCTGCCTTGAGCCCCCCGGAGGATACGTCTGCCTTGGAACTGTTGTCTTCGGAGTTCTAGAAGTTGTGGTATCAGAGTGGTCCTCATAGTCATCTCGAGGCCGCCCCCACGAATTTTCGTTCTCCACCCTGGATGCACCATAGCTCCCCTATCTTAGTCCAGGTGAGAAGTTAGGTTTGTGGAACCCCATCCTGTGTGTTAAGACATAGTCATCTGCCATGGTGGCTGCTTCATACAACTTTGGTACTTTCCCTTCCTCCAGATGTACTTTAATGTCCTCGTGGACACACTGTTGGAATTCCTCCACCAGGATCAATTGTTGCAATAATTCGAAGTCTTTCCCAATCCCTTTTGAATCACACCACCGATCAAACATGGTTTCTTTCATTCTGGCCAACTCCACATGTGTCTCACCTCTCCCTCTTCCTGGCGTTCCGGAATTTTTGCCGGTAAGCTTCAGGGACCAATTCAATTCATAGGCTTTGAGAATGGTTTTCTTCACTATCTCATAATCTGCACATTGCTCAATCGGTAAAGCCGAATAAATATCCTGAGCTTTACCCACCAGAACACTTTGCACTGACATGGTCCAGGACTCCTCCGGCCATTTTAGCATTCGAGCCACTTTCTCAAAGTGTAAAAAAAACTTGGCTACCTCCTTTTCATTGAAGAGTGGAACCAGCCTAACATGTCTGCCAACATCCCAGGTGTTCTGACTAGTTGTCGAACCCGTCGGCATGGATGGCACCTCTCCCCGTTCTCTCCTTAACTCCAGCTCCTTGAATTTAATTTCCTGCTGAAGCCCCATTTCACGGTCCT
Organism: Myxine glutinosa; assembly: GCF_964187855.1. NCBI lineage: Eukaryota > Metazoa > Chordata > Myxini > Myxiniformes > Myxinidae > Myxine > Myxine glutinosa. Next base: position 110,617,216 of record NC_136263.1, read on the forward strand.
TTAACTCCCTTTCGGCTTTTCTCTCCTCTGCTTCGAGTTCCCTTTCCGCTCTCCTTTCCTCTGTTTTTTTCTCTTCTAACCTTTCCTGGAGTTCTCTTTGCTTTGCTTTTAACCTTTCCTGGCTCTGCAATTGCATCTCCATTTTTTGGAGCTCCACATTTTCTTGTTCTTCTGGTAACCAATCCAAGGCTCCCTCTCTCCATGTTCCTAGTTCCACCATAGATTCTTTCACCACTGTCTGCATCTCTGTTTTCTTCATTTTAGCTCGGACCTCCAAGCTAAAATGTTTGGCCAATCTCAAGAGTTCCGATTTTAGTAATGCTTGGAACTGTGCCTCACTAGGGGTCGCTGCAAACCTCTCTGCGTCAAACTCCATGGTGACTATCCGTTAGCACATGTTAACCTTCACACAATAAATTTTCAAAAAAAATAAATAAATAAATTGGGAATGTTGGAAAATATTCCAAAATTGGAAAATTTGGGAATGCTAGGGAATTCTTTCCTGGACGAAATTTGAGGAATTTAATCCACCGTCCGAGATTTAGGGATTTTAATCAGCAAAGCCGAGCCCCCAATTTTCCCACAGTACAAACCCCAAATTTCAATCTGGATCAATCCCAAATGGATGTTCTTAGGGAATTTGATCCTGGACAAAGATCCAATTTCGAGCCAACGAGTCAATTGGACGAGCCCCAAATATCTGTTACGTGTTCCTCTACGATCTCCTGGTCTCGGTACACCTCCGAACCCCGAGAGGAGCCACGGCAGAAAAATATGTTACTTTGTGTTAGGAATCAATAGTGAAACCACACCAATGATTATGAATGAACAAATAATATATTGAAAATCACACAGGAATAACGGTACAACAAATGGCAATTAAGAGTGCACTCTATATACCATCAATAAAGTCAGATAACTCACTGCTCCCAGCGAGTGAAAAGGACACTCCTCAATGTCCCTATAACCTTTTCCAAGGCGAATGTGATTCGCTCCAGCGGTCGCTAGGACGATATCCAGTCGAAGCCCGAATCTCGCTCTCCAGTCGATATTGAAATCGCGTACAGTTGACAATGGTGATCACCGCGCCGTAACTGTACAACGGCGCCCTTCAGAGGGGCACCTTCACCGCTCACTCAGCGAAACGCAACGTAATTGGAGATGAAGCGGTCGCACACACACATCCCGGACAAACGGTAGGATGTTGGGGTGAAGATGACGCGAGGCAAAACCTTCGTAGGTGTCCAAAGCGTGGGGTTCAAAATGGCCGACGGCTCCTACTTGAGCCGATGCGACTAGGCGAGGATTCGTCGAAATCTCAGCCCCCAAATCTGACTATGCATATTTTCCAATCCAGCGAGAATCCCTATCGCCGGATGTCCCTTCAAGGAACTCAAAATTCACTCGCAACTTTCGGTAGACCAGCCTCGCTATGGAGCCTTGACGTCACGCGTCTTCTCCAACTTTGATTGTGCCGCCTCTTCCTCTTCACCTGCTCGTCTTCTCATTCGGTTTCCTGTATCATTAACCTTTGTATCATTAACGTTAACCTTTTTAACTTTAGATGGCTGTTCCTGAATAATAAACCTCTTGAGAATAATAATAGAACATAATATCAGAAATATGTCAAGTGGGTGAAAACCACAACAGTGGAAGTGACGAATCCATAACACAAGTTGTTGCGGTCCAAATATGTTGTTGACTCCTTGTCATGAGAATACGTGACGGAGGTGAGAGATATTTTAATCCAACCTCAAACGAAGAACCGTTGTACACAGTTTTGAAGACCAGGCTCATAAAGCTCATGATGCCACCTGAGCACCGCTGCTTTCAACAACTTCTTGCAGTCGAGGATTTAAGACATTGAAGACCCACACAACTCTGGTACAATTAAAATTGGTCCAAAAAACTCTGGTACATTTAAAGTTTTGGTTGCCAATTGCAGAAACAAACATTACAACAGCAACTAGAACGGCACTTGGTGGAGCGCATACCTACGACAGGCTGAACAGTTTATGTTTTGTATCCCACTGATAGGCCGGATCTGGATTTGGACCTGAACTAAAATCGAATCGGCTTGTTCGTGTCACCTAAACAACTAGTCCACCAAGTTTCGTCCAAATCCATCCACAACTTTTTACGGTGTAGCCCATAGGGCAAAGCTGTCGAGAACAGTGTTTGTCCGTCTGTATGTCTGTATGTGTGTATGTCTATGTCTGTATATATGTATGTATGTCCCCTCAAACGTATACCAATCAGAGCTGAGGATCTCGTCACATGACAGGGTGATGTGGTTACGTCTGACATCATTAAGGCGGTACGGCGGCTAACTCTGCACACCGCCATTTTGATTCCAATTTCTTTCAGGCTGAACATATCGTCAAACCTGTCATATATCACAATCGCCATGCACTACCTTTACGTTTTTCATTCTGTGTAAAACACAAACAACCCGATTGTTAAAATGATTATCAAATATCGAAAGCATAGACGTTACAGGTCTTCCACCGACACAGTACTTATAGGCCTTACGCTTCATGCCTTCATGGCTCACCTTCAGGCCGCTTCAGACAAATTATCCCAGGTTTCTTAATACAGTCGTATTGTTTTCGTAATAATAATAATGGCGTTAATACTAATAATGGCGTTAATACTAATAATGCCGTAAATATAATCATTACACTGCAATCCCTTTGTCGTTATTGCAAAGTTTCTAGATTAAAGCGGTGTATGGTTCGTTCATTGTTGACTCGAAATATAGAATACATTATTATTGGGATTAGCCGGTATAATAAGTGTGTCTCGTGGTGAAAAGAGTTCTTAAGTTTTGCAGTTTTGTTTTTAGTTTATTTTAATTCATATTTAAATTTAGCGAACGAGGGAGTTCCAATTCTTCAATATGGATTCATAATGACTGTCCAGACACCTTGAGCTCCCTGTATCGCACGGTTCGGTGCTGGGGTTCTGCCTCTGAGGCCTACGTGGTTCTGCAGTGACCGACCCTCTGATGGTCTCGGTGCCGGCGAGATGCACCCTCCCTCCCATGTCAGCATTGACTGCGTGCGCGTGTTCGTGGATGTGGCGTTTTTTGTGATGTTCGGTTTCATGACCTTTCGGGCCACTCCTGCAGTGGCATGGAGGTTTCTGGCGGTGGGTTTTTTGGGGCCAGGTTTTGAACAAGGATCGTGATGGAAGAATGCCTGAAAAGTTGCGAGTCGTGAGTGGTACCATGTTCTTGGCTCTGCATTTTGCCTTTGTGCCCGTGTTGTCCTTGGGCTGCTGGCTGGACGGGAACTGCCCTGGATTTCGACGGATTCAGCTCCTGGCTGCACACCTGGCTCTGTGTTGCACACCTGGCTCTGTGTTGCACACCTGGCTCTGTGTTGCTCACCTGGCTCTGTGTTTCATGCTCCTCCTTGTTTTTGTCGGCGATGTATTGCATATGCCTTGGCATCACCGATGGGCACTCCCTTCCTGCCCTTCCTGCCACGGCTGCTCTCCCTCTGCTCATGACTTGATCTGCTCACCATCAGGCCCACCACCGTGCTTGTTCCTGCGCCCCTCTACCCCTCCGCCCACTGCTTGGTCTGCGTGTGGACCTTGGTGTTCTCTGCTGCGTGTGTATGGGACTTCTCCGTGTTTTTCTGCGCAAACTTCATGGGGAGACTTCGTACAGCTTTATTTATTTAGTTTTTCTCACTACACTTCATGGTGCCTTTGTTGTGCACCACTCTGGGTCTACTTTACCACAATTGATTGTTTTGATCTACTTCATTATTTTGAAATTTTAAATTGCAATACTTTATATTGCCTTTCATATTTTAATTCTGGCCTTTTTGTGTTATAATAACTTTATATTCGTTTATGCATTTTATAACTTGCATCTTGCTGCATCTTATATAATTATTGCAACTTATTATTGTAACCAAAATGCAGTATTTGAAAATTGACTTCAGTTCAGCCTATGGCTGCAAAAGTTTAATAAACCGACTATTAATCTATATAATAATAGCGTAAGGACTCGACTTTGTTATCCCTTTTACGCCGCACCCAGTGACCCGATGCCCACGGCACTAATGGATTTACGATCTACGAACTGCGCTCTTTGTTTATCACCTACAGCCATACTCGAAAAATCTGAATTAGCCGACGTTGGGGCCCAAAAGCATCCGATTAACTGCTGATACGATGCCATCTTACGACGCCATCGTATTGGCGTCTGCCGGGCGAAGGCGAAGCGAGCCGTCCGCTGATTGGACAGTCGAGTCGTGTGAACATGGGTGGTGTGAACCAAATGGTCTTTTTATTCCCTTGAACATTTTAAATTAGGATATATAAGGAAACGTCTTTATCGTAATTTTAATAAAGTTAAATGGAGTGACGTTGCGATACTCGGGGTGCGTTGCATAAATCCTTGTAACTCAGAGAGGTGTAGCAGGTAGACGTAAGGAAGCTTAAAGATAACGAGCTGAAAACAGACGAACGATATGTCAATCTCTTTCTACACCGAACGGCAATAAAAGTATGAGAGCGGGAAGGCATGGCCTGAGCACTTCGAGCAGAGAGGACTGATTGGACTTAACTTAAAGAGAAAAAATTGGAGCTTAACAGAAGAAGAAGATCCCATGAGCGCTCCCCTATGCCATCCATAATGGTGCACTCTATCCATACACCACATCCTCCCTTCCGTGGATGTTCCATGGGTTTCGGCTAGTTATTATTATTATCTTACTATAATTCACCAAATGTCCGTCCGTCTGTTCGAAGGTACCGCAAAAACGGCTCAACCGATCGCAACGATATTTTGGGTGGGTATTCCTGGGATCCCTGGGAGTAAAAGAGGCTCTATTGTTTTTCCAAGTTTTCCAATTTTCCAGTTTTTCCAGACACGATGGAATACTATTTACCGATATGAACAGTGATGTGGCTTTTATTGAAATTCTACAAATACTGTTTAGATTTTGATGACAATTATGAGGCTGCCGCGAATGCGGAAGTGGACAGATGACGGCAATGTGCGGGATTGATAATATCCCAATACAACCGTCATTCCATCGTAATGTTAAATCATTAAACGTTAATCGTGTTAATCGTTTTGTTAAAGTATCAATTGATGATTGGAATTGAGTGAATACAATTACGATTTTGAATTTGTAATTGTATTCACCCAACCGTACGGAACTTCACATCAGGATTTAAATATTTGTTTATGTCACGAATGTTGTTAAAAGTTTATTTTTTATATTAATGCTATTTAATTTGTGATTGGAGTTTTGCTGTTTGGAATAAAAAAGAGATATCGAGTTGAAGTGAATGATGAAATGCTGTGATGGTTTCTACTTTATAAACGTGAATTTGCGGATCGCCATATGCAGATTCGCCATAGACTGGGAATGGAACAAACATACCTGTTTGTTTGCCAACGGGTACGTTTTTCATGGAAGTCCTTCACGAACTTGCTGTCCATGTCTGATGTGCGACTGAAGGTGCTGCAGGAATGTGGAATTTATTGGTTTCATGCTTTAGCATTCGCCATTTCTGCATTGTCTGTTTGCTTCTGGCCTCACACCCGTGCTTAGCACGGGTACCTCACTAGTTTTTTTTTATAATACATCAGTATTGTTTTTGTAATAATAATAATAGAGGTGGTACTAATAATATAGTAAATATAATCGTAACACTGCAATCCTTTTGTCGTTATTGCAAAGTTTCTAGATTGAAGCGGTGTATGGTTGGTTCATTGTTGACTCGAAGCATAGATTAAACCAGTGTTTGCACACCTGGCTCTATTACAATTTATATTCTTTACAATTACAATTGATACAATTGATTACAATTGATAAAAAATATTTTAATACATACATTATTTGCTAACTGGTATCTCCGCCGAGGTCATACTATCCTCTTCAACTAAAGTATCAAACAAGCCCAGCTACGCCAATGTTAGACTTTCGGTCTTGTTTAAATGTCATGTTACATATCGCTTTTCACCCGATCTCCCAATGGTAAAGATTCGCTTAAAAATTAAATAATTCTCGTATCCGAATCAAGATTCAGATTTTTACGAAAGTCGAATCGATTCATCCTTGTCACACAAAAAACCCTCCGCCAAGTTTCCGCCAAATCCGTCCATATATTTTCGAGATATCGTGCTATGTATCGGTTTTATCCCTATTAATTATTCAATGGTAAAAAATAACTTAAGAAATTAAATAAATCTCTTACCCGAATTCATATTCAGATCTTCACCAAAATCGAATCGATTAGTCCTTGTCAAACACACAACCCCTCCACCAAGTTTAGTCCAAATCCATCACAACTTTTTGAGATATCCTGCTACGTATCGTTTTTGGCCCTATCTCCCAATGGTGAAGAATCACTTTAAAAATTCTACGAGCCGGATCCGAATCCGGATCTTCACCAAAATCGAATCATTTCGTCCTTGTTACATACAATACCTATCTGCCAAATTTTGTCCGAATCCGTCCATAACTCCATCCACCTTCGGTCACGGGGATAATGATAATAGCATAATAATATTATTCCAAAACAATATTAATACTAATAATGTCCCACCTCCCCAAGGGGTGTTTCCTCCTTGAACAAATGTCCTATTAATATGTCTAAATAGATTATCGTGGTGCTTTTGTGGGAGCAACAGCCTCTACCAGAAGTAAAAATATTATAAACCACACACACTTTTAATCATTTCGTCCTTGTCGCAAAACTACATCTCTGCCAAATTTCGTCCGAATCCTTCCACAACCTTTTGAGATATCTTGTTTACAGACAGACAGACAGACAGACAGACAGACAGACAGACAGATGGGAAAACATAACCTCCATCCACCTTTGGTGGTGGAGATAATAAGCCTTCCCTATTCCATAAGGGGAGGCTTGATTCATATTATTGTTCAAGTATAGGCTTACGTTCATCGAAAAAACAAGAAAAAAAACATTTAGCTACGTGTTTAACCAAAGCTATATACAGTTGCAGCGTTTAATATTACTTGCTCATGCATGATTTAATGGAAAGTTTTCTTCCTCCCATTTACTTTGATGAAATTTCTGTACTTCCATTATAAATATTGGGAGAAAACAGCAAAATACTGGACACCTTCAGCATTTTGTTTGACAATTCTGTGAGTCATTTATTCATGAATGTGATTTTAGATGGGACCGCAGACTTTAAAGGATAGCTTGTTGCACAATTGCGAGCAACGTGAATGGCAGTTCAATTCGTAGCTCATTCTCCAAGTCCAGAACCAGACAGCTCAAAAAACGAGCACACTACCAACTGAGCCATCGTATGTCATTTCAAGGGGGTGAATTTGTAGATCAAATTTTCAGAGGCAATCGAAGAACTTCTATTTCAAGGAGATTGCTTTCACGAAAGATAAATCGTGCAAGTACTCGTATATTGACGTTTGGGGGACCTTAGTTGAAATATAAAGTGCCAATCTCCTTTGTCTCTCTCGTATAGAAACCTTTTGATCTGGCAAACCTATTGAGTGCAACTTGAAACCTTTTTGCCATTCAACAATTAAGAATATCAATTGTAATTTGAAGCTTTAAATAATGTAATCCTCATTACTACAATGAGCCTCTTTGTAAATTAGAGCAATTGCTATTTAATTAGCACTGCCCATGCTCTCATGTTAACGAAGACCGCAGTTATTTTGTTGGAAACACATTGTCGTTACACGAAGTTGCTGAAGATGCGCAATAAGAAAGTTTGTGTCATTTTGCACTTTTGTTTAAAGTCGTAATGATCAAAAGAACCTTTTGCTCATCAAAAGTCCAAATTAGCATAACGCATCAGTCTGCCAGCTAATATGCAAAGAAATTCAACTAAATTTCCTGAGGGAAATGTTTGTTTTTTTCCTCTCTTTTTGCTAGTGTTCAAAAACTTAACACTCCAAATTGCTCATTTTAATTACTAATGTGCTCTGAACTTTCATATTTTCTTAAGTATGCCTCTGCAACGAAGTTGCCAGAGGCATTATGTTTTTGGGTTGTCTGTCTATCCATGAGTCCGTGATAGGTTTTCATTACCACAATAACTTAAAAACATATGAAGTGATCAAAGTCAAACTTGGAAGTATATATAATGATGTAAAGATAAACTGCTAAGATTATGGGGTCAATAGGTCAAAGGTCAGAGGTCCCGTTAGTAAAACGTCTGCTACGGTGGTACCTTGTGAACCAGTGAAGGGATTTTGACCAAACTTGACAAAAGTATATACAGACTTGGCATTTAATATGGAATATATTTTTTTTCTTGACTTGGGTTTACTTTCTGAACTCGGTATATCAATCTGATGAGTTTCTTTTACGCTTCCGTGATTTCTTTGTTAAAAGAACCTTGTCACTGATTGTCTGTCCCAGCAAGAAGTCAATAACAGGATTATATCACAGGTGGCGTGACAAAATGTACGGAGAGGTACATTTGACGATTGGCTTCACAATCGGGTATATAAGGGTTGTTGCGTTCTGTATTAGTGGAAAACAACTGCTGCACGTCTACAAAAGTTATTGCCGCTTCCCATGGAGATGGTCCGTCAACTCGACAATGCTGTTTGTCATTTAGTGGTGGCTTTACGAAATTACGGCATGAAACAGCATGCTATTGCTCGGCAGTATGGCATCACTCAAGGTCAGGTGTCAAAGATCCTGAAACGAAATGCTCAGAGGGGTGTCCCTACTCCAATACTGAGGTCAGGACGTCCCCGCAGAACCACAAGGAGGGATGATCGCCAGCTGCACCGGTTAGTCCGCAATGGCCGAACCAAGTCACCTAATCGGCTTCGGGCTGAGTGGCAGCAACTGACAAATGTGCCTGTATCCAGAAGGCTAGTCAACCAACGACTGGTTCAAGCAGGCTATCGTGCCAGGCGTCCCCTGAGAAAGCCACGTCTGACCAGACAACACCGCCAGCGTCGATTGCAGTGGGCCAGAGAGCACCGTCAATGGCAGCCAGGACACTGGAATCACGTGATCTTCAGTGACAAGTCTAGGTTTCTGGTCTATCGTCAATATGGCCGCGTCCGAGTGCGCAGACAGTGCATGAAGCCGACAACGAAGATTGTATAGTGCCAAGAGTCCATGCTGGAGGTGGTGGGGTGACCGTTTCGGCTGCTTTTCATGCAGGGGGCAAAACTGACCTGGTTGTTCTGAATGGAAACCTGAACCAGTTCAAGCACAGGGCCATTCTGAAAGAAACATTGCTTCCATTTGTTCGTGCAGCCTATCGAGGAAACTTTGTCTTCCAAGATGACAATGCACGGCCTCATCATGCTCGCATGATCCAACACTTTCTTGCTGACCGTGGTGTAGAGCATATGGAGTGGCCTGCCATGTCCCCGGATATGAATCCGATAGACAACGTGTGGGCAGAATTAACGCGTCAAATCGACAACTTGGACCAGCAGCCTGCCTCTGTGCGTGAATTGCAGCAGGCTATTGTAACTGCATGGCAAGCGATTCCTGTCTAAACCTTGGCAAATCTCGTGAACAGCATGCCTCAACGTGTACGTGCTCTCCTGAATGCTCGTGGGGGTTACACGAAGTACTGAACTGTAATTTTACTGTCCGTAATCCCAGTCGTAATTAAACTTTTGTTTTTGTTAAAAAAAATTTTTGGCTAATGTGCAAAATAAAGAGATACTTCTGCAAAACGCACAGAGGTTTAACACAGTACTGTCCGTGAATTGAGTTCCATATCAGTTTACATCACTTTCAAGGATCAATTTATTTACTTCGAAATGTCAAATGTGGTTTTTGTTTCTTTTAAAGGTCACATTAACAAAATCTAGAATAATTTCAACATAATTCCAATGAACTTTTAGTTCTAAGTCATCTTGAAAAGTAAGTTCACCCCCACAAAAAAAATATTCCATATTAAATGCCAAGTCTGTATTATGATGCAAAGATGAACTGATTCGATTTTGGCATCAAGAGGTCAAAGGTCAGAGGTCATGTCAGGTAAAAATGTGATACTTCAGAACAACTGTAGGGATTTTAATCAAACTTCGTGCAAGTATGTCTAAACCTCCATCAGTGTGTTCATCCATGACAGATTATTCGTTACTAAAAGGTCAAGGGATAAGAGGTCAGATTAAAAACCTGTTAATGTGATAACATTAGCCATGGATGAATTAAACTAAGTACATGTACCATGTTATGTATGTGCAGATTAGATATTGAGATCAAATGGCCTTGAGGTTTTAGGTCAAAATCAGAGTAAGCAAAGACTTAATGTCGGCAGGGCATATCGGTCGATGTCACGACATCAAATTATATAGTTTTATAATGGTGTGTGTTTGATTGTGGGGGGAAGAAGGAGGTAGTTATAACTGTTAAGATTAAGATAATATGGTCCATGTGCTCAAGTAGGATCGATTATTTCAATGTAGCAGGGACATGTTCGGTTATCACCTCCATCACCTAAGGTGCCAACTATGTTTATTTGTCTGTCTGTCTGTGAATAGGAAGTCTAAAAACGTGGATGGATTCAGACAAAACACGGTAGGTGGACAGGTTGGGTGTGTGACAAGGAAGAATTGATTCAATTTTGCTGATCAGAATCCGGATGTAGATCAGATAATTTTTTGAGTGATAGGGCTAAACAGATATATAGCACAATATCTCAAAGTTATGGGCGGATTTGGACAAATCTTAGTAAACAGATTGGATGTGTGAGAAGGACGGATTGATTCGATTTTGGTGAAGATCCGGATCCAGATCTGGCCTATCAGTGGGATACAAAACGTAAACCGTTCAGCCTGGCAGAGGTATGTGCTCTACCGAGTGGTGCCGTTACATTTTTTATTGTTTTATGTGCACCAAAGAAGGTGGTGTTGTTTTTGATAGGGACTAGCATAGTGCGAAGATTGCAAATTATATGCGCCTTCCTGTCCGGCCAGGTCAGGCATGGATGGAAGTGTAAGACTCAATAACACTTTGAGCACAGACTCGTAAACCTCCCACATGGTCCACTGGGTCTAGCTCAACGATTCTGGCTTGACATGCATGATAATGACAGTATTGGCCGCCAAGGAATGTTGAGCACTTTGGGCGAACACTCTCCCCGGGACATCAGGTGACCATTTGCTGGGCCAGGCATGGGCTGGGATGCATACCAGTGTGCGAGTCTGCAGGAGAGATAAAGCTGGACAGTGAGCAGGTGCAAGGGCAGTCAGCTAAAATTAATGTGTGGTTGACATAAAATGAGCTGCTGGAGTGGAGCCCCCATCACGGAGAACAAATTGGGTGAGGCGTGATACATCCCCATTGTTTGGGATCCATTTGGTGAGGTGCAGCTCGACAGCCCTGCAGTATGATGAGAGCTGCTCAAAAACCTCCCAAAGTCCTTGTCTATTCCCCATTGTTTCGGTACAAGTGAGTGAGTTTGCGCCTTGGGGTGTTTAGTTATTCTTGTAAAATAAGTATGTGTTATTCCTCCCCTTTTACGTCGTCTGTGCACTAGATCCGTTCCGAGTTATGTTGTCTCGTCTGCCCGGCCCATTATGTATTTTACGAAATCATTTTATTTAATGGAACGTATCCTCCATCTCATCCCATCTCCTGCATGGAGGAAACTATTTTGGTGATTCATTGCTTCCTGGAGGAGATATAAAATTGGTAAATATCATTCCTTTATGGATATGTAAACAATAGTGACACGGAGCTGGTAATCCGCTCGTGTTGGCTGTTAACTAAATTGGCTCGTCACAATGGGGAGGTTTGGCACCTGCTCATATACAAGGAAATTCAATGGCATTTACTGAGGGAAAGGTTTATTTTCTTGTTTTTGCTAATTGTTTTCAAATCCTAAAACTATCTGCACAACCCAAATGCCAATTGAATTACAGATGTGCTCTGAACATTCATATTTTCTTTTTTTCGTATTGTTAACTGTATTAAGTGTTAACCTTAAGCCAATCCACATATTGCCAAGGACTAAACGCATATCTTTGATGTCTCATCAACCTTGTAAACGTTTTATCCATATGATACACTGATCCAACATCATAAAAGAAAGATCAGAGATGTCTTTCATATTGTCGTGTCAGAGGTGTCTGTTAATACAGTTGCTCTGAGCCGGAGGTCTTATAAGGCCTCTGCAAATCCTGAAACTGTGTTTATAGTTGCTGTGTTCAGTCATAAGGATTCCCCAAGGTTAACCCAACATGGCCGACACTGGTGGTGTTCGCGTGGAAAGGCGGGAAAGTAGGAAAACGTTTTATTTACAATAAAAATTGTTTATTAAAGGTATATGGGAGGGGAGAGATGATGGCATCACTCATAAGTAAACGGAATCGCATGAAGCAATGGGGCAGGCAAGGATCTGCGTCTGGCCTGAAGCCAGGTGATGAGAAGGCTTGGGGTGAGCAGGATGAGGCATCCTCAGAGCATGAGCAGGATGAGGTTTGCAAGGCAGCGTCCACATCTCAAGGTCTGGCCGCCCAATCCCAGAGTCGAAGCAAAGAGAGCGAGTGTCGATCGATGCTACCGCTTTTGAAGTGCAAATTCAACTCCAACTGCCAAATTCAACTCCAACTGCCAAATCCAACGCAAACTACCACTCAACAACAAAACCAGAACTAGAACTGCAAACCCAGATCTCAAACTGCTGCACTCAGGCGCGGTTTACGGCCCTTGAAAATTTTGGTACCGCCTTTTTGGGTGGCGTGGTCTTCTGATTGGCCATCCACTTCTGTGGGAGTGTCACCTTCTGGGCTGTCTCGCCATATGGCAAAGTCCAAAGTGTTTGGGATGTCTTCCAATGATGGCACCTTTACTACCTTTCCCTCTCTCTCAAGTCGTGTCCTCATGCTCCACAGACCCAAATCGCTCTGAGCAACTCCTTCACCTTTTCCATCACCAAGACACAGTATCTTGCTTCGGGTTCACCACGATGATTCCCTCCGAGCCAAAGGCGCTTCGGCCTCGTCCCTTTTTGTCCTCCAATACCACATCCCACGTGCACCAGGCCACCACAGGCCTACACCCATCCTTCCCATGTCGGCAGCGCCCTTAACTGGAACTCCTTGGAAGAGAACCATGGAGCTTCCCCACAGGCCCTCACTGGCCTCGCTCCCCATTGCAAGCAAATCGGTCACTCGCTTCTCTCGCTGTTGCCGCCTTTTCACTTTTCCCGCTGAAACTCCCGCAGGCAAAACGTCCACACCCGGCCGAGCGCACGCTCTTCTTTTTCTCCTCCCGACTTTTTTTGTCCTTCCCTCAAAATCCACAAAGTTCTGCCGCATTAAATTATGTCGGGGCCTCTAAGGGGGAATGGAAGGTAGGTAGGGTCTGGTAGCAGAAGTATCAAAATAAAACTAAGAAAATGAGGAAAAAGGGGGAATAAAAAGGACAACCACAGCGAACCCGGCAAAACGACTGCAATACACCTCATCTCGCCCTTACTGCGCAAATCTACCACAATATTAATGAACATTATCAAACATATTAAACCCCTTGGACATAACACAATCAATTGCCCAAAAGGGCAATGCAGTACCTTCCTCTGCATAAATTACTGGAAAATTCAGTGAAATTGCTTTTCCTCCTTAAAGCTGTATTATTTTTCCATACAAGGATGTAAGATAAATAAAATTTAATGAAGATCAAATTATTGGTGTTTGAAAGTTGAATTGAGATTCTCTTTAAACTTTGCCTTCGACATCTATCACTGCATGTTTTGTAAATTGTGGTCCTGTTTTGGCTACTGTGCTTGCCACCATCATGCTTCTCTCTATTTTGAGAGAATGATCTCTAAGCTCACCATACCCCAAATTTATCTCAGATAACTGTTGTCAATTGTTACCAACTCTATTCTTCTTCTTCCTCTTCTTCTTCTTCTCGTGTGACCATTCCTGTGTCTCCTTTGTTGATGTTGTGCTTTTGTCTCAGTTTCATGTGTTGGGTCTCAAAATCTGTATGTGTTTGTGCCGACTCAGTTGGTAAGCCGCTCAACTCCTCTCTCTCTTTTTTCACTCCTTCCCTCACACTCCCCCCTCCCTTATCCAACCACCCTACCCAAAGAAACATGAATACATAAAATAATTAAAACTCCTCCCATCTCTACTGGCTATAGTTAAATAAATGTGCTTGAAAAAGATGGCGGATTCTTTTGTGCATTGGCATCAGCCGTTATTGTTCTCTCTTTCTTCTCTCTCGCCCTGTTTTCCTTTTAACACACTTCCATTTCATTCCCTCCCTCACCCAATTTACCCACACACCAAATTTTTAAAAGGTCTAAAAATAAATTCATCTTCTCCCCTCCACACTGGCCAAGGTTAATTTAAAATGCTCCTTCCCCTCTCTTTCTACTTTACCATTCTCTCACACTTTTTACTCCCTCTCCTCCAGTCCTACATGGCTTGCTAAGGAAACTGCATCCCATGGCCCATTGCATTCTTACACCGCTGTTTTAGTCCTACTTTAACCACTCTCTCTCCATCCTGGCTGCGATGTGAGCTTGCATATTGGCAATCCCGGGATTCTAAAACAGAACCATCTGCTAACATGGATCAGCTAATAGACATCCATGCCCAGTCTCTATTCCGTATTCATGGAAATTCCACCTTCCACCATGCCAGTTGGATAGGAGTAAATACCATTTTCAATTGAATGTGTTTAACACACTTTGTGAACTTCCCAACCTGGATATCCACTAATGGCAATCTTTCCTCTTGAACCTGGAAATGACTGGCTTTCCATTCACCCTCTCATGTTCATCCTCTACCCGGCTCGGCTCCTCTGACCGCTGCTGTGACCTTCCTCGAGGCACTGCTATTCTGGCGAGGCAGTGGCTATCAAGCAACTTGTTTTCTCAACATTGATTACAAACCCAACTGAGACCTGAGGTTATTTATTCCACAAGGATCTCAACCAATGTGTATCCATAGATCGCCAAGCCAGATAATATCATCTGGCGAACCTTGAAGCCAAACTCTCATACCTGTCTTCTTCTTCAAACTCATTGTGACGTCTTGATAAATTATGTCTGGTATGTGCTCCCACTCCATCCCTTCCTTCACCTTAAAGGACATCACAGCTGACTCCATGTGAGACAAAGCTAAATGTTTGAACTCACTGTTTGCCTCCAAACCTGGTGGATCCAACCCATCACTCTCTCTCCCCACATTATGCTGTCATACTCACTGTTTACTGGACACTGTCAAGTTTTCACTCGAGAATTTAGAAAAAGTTCTGGCCAGCCTTGATTCTATCTGAGACCAGCCCATATGGCGAACCTTGAGACCCGTGTTCTCAAACCCAGCTCTGCTGCTGTCCCTTCCTTATCCTTTGTAGGCTTTTTCAGCCTTTAGTTCACCTTAGGTGGCTTCTCCTATGCTTCAAAGACAGCCAATTTCACTCCAATTCACAAGAAAGGTGCCCAACTAGATCCTATAAACACATTTTCCTTCCAATGACAAGCAGTCATTGACGCCATGATAACAGCAAACATCAAGTCATTCCTTTTCTCAAACAGCCTCATCTCTGACCATCCCGTTGATTTCCATCTTGGTCATTGGCATTGGATATGCTGTTTCTTTTCTTTCAACCATGGATCTGAGACCCTGAATGTCAATCAGGTCAGGTTTGTGTCTCAGAACATCTCAGGCAGTTAACGGATAGATGGGCAACCTGCTCTGCTTGCCAAGATTTCTACTTGTTCAATAGAAAGGGACCATCCTTCCTGGCTTATTTAGTTCTACTACTCATGCAGTCACACTGAGAATGTGACGCTCTCAACTGAATGCTCTCATCTTCTCTTCCAATGGCAAATGTGCCAATGTTTTGGGCTCAAATTCTGTTTGTCATATAGATTAGTAATCTTACAATAATTCACCACATGTCCTTCCGTCCATTCGAAGGTACCGCAAAAACGGCTCAACCGATCGCAACGATATTTTTGGTGGGTATTCCTGGGACCCCTGGGAGTAAAATAGGCTATATTGTTTTTCCAATTTTCCAGTTTGTACAAACACGATGGAATAATACTGTTATGTCGGTGGGATAGAGCAATATCTAGAGTCGGGTAGATCTGAATAGGTAACATGCTTCGTCTGTCGCGATAAGGAATCTTCCCTGTAATAAGTTCTGTGTGTTTAGTCCGGTTTGTCGGTTAAGGAGTATACCTGTGAACATACCAGGATGTTCGTGTGCTCGGTAGTTGTAGGGATTAAAGATAACAGCCTTTGTGTGTCACACCTGGTAATCAAACCGTTGTCCCTTATGGCAACGCACACCTGTAAACACTTAGATAGGCCCTTTAGCGCACACAGTAATTAAATTCCCTTCCCTTACAACAACTTTGGAAGAAGCCAGATCGGGGCACCGCCGGGTGGCCGCCGTCAGCTACACCACGAGCTATGACCACGCCACAGAGAACGTGTGATTGGAGGGAAGGAGCTGGAAGGTTCGGTGGAAGGCACTGGTTGGTGGCGCGCCAAGGCTGACGTCACCGCCCAGGTCATAAAAGGGCGCTGCAGGACATTTTCAGCAGCTCTAGCCCTTGCACTCTTTGGACTCTTGGCGCTGCACGATATCTCTCTGTGCTTGAAGCTCTTGCGCTTCTTCTTGGTCTTGAGAGGTCCTGGTGGTCGTTGGTTTGCCATCTTCGTGGTGCTTGGAGCGGTGTTCGGTGCGTGGTGCTCGGTGCATCTGGAGCTTGGGTTGGTGCTGTGAACGGGCAGGACCTGTGTGCAAACGGCGAGGGCGTTGGCTCGGGCCTAGCGAAGCGTGCGAGGCGGACGGAGGGTTCCTCCACGCTGGAGTTTGGAGCCATGTTACACTGCAACCGACGGACAGATAAGACCGCACACCACATCACCATTACACGACGTTTCTTTTATTAATCCATTCCTGTGTGCTGTTTCTGAAGTGAGTTGTGGGGACGTCCCAATTTAGGACTTTTATTTAATATCGTGTTTCACTGTCCCGATCCTTATTGCAAATAAACCCTTGTATTATTTTCCATCCCCTGCAAATCTTGTGTCCGTTTGAGTTCGTTCCCCTTCCACAGTTACGAGCTCCCGCTTCTTCCTCTTCCCTTCTTCTCTTCCCGCGTTTGATAGCACAATCCATATTGATCGTCACCTCCATTAAAGCCGTTCTGGTCTTCCGCGGTCCCTCATATTAACCAGAGGGATTCGCACGACAATACTTACCGATATGAACAGTGATGTGGCTTTTGTTGAAATTCTACGAATACTGTTTATTCTACGTACCAGGAGAAAGTAGGTCGACTCCTGACGGACTCTTCCTATATATACGTGCGGCTCCGAAGTA
This sequence comes from Myxine glutinosa, assembly GCF_964187855.1. NCBI lineage: Eukaryota > Metazoa > Chordata > Myxini > Myxiniformes > Myxinidae > Myxine > Myxine glutinosa. Next base: position 110,634,520 of record NC_136263.1, read on the forward strand.
ACATGGCAGCGTGCGCAAAGCGACTGAGAAACAGGTGTAGCGGCCACTTCCGTGTTACAGATTCAGCGCGCACTCTTCACACATAAACGTGCGACTGAGAAAGACGCGTAGCGGCCACTTCTGTTTTGCAGAATTCAATCTTTTTTCAAAATGGGCGCCATGTACTGTTTAGAGTTTGATGATTTGCGTGTGATATGATTCAACGGATGTTTATATGAATCGTTTAAAATATAAAAAAGCCTTCAATTTCTGATGTTTTGCCTTTTCATTTAGGCCTCCCAATTGAAGCCCCCGCCCATAGGGCGGGTACCATTGCTAGTTTCTACAATGCGCTGGATAACCCTCTTTTCTCTTCACAGATTATTCTAGGTTAGCAGGATAGACTATAATTATATGCACTCACCTATGAGCTGTCTAGCCTGGGTTACAATGTTGACCCAGCGATAAACTGTCACCCTGGTGTTTCACATACAGGGCAAGGCATCAATGTGTGTGTGTGCTGTCCAATGGAAGGAAATTATGATGGAAGACCCATCTGCCATCACTGGTTGATGCTGGACAATGAAAATCTCACCGGTGTCCTTTGCAAAGAGTAGTTGAGTTATCACCGGCACACTTACCAAATTATATATTCCTGCTCCAACTTGCAGGGGGAACTGCAACAGCAGGATCACCATGACCATGCAAAAACTGATGCAAACCCACAGCCATCTGGTACATATGAACGAACAACCAGATGATGCCTCACTCTACAGTACAATTCCACATATCCCACAGACTATCTGGCTCTGGAACTGAAAAAGGCTGTCTTTTTAACTTGTAGGGTTTACAATTCGCTATGACCTCTTCTGGGCAGACCATATATCAATGTTGGCCTGGAAAACACCTGCAGATTGGGCATTCTCCATCATGCTAATTTCTTCCTTGGTAAACATTAACTTTTCACAGCCTACAAGGTCCTAGTTCAATAGTGCACTGCTTTCCCCTATATGCTCGTGCTCTTCTCATTTCTTCCTCACCCATACTTTGCACTTGTCTCTTCTGGATGTAAAAAAAACAAAAAACTCCTAGTTTCGCAAGAATTTCAATAATCAACCATCAATATGGATACTCGTGTCCTCACTCATTGCGATGTTTACATCGTACGTTTGATGTGATCCTATAGTTGATACACGATCATTGATTGGCCCACTCATGGCCACCTAAGACCAGTCAAATTTTTGAGTCTTGGCCAGTTTTACTTGCTTGGTAGTTTGCATATTTGTATTGACTTCAATAATTGCCTTGACACTTCATTCTTTGAATTAAAACATTAAAATTGCAGTTAACTGGCCATTGCGTGATCATGAACAATTCAACATGGAAGTTCCGTCATGAGTTAACAAACTCCTGGATTTCACACATTCTTTTTGGGTCATCTCCCTGGTTTCAGCCACGTGGGGGTGGAGCCTTTTTGCCAGTCGAACCCTGGCAGATATATATTTACTCTTCTTCATACCGATATCTGAAGCATAGGTCGAGGATGTAAAAAATGGAGTCATCAATGATGTCTACGGAACTTGCTAACTCGTTGTTCTGTCCAACGTGAAACATATTAAAAGCTTAATATCTGCATGTCATCTCTGATGCTAAATGTCTCGAGGCTTTCAACGATCGACATTTCCCACAATGGAGTTGTCCGTTGTCGAATGTACTCGCTGAAGTACCATGCCATTGCTTTTTTTTTTTTTTGAGACAACTGCTAATCAACGTTGACAGGTAACCAGAATTATTTGCTGGGATTTAAGGATTGCCTTTTCCATTGTCTTGGTTGTTCAAGACAAAAGGTTGCCATCGAAAAGTGCCCGAGGAGGCACGGTGGCACGACCATCATTCAAGCCTGTAGATGTGGAGCTTGTGGCACTGAATTGGCAAGAATCTATTTTTGTTGACGAATGTCCGGAAGGCATTTGCTGCCACTTTTTACCCTGTTGTGGAGTTTTCCATCGCGCCTGCCCCTGAATGGGGTAATATTCTCAATATTTTTTGTTGCTCTGTAACAGCAACCATTACAGCATGGTTTTTTTAATCTGCCTTCAAATTCAAAGATAATATGCATGTTGAATAAAAAAGACAACCAACCTGTAAATATATCTGTATCATAAGGAAACTTCTAAATTTATTTCAAGCTTAATGTACTCTCATCTCATGCCAAGACGTTTGTGTGTGTGTGTGTGTGTGTGTGTGTGTGTGTGTGTGTGTGTGTGTACGTGTGTGTAATTGTGTTTATGTGTGTACGTGTGTGTGTGTGTACGTGTGTGTAATTGTGTTTATGTGTTTGGGTGTGGGTGTGTGTGTGTACGTGTGTGTGTGTGTGTGTACGTGTGTGTGTACGTGTGTGTGTGTGTGTGTGTGTACGTGTGTGTGTGTACGTGTGTGTATGTGTTTATGTGTGTGTGTATATATGTGTGTGTGTATGTGTGTTTGTGTACGTGTGTGTAGTTGTGTGTATGTGTATATGTGTGAGTGTACGTGTGTGTGTGTGTGTGTGTGTGTGTGTGTGTGTGTATTGAATTATTTCCTCAAAACATGGAGATAGCCAGTTTGGAGTGCACAGACTGTATATTTCAAGATGGTGTGCATTCCTTCTCTATTCCTATGCTCATTCAGCCTGTTCCTCATCCCACTTCCATTCTTCACTGTCATTCTTTCTATGTTACCATCACTTCACCCACACCACTTTCCCTTTATTCCAAACATAACCTAGATCTGTCACTCACACTGTCCACTCTTTCTCAGTTCTCCTTACAAATTACACCATACGATATAAAGCTAGCCTGCATGTTTCACAGTATGCTGCCTGTAAACGCCAGATTAAGATGCCTCTGCTTTTCATTCCAGATGTTCCATATTGTTTTTTTCCCCTCTTCTTGCATTTCTCCATTTCCCAAATCTGTGCAATGAAATGACCGTGAGGTATATCCTTCAGCTTTGTCTCACGTCTAAAATGAATTCAAAGGTTGAAAACAATCTTCTGCCATCCAGAATTAAGGAACATCCAAATGGCAAAAAAAAAAAAAAACCCAGCAATGTGACTTGTCTCCAGTGTTGTTTCAAACCAACTGTCCATGGCCAGGTTAGGAAACCTAACAGCCTTGGCCTTTGTTCATCTGTAACCAGGAACCAATTACGCCACCTCCCAGTGGACAATGTCATCCATGACATGCCTGGCATCACCCGTCGAAGGCAGTGAAGACTGTCTCACTCTGCCTTCACTGATGCACGGTGGTAAGGAACTGAAATCAATTTATATAAAATAGGGAAACACGTACACAGGTACTACCACACAACACCAGCTTTAATCATTGCTGTTAACCTATATATATCTATATATATATATATATATATATATATATATATATATATATATATATATATATATATATATATATATATAAATAAATAGATAGATATATATATATATATATATATATATATATATATATATATATATATATATATATATATATATATATATATATATATATAGATATATAGATATATATATATAGATATATAGATATATATTGTTACTGTTTTTAGAACCTTCATGTTGTAAATTTAGTATTAAAATTTACTATGTACATTTCCCCTTTAATTGGCTGTTAATTGAAATGAGTGCACCATAGCTAGTCCATGTACAAGCACGTAGAAAATCATATACCCTTCTAAATAGTTATTTCCTTATTATGTGTATTAGTTTAAGGCTGTGTTTCCCACTAGTTGACTCTGCATTGCACCGAATTGAAATAAGATAGGATCCCTCCGACGCCCCCATGGCATCTTCAAAATGCCAGTAACTTTGGGTGGGGTTATTGGCATCACCATCGCCATTCGGATTGCCAACTGCATTCGCCCTCCATTGAACACGCGGTCAACTCGGGGAACAAAGGCGTGTCTCCACCTCGTCATCAGAGGGAGGAGTGAACCAGCCCCGATCAACCAACCAAGAATGAGGGGTTTGGCTTGAGAGGGCGGAGAGAGAACGATCGGGCAGTTTCGCGAGCGTTCCAGGGTGTGGCGCTATATAACCCGTCACGCGACGCCCCCACCTCAGGAGAGAGATGAGTGAGCCGTCCACCGCAGCTGAACCAACCGCAGCTTTGAGACCACCGTAGTCCAGCCCCCCTGTGACAGGCAGCTTCGACCCACTGCTACGCAGGAACCAGACTGCAGTGGCATCGGTGGCCGTCGAGATCGAGCCCGACGTCCCGTGTGGGAGCAAGCTCCAGCTGAACCTTCCTCCCCATCCAGCCATTCGTTCCTGCCTTCATTCCCCATTCGTGTAAGTCTGATTGTCGTCTGTTTTGTGTGTCTTGTCCTGGGGTATAAGTAAGCTTGTGTAGGTAAGCTAGTATTGCACTGTGTCTTCTTCTTCTGTAAATTCTTTTCGTATTTTTCCCTCTTCCTTGGTTTCTTTGGTCCTGTAAATATTAGTAATAAATTATATTTGTTCTTTCTACCTTGCCTTCTTTCCTTCACATCCGTTCGTCCTTGTCTTTTCCCTCATTGAATACCTGTGGCACGATTTGGCCAACATTTAGAATCGGGTCTAGTTCTGTTAACGGTTCGAGCCATGGGCTGCCATCCGCTCGGCAAATAACATCTTGTCCACGGTCTCGAACGAGGTCGCTCACCTGCCTCTCCGGAGGGAGCTGGGCAGCTTCAGGACTCACATCGGTCAGTCATAGACAAGGGGATTAATCCCCCCTTGGTAAGGGAAAAAGGGCCGACATTGAGATCCACAACAATATATATATATATATATATATATATATATATATATATATATATATATATATATATATATATATATATATATATATATATATATTGTTACGGACCGCGGATAAGGATGTTGATTTGCCGAGCGGATAGCACCGCGGCCGAACAGTTACCCCGACTAACCCGATTCCCGAACGTTGGCCGGATCGCGCCACAGGTATTCAATAGGGAAAAGACAAAGGCAACATGGATGTGAAGAAGAAGAAGAAGAAGACAAAAAGGTTGGCAATACTACTAAATTTATTCCTACTATATACACGCTCAAAGTAACCATGGAAGAAGGAAAGATAAGAAAATAATTTACAGAAGATATTAGAGACACAGTGCAACGCTAGCTTACCTACAGTCTTAATTAACCCAGGGACAGAACAAACAAGGACAGACTCACGTGGGGAATGATGATAGGACTGGCAGGAGGTGGATGGCTGGAGGGAGAGGAAGGTCCACGGATACTGCAGCACGATCGGCGCGTTTGGCAGCCGCCGTTCCTTCGCGGCCCCGCTCAAAACTGCCGTCAAGGCCCCAAGCTGCTGTGTCTGAAGCTGCTGTGGCTGCTGCTGAAGCCGCCGCTGTTGCTGCTGTTGAAGCTGCCGCTGTTGCTGCTGTGACTGCTGCTGCTGCTGCGTGGACGTCACGTGCTTTCTCCAGGACTCGTCTGACTCGTCTGGTCCAACCACTCCACTCAACCACAACCTCGCTTCTTGCGCGCGCGCTTTTATAGCGCCTCAGGCGATCAAGCCGCCGGCCTTCAGGACACGCCCATCGGTCAGCTCGCCTCGGCCCTGATTGGTCGGCACGGCCCTCTGGCTCCGCCCTTGATGACGATGGGCGGGCACGCCCTTCTTCCCCGAGCTGAGCACATGCTTAATGGCGGCTTTGGGGCGAAATCAGCAACCCACAGCTGTAGCAAACCTGGCAAACTGCCCAGTGCAGTTGGCAATGGAGGCTTGGAGGGGATGTAGCTGGCAATTGAGGCTTGACAATGACGCAGTTGGAAATGGAGGTTTTGGGAATGGGAATGAAGGGGGATCTATCTTATTTCACTTGGTGCAATGGAGTGTCATCTTAATGGAAGACAAGGCCTTACCCGAATACACATAATAAAGATATAACTATCAACAAGGGGGAAATCTATGATTGGCTGACGTGATTGTTTATGACCTAATTATGGGACGCCCTTTGACCTTTATACATAACTGGAGTAAGGAGGGTCCAGAATAAAGCAATAATAAAAAAAAAAACACAATCCTCATACCCACAACACTGCACCCTCCTCCCCTTAGGCACGTCCCGGGCCTATAACTTTAATTTAGTGTGACATGTAGGTGTAGTTCCCTCTACTTTTAACCTGACCCTGAGTGCGACAGTTTTAAAACATAAATAAATATGTCCCGCTGCTCCATTGCCCCCTCCCTAACAGACTCACGCCCACAGCTAACCGAATTGCGGAATGGTCTTCAAACTATACATTTACGGTGGGGAGCATTATTTACAATGACGTTACTTTATTTACAATACGCAACCCAGGACCTGTGATTGTTCTTTTGGGGGGAAGAGACAGTCTGCTCTGCATCAATGCACCCTGAAAGCACCCAAAACGCACCAACACACCCTCAAGCACCAATCGGTGCACAGTCATCACTGTTCATGAATAAAAATAACCAAACAACCCTTAAACCTGGTGGTGGTCTCTTGCTCTTCGGCTCCCTCTGCTGGCTATTTGCTTTCTTCCTGTTGTTGTCATCTTCTTTGCTGGCGGCCTATTTGGATTAATAAAATGCACCCAATGTGTCCATTTTTATTTATTTATGGCCCACAGGGGCCAACGATGTGGTTCACCTGTGGGGCATCGGTGCCCTGTAGCCAAGGTCCACCAGCAAGATTTCGGGCCTTCATGGCCGGTTCCAGCAGAGGGGCCATGCCCCAACCCATGGGGTCCATAAGTGGTGCTCAGCCACAGACATGTGGTCCATAATGTGGTGCATCGATGCAGACAGCTGGTTCTGGGAGTTCCGGGCGCACAATGGCGGACTCACGCACGCTCCCCTCGGCGCCCAGTGGTGCACAGGTCCTCATGTGGGAGACAAAGGGGGGGAAAGACAGATGAGCGAGGGGCAAGGTCACAAGGGTACACATCAAACAGGGCAATGCAAGGCGAAGTGCGTACGGAGAGCGAAGTGAGAAAAGCTCGTCCCTACCGTACGTCACCCCCCCTTGTCACCTACTCTACCCTTGCCCTTACCCCATATTTACAAAAACCTACACCTTTACAAATTCGTCACTACTGTCACGTCTTCCCCATATTTCAAATTCGTCTTCACTCCCTCTACTTCAAAATTTGCCATCACCCAATTCATCATCAATCCTCATAAGGAGGGAGAGATGGAACAACAAAGCACAATGTCACACCCACGTCATGATGCGTCTCTCATTCCAAACATTTGCATCAAAATAATAAAAACAACCTGGCATGGTGTGGAGGTACGTCATCCCAGGTGAGTGGATGTAGATGGCGCGAGGAGATTTTCATCCTAACTACTTTCTAAATGACATTAACACACTTTACACTACCCGGGGTCTTTCCCTGCAAATCCATTGGCCAACTTACACTATGGGTTCTAAAAACCAATTCCCATTGACCAAACTGTGGTGCTTCTCAATTTGGGGTCTCACTCCCCCGATGCAACTCCCTGTGCCCTTGCACAATTTCCAGGCTGGGTCGTGCAGCTCTCCCAGCAGGTCTACCCACCTGCACACCTCCACCACTGTAGTTGCCACCCGAGCTTACCTAGCTCCTCACCCTAACCTAACTAACTGGGGAAGGCCCCTCCTGGCTCTGTCACCCCTTGGTGCCCTCTGGCACTGGGCTACCCGGGTCCGTCCTCCGGATCCTCGGACCCCATCCACAACAACTCGACCGGCTCCCAGAGCCCACCTGCGGCCTCACCTGGCCGATATCCTCACAGTGGTGGAGTGCCCAAACCAACTACACACACTAACAGGCTACACGCCCAGCCATTTCCACAACACTAATGCACCCATCCAAGCACGATTCTTTCACCTGCACCACATATGCCAATATCCAACCACAATTTACCGATACCCTCTACCTAACACTTACACTACCCTCCCCGGGTATTCGTGATGGGGATCCATCCTTCCCCCATTCACACCTTCGCACCATCCACTCCACTCCACAGTTTCCATCCTACTCACTCCACGACCATCCATTCCAATACTCCATATATTCCACACTCCATGTCTTCCACACAACCATTCTCCATACACCTGTTGTTGCACACCTGTGCAATCACACCTGGTGCCACCTGCACCCTCCTTCCTTCCTGGACCATTTGGTCAGCACAACTCACATCACCATCACTCCCTCATACACTGCTCTATCCAATCCACCTGTTCAGTTGCACACCTGTGCAATCACACCTGTTCCTCACACACTTTTCACAATACACTTCTGAATACACCTCCAACACTCACACGGCATCATCTAATCTACCTATTGCCCTGCTAACTTAGTGCTCCCCGTCTTCCCTTTAAACTAAGCACATACCACGTCATTATCATCCACACTAATCTACCTGCGTCCCCACTACAGGTATCATTGTCACTACCTAATCTTAACGTTACCTAAGGTCATCTCTAGGTCCCTACACATTATCCAAACCCTCCCGGGCTAGTTTTCACTGCCATAAACCCCATAAGACTAGTGCTCCTTTGCCCCCGATGTGAGGGGTGGCAGAGTTGCCATCCCCCCACATTGAGTATCTCTCACTACCAATTTTGCACACCAAATTTCAGCCAATCAAAAATTTGCCAATCATCTGCCAATCATCACTGCCAATCCTCAAATTTTGTTTTTCTAATTTCGGGGCCAAAACACTATCCTCGTCATCAGTCTACTCACTAGTGCCTCTCGGTGCGCCAATTCACTTCTAAAGCTCGGCTTCGTAAAGCCGAGCAATGAATGCAGGTTGTTTGGTGCCGGCGGCTGGATACGTCCGGCACTCGGTGCAGGGAAGGAGGTTTACCCGGGCCGAGATCCCACGCACCACCTCGGCACGGAGCCATCCAATGGCCCGATCTCGACCTGCCGGAATGCCTCAACAAAAAGGGGTCGCCATGACAACCCTTCCTATCGGGCTGCCCGTTCCGCCTAGTGGAGCACGGACGCGGCCGTTCAAAGCGCGGCCCGGCTTGGATCTCGCACGGCGGTTCTTTCGAAACCGCCGTGGTTCGGATCCCCGCTGGTCCTTGCGGCACGCGAAGCTGCCCGGCGCGCACCGAGGGCCCGATTCGGCTAAACGTCGCTCTAACCGCTAACCCGGTTACCGTCGATGCTTCACCTGCATGCTCACACGCATACGCTACCCCTTTCACCCTCACCGAGCTCGGTGCTCCAACTCCGCCCGTACACCCCGCGTACTTCGCTATTGCACTCGTTCTTTCGCTCACAGACTTGGTCACACACCTGACCACCGCACACCTTTGCACACACTCGTCGCTCGCACACCTCACCAACACACCTCTTCGCGCCCCCTCCTCGGTCACCTCCTCTGTGACAACCACAGGTGTGTTCTCACTTGCACACCCAACCACGTGCCTCACTACTAACTCAAGTGTGCATTCCCACACACGCTCTACCATTCCAGGTGTGCATCCTTCCATTCCAGGTGTACATCCTCTCTCACCTGCCACACCAACTCACGCTCCGTGTCACTCTCACTACTTTTACGACCACACTCGGTCGCGCACTCACCCTTACTCTCGCCAGCGCACTCTTTACTCATGCACCCGTCCGTTACACACCTTTCTCGCGCACACTCTCCCTTTACACCCTCCGTAACACTCACCACAGGCGTGCATGCTTCCGTTACATCCTCTGTAACACTCACCACAGGTGTGCATTCTCCTTTATTCTTGACAGCGCACTCTTTCCCCATGCACCCGTCCGTTACACACCTTTCTCGTGCATCCTCTTGCGCACTCTCTCCCGTTACTTCCTCCATAACACTCCCCACTACGCGCTTCCATGTGCCCCCTCGCACACGCGCTACGACCAACTCACTCTCGACAGCACACTCACTCCTCGGCGTGCACTTTTTCCTTACACACCCCTCCATTACACACCTTTCTCGCGCATCCTCTTGCGCACACTCTCTCGTTACTCCCTCCATAACACTCACCACTCTGCGCTTCCATGTGCCCCCTCGCACACGCGCTACGACCAACTCACTCTCGACAGCACACTCACTCCTCGGCGCGCACTTTTTCCTCACACACCCCAGAGTCGGACATTCTCGCACACCTCCTCTTTCGCACACCGTACCCGTCACACACTTCACCAACGGCCTCTCATGAACACCCGGATCCAAATCAACCCCCAAGCCGACTGAAGCTCCCCTCACATCACATACATTTCCGCATATATCGCCACTCACCTTGGCACCTCATCTCCGCACCTCCTTCGCCACCTGCAAACTCTTTATTTGGTTAGTGAGCACATATTTCATGATTCGAGCACAGACCTTGTACCAATTCCATTACTTCCTCCTTTATCTCCCACTTAGTTTCCCTCCGTCTCTTCTTAATTTCACTCACCCCCTCTTCCACCTCCTTTAACTTTTGCTTCACCTCTTTTATTTCCCGGTGCGTCTCCTCTATTTCGTCCTCTAACGCCACCTTAACCGTTTCTATGTGCGTCCTCACCTCCCGGTCCTTCGTCTCCATTACCTCCGTCACCTCGTCCAACCTCGTTGTCAGTCCTTCACGTACCATCTGACATTGCCTCTTCATCGCTATCAAGTCGTCCTTGATGTCTCTTTGTGTCGCTTTTAACCCTCCTAGTACCGCAGTGTTCCTTTGTACCTGCTCCACTAACTCCGTCTGTCCCACCGTCAGCTGTTCCACCTCCTGCGTCAGGTCCTCCATGCCCCCCTGTAACCTAGCCGTATTATTCCTCACCTCTTTCTCCATACGCTTCTCACCTCGCTTTACCTCCTCGCATACCCCCGAGACCTCCTCGCTTACACCTCGTCGTATCTCCTCCTTCATCTCCTCCATCTCTTTTGTAGATGCCACCCTCATCTGTCCCAATTCATCCCCCTGAGCATCCAATTTACCTTCTAACCCGATTTTCACCTCCTCTATCTGGTTCCCCATCCGTTTGATTTCCCGGGCGGATTGCTCCCCTACTTCCCGCAATTTGTCGTCCATTGTGTTTTCTAACCCCCTTAACCCATTTTTCACCCCCTATATCCGATTCTCCTGGGCAGCCATTCTATTTTCCACCCCCGTTAACCCATGTTTCACCCCTTCTATCCCATTGTCTAACCCCTCAAATTTCTTGTCTAACCCCTCAAATTTCTTGTCTAACCCCTTAAATTTCTTGTCTAACCCCCCAAATTTGTTGTCTAGCCCCCGATTTTTCCATCGAGCCCCCCGAATTTTCCATCGAGCCCCCCAATTTTTCCATCGAGCCCCCCGATTTGGCTTCCCATCCTATCCATTTTTGCATTCAGTTGGGTCAAGAATAATCTGAGGTCAAACCCGGTTTGCCCAGCATCCCCAGCCGCCACCGCAGGCTCGCCCTCCGTGGCGCCGCCATTTTGGGACCCCCCAACCACGTGCGCGAGAGCGCCATTTTGCGCACCTGAAACCTCCTCAACCACCTCCTCATTGTTCTCCTTCATTTCTTCCCTCTCATCCTGGGTTACGTCTAACCCCTCTTCTAGCTCACCCACCTGCATCCGATCGCCTTGACTAGCCATGGCGCAATTTCAAAATTCGGGTTTTTTTTTAAAACAAAACAAATTTCAGCAGCTTGTAATTTTGAGCGCGTTAAGCGCGCTTCGGGTCTGACCCCGCTCCCGACACCAATTGTTACTGCCAATAGTACAATTGGTGTTCCAAAATTTGGGCTAAATAAATTTAGTCCCAGGTTCGAATCCCAACTCCTGACTACCAATTGTTACGGACCGCGGATAAGGATGTTGATTTGCCGAGCGGATGGCATCACGGCCGAACAGTTACCCCGACTAACCCGATTCCCGAACGTTGGCCGGATCGCGCCACAGGTATTCAATAGGGAAAAGACAAAGGCGACACGGATGTGAAGAAGAAGAAGAAGAAGACCAAAAGGTTGGCAATACTACTAAATTTATTCCTACTATATACACGCTCAAAGTAACCAAGGAAGAAGGAAAGATAATAAAATAATTTACAGAAGATATTAGAGACAGTGCAACGCTAGCTTACCTACAGTCTTAATTAACCCAGGGACAGAACAAACAAGGACAGACTCATGCGGGGATTGATGATAGGACTGGCAGGAGGTGGATGGCTGGAGGGAGAGGAAGGTCCACGGATACTGCAGCACGATCGGCGCGTTTGGCAGCCGCCGTTCCTTCGCGGCCCCGCTCAAAACTGCCGTCAAGGCCCCAAGCTGCTGTGTCTGAAGCTGCTGTGGCTGCTGCTGAAGCCGCCGCTGTTGCTGCTGTTGAAGCTGCCGCTGTTGCTGCTGTGGCTGCTGCTGCTGCTGCGTGGACGTCACGTGCTTTCTCCAGGACTCGTCTGACTCGTCTGGTCCAACCACTCCACTCAACCACAACCTTGCTTCTTGCGCGCGCGCTTTTATAGCGCCTCAGGCGATCAAGCTGCCAGCCTTCAGGACACGCCCATCGGTCAGCTCGCCTCGGCCCTGATTGGTCGGCACGGCCCTCTGGCTCCGCCCTTGATGACGATGGGCGGGCACGCCCTTCTTCCCCGAGCTGAGCACATGCTTAATGGCGGCTTTGGGGCGAAATCAGCAACCCACAGCTGTAGCAAACCTGGCAAACTGCCCAGTGCAGTTGGCAATGGAGGCGTGGAGGGGATGTAGCTGGCAATTGAGGCTTGGCAATGACGCAGTTGGAAATGGAGGTTTTGGGAATGGGAATGAAGGGGGATCTATCTTATTTCACTTGGTGCAATGGAGTGTCATCTTAATGGAAGACAAGGCCTTACCCTAATACACATAATAAAGATATAACTATCAACAAGGGGGAAATCTATGATTGGCTGACGTGATTGTTTATGACCTAATTATGGGACGCCCTTTGACCTTTATACATAACTGGAGTAAGGAGGGTCCAGAATAAAGCAATAATAATAAAAAACACAATAAAAAAAACACAATCCTCATATCCACAACAATATATATATATATATATATATATATATATATATATATATATATATATATATATATATATATATATATATATATATATATATATATACACACACACACACACACACACAGTGCATTCAGAAAGTATTCAGACCCCTTCACTTTTTTCACATTTTGTTATGTTGCAGCCTTATAATGAAATCGTTTGAATTCATTTTTCCCCTCATCAATCTACACTCAATACCCCAAAATGACGAAGAGAAAACAGTATTTTAGAAAGTTTTGCAGATTTATTAAAAAGAAAAAACTGAAATATCACATTGACACAAGTATTCATACCCTTTGCTATGACACTTGAAATTTAGCTCAGGTGCCTCCCATTACTCTTGATCATCTTTGAGATGTTTCCACACCATGATTGGAGTCCACCTCTGGTAAATTCAATTGATTGGACATGATTTGGAAAGGCACACACCTGCCTATATAAGGTCTCACAGCTGACAATGCATATCAGAGCAAAAACCAAGCCATGAGGTCGAAGGAACTGCCTGCAGAGTTCAGAGACAGCATTGTGTCGAGGCACAGATCTAGGGAAGCCTACAAAAAATTCTGCTGCATTGAAGGTTCCCAAGAGCACAGTGGCCTCCATAATTCTTAAATGGAAGAAGTTTGTAACAATCACGACTCTTCCTGGAGCTGGCCGCCCGGCCAAACTGAGCAATCGGGGGAGAAGGGCCTTGGTAAGAGAAGTGACCAAGAACCCGATGGTCACTCTGGCTGAGCTCCAGAGATCCTGTGTGGAGATGGGAGAAACTTCCAGAAGGACAACCATCACTGCAACACTCCACCGATCTGGGCTTTTTGGCAGAGTGGCCAGACAGAAGCCTCTCCTCAGTCAAAGACACATGAAAGACCGCTTGGAGTTTGAAAAAAAGCACCTAAAGGATTCTCAGACTGTGAGAAACAAGATTCTGTGGGCCTTCTTTCTGAGACATTTCCCCCCCCCCCCCCTCCCACACCTCCTCCCTCCAAGCCCTCTCCCTCCCACAGATCTCCCGATGTCCCTGCTCTCAAATATTGTGTTTGTGCTTCCCCTTCTCTCCCCATCTTGTCTACCGCTACCCTTATTATATTGTTGCGGTTTTGAGAACCCAGCACAGGTAACATCATTAAAGGTTAAAGGTTGCACCCCATAGATAGGCCATATGCAACATGTAGGTCACCTTAGGACGGTAGATATTTCTTTGAATGTGTTTAGGATAAGGCCATTCCCAATAGTTGCATCTGCGTTGCGTAAAACAAATAAGAGTAGGCCCCTAGTCCATTTTTCAGCCTCCCTTCCATCGACGCCATTAAGCGCTAGCCAGTCTGTAATTGCCCTCGCCCTTTAGGTTGCCAGCAGCCTTCGCAACCTCGCTGGGCTTCCGCTCAAAGGCCACGAGGGTAAGGACCGAAAAGGGGGCGGAGCACAAGGGTGGGTGCGGCCACGTCAAGCAGCCATCAAGGCGGAGCCGGTAAGCCCTCAGCAGCCAACCAGGGTTGAGGTGAGATCACCTGACAGGGCGTGGCTGGAGATTCGAGAGGGTTCGCTGGGCGTGGCAATATAACCCCTTGCGCGAGGCCCCCACCTCAGTTATGAGGGGAGGACTGAACAGAGTTGAGATCCCAAAATAACGTGTGCACTGAGTTATGAGCGGGGAGAGAGAGGCGCTTGACCTGGTTCGTGTGAGAGTTATGGGGGGGAGGGGGGGCTTCAGTGATGAACATTGTACCTGAGTTCTGAGAAGGGAGAGGTGCTCACAAAGTTCGTGCGCAGAGTTCTGAGAAGGGAGAGGCGCTCACAAAGTCTATTGTACCTGAGTTATGAGGAGGGATGCAGCTGCAATCAAAAAAGGGTTGTTGAGTTATGAGCAAGAGTTATGAACCCGAAGGACTGATTGGAAGGAGCGCATTCAGAAGGACTTGAGGGGGCGTGCGTGTTGTGCCAAAGAACTTGTACGATTGGCGTTGAAGGACATTTGTTGGAGGCAGGTGCCATTGTGAAGGGTTTATCGGGGATCACCGGTTGAGAATTCGGCTTGGGCCTGTGGTGCGCAAAATTCCAGACGCCCGTATTCCTATTACATACGCGGCCAAGAGCCACGAAGTCGCCGATAGCCCAGCTTACCATTTCCCCGATGTAATTGTCCGCTCGCGCCTACGCTACGCGGAGAGCTGCCTGCCATCCACCATCGTCTGCTGGTACGGGTCGAGGACCGGGACGAGCTGTGAGCTCCATCGCCGGACCCTTAACCCGACCATCTGCATCCCTGCGTGAGTCTGAGTCTGAGACCGAGTCTGAGAGCGAGCGGGCCCGAGTCCAGGGAATAAGTTAAGACTGAATAAGGCTGCCCTGTGTCCTTTTTCTTCCTCTTCCTTGTACATTCTTTCTTTTCCTCTTCTTGTACAAATTGTAATAAATTACCTTGTTCTTCCTGGTTTCTTCCTAATTTGATCGTCCCAGTCTTTTCTCCATTGGGTACGCGTGGCACGATTCGGAACCACTATAATCGGGTCTAGTCATTGGTTAACAGCTTGGATCGCGGATTGCTATCTGCTCGGCATATTCCATCAATATCCGTGATTCGGGCGGGAGTTATTTCCTCGTTTCCGGTCAGCGTTAGTCCTTAGGTAATAGCGAATCCCTAGTCCTAAAGACCCTACCTAACGCTGCCCGGGAATGACGTTATAACCCCCAGGATCGCTTCGGCCAGATAAAGGACAAGGGGATAAATCCCCCACCCCTGATAAGGGGAAGGCCGACGTCGGAGATCCACAACAATATGTTTTGTGTGTCTGTTTGATTTTTTTTTGTGTGTGATAAATGTTAACTCTTTCACGAGCCTCGATCCTGTATACAAAAAAAGAAGAAAAAAAAAGTGTTTCACTTTTTTAACTTTGTGTGTGTCTACCGCTACCTGTCTGCAAAGAGAGAGACAGAGACTGTATATAATGTCTCCTCTCGACAGGAGAGGGAGAGGGATGTTTGTAAGTCAAACAGTTCAATCTTGGTTTAGTCAGACCACAGAATCTTGTTTCTCACAGTCTGAGAGTCCTTTAGGTGCTTTTTTCAAGCACACAGCGATGCAATCCCCATAGACAAGCATTGGCATTGGAATGGGCCACACTGAAGAGCTCAGTGACTTTCAATGTGGCACCGTCATAGGATGCAACCTTTCCAACAAGTCAGTTCGTCAAATTTCTGCCCTGCTCGAGCTGCCCCGGTCAACTCTTAGTGTTGTTATCGTGACGTGGAAAAGTCTAGAGCAACAACAGCTTAGCCATGAAGTGGTAGGCCACACAAGTTCACAGAATTGGACCGCCTAGTGCTGAAGCACATAGCGCATAAAAATCATCTGTCCTTGGTTTCAAACTGCCTCTGGAAGCAACATCAGCACAACAACTGTTTGTCGGGAACTTCATGAAATGGGTTTCCATGGGCGAGCAGCCGCACACAAGCCTAAGATCACCATGCACAATGCCAATCGTCAGCTGGAGTCGTGTAAAGCTTGCTGCCATTGGACTCTGGAGCAGTGGAAACGCATTCTCTGGAGTGATGAATCATGCTTCACCTTCCGGCAGTCCGATGGACGATTCTTGGTTTGGCGGAATCCAGGAGAACACTACCTGCCCGAATGCATAGTGCCAACTGTTTAGTTTGATGGAGGATGAATAATGGTCTGGCGCTGTTTTTCATGGTTTGGGCTAGGCCGCTTAGTTCTAGTGAAGGGAAATCTTAATGCTTCAGCATTCATTGACATTCTAGACGATTGTGTGCTTCCAACTTTGTTGGGAACAGTTTGGGGAAGGCCCTTTCCTGTTTTAGCATGACAATGGCCCTGTGCACAAAGCGAGGTCCATACAGATATGGTTTGTTGAGATCGGTGTGGAAGAACTTCATTGGCCTGCAGAAAGCCCTGACCTCATATTCATCAAACACCTTTGGGATGAATTGGAACGCCGACTGCGAGCCAGCCCTAATCACCCAACATCAGTGCCTGACATCACTAATGCTCTTGTGGCTGAATGGAAGCAAATCTCCACAGCAATGTTCCATCATCTAGTGGAAAGCCTTCCCAGAAGAGTGGAGGCTGTTAGAGCAGCAAATGTGGGACCAACTCCATATTAATGTCCATAATTTTGGAATGAGATGTTCGACGAGCACATACGGGTGTGATGTTTGGGTGTCCACATACTTTTGGCCATGTAGTTTATATATCTTTTATTAATTTTTTATTAATTTATTTTCAGACCTAATTCAAACATCGGTAGATAAGTTGTCTTAGAGGCAGGATTCCAAACCATGACCCCAGGAATGGCGAGTTGGTGCTGCAACTGCGAGGAATAAAAAGATGGATTCGGTGCTAGAGCGCGAGGCCTGGCATCCCAGAGGAATACTCCAATAACCGATTAAGTCTATGCATTTATATAAATGTCATCCTTTTTGAGGTACATTTATTTCACGTACAGTATGATTTATGCATCTTGCTTTGAAAGCTGAAGTGTCATATTTTAATGCACCACTATGGTACCCCAGAGTGCACGGTTTCCAGCAAGATAATGCTTTGGTCTTGGCCTAGCACTTTGATCTTTCGTAATCTTTCAACAGGACAGTCATTGCTGCGGATTGCCTAATTTGGGTGCTCTGCTTTGCTTATACAGTTAGTCATGCTGCCATGGTGGTCTCGAGTTTAGTGCTGGTGACCTTATCATTAGAAGTTGGAGTGCCTAGGCGTATTAGCTGTATTTCAAACCTCCCGAGAGCCTACAATTCTCAGAGGAACCTGTATCATTAATTATTGAGCATCCAAACACTGGCAAGTAACGGATAAATGATCTATTACCCAGGAATGCTGGGTACAGTGCTGACCACTGGACATAATGGAATGCACAATTACAGTAATACTATATGTTTCTCTCTTAAGGCTCTATATATTTATTGTGTATGTAAAGGTAAAGCAGGGGGGGGGGGGTGGGGGGGGGGGTCACCAATTTGAGAAGATATACATTGAGCAAAGAAAGGGAATATGGAGTACTGTAATGGAAAAAATAATTTCGGATAGGCGAGTGTCGGCCAAATGCGGAAAGACAGGAATAGTTAGAGTGTGGAAGTGGCGGGGGGGGGGGGGGGGGGGGGGAGGAGAGAGGAGAGGGAGAGAGGCTTTTGTGTCTTTTTATTATAAAAATAGAAAAGAAAACCCCCAAATAGGGGTCACATTCTCATTTCAAGGAGAAAAACAGAGACCAAAAAAATGAATAAAGTAAAAATTATGCACAAAACAATAAACATTTCTCCAGGATTTTACAAATGACTTCTTTCACACACCATTTGGCCTCAAACTGTGGCAGCCTTCCTGTTATGGAAGAAAAAGCAAAGTCCAACTTTACACGGCTCGTCACAAGATTTTTAAACAAGAACAAGGCATTTTCGTCATTAGCTCAAAGATCATCGACTTTTCTTTTTCTTGATTTATACACTGCCATTTTTGCCTGTGCAAGCAGGAAATTACCTAACACATCATTCAAATTCTTGTGTGAGATGTCTAAGCCATAAATGAAAACACAAGTGTTGAAAACCAAACCAATCGTGCCAAAACAATTCTTAAGGAAAATAAATAAAGGAGCCAACTGTTGACATTCAACAAAATATGAAAGAGGTTTTCAGGCATTTTACAAAAAGGCCATTCATCTGCCAGGAGACTTGAGAAGCGGTGCAGCAAGTGGTTAGAAGGGAGGATCCAGTGTGCAAGTCTCCATTGGAGGTCGCCATGTCGGGGCGGCACAGGAGGATGATAGAATCCTTTCCAATTAGGAAAATATGGGGGGGAAACAAGGTAAGAGGTCTCTCCATCGAACCCTTCGCTGTGTCATTTGCCCTTGTAAAAGAAAACTTACGCAACCCAAATAGAGGTCTTTTTGTTTTGGAAAACCATTGAATCCTATGCTAAAATGGGTACAAGGAGGAGAGTTGACAAAATAAAACTTGCAAATAAGTTCAGGAAAGGTAGCAGGAGAAGCACCTTATTCATTGTCTGCTTTGACTTGCTCCCAATTAGGTGCAAGCTGTGCATAGGTATGAAGCACACAGCGTAACATGCGTGCCACAACTCTGGAGGATCGCACGCCAACCAGGCTTGCCAGTGCATCAGCTCCAATCCAACTGCCATTTGGGCTTAAAAGATCGGCGACCGATTTTATGTTCTTCGCGACAAAGCATTGAACGAGATACCTATCAGCAGGCATATCGTGGAAAATTGAATTGTAAAACAAAGGCTCCATCAGGAACATTTGCTTTGTGTACAAATGCGTGGCTCTTGTTGTCGTTAGGGCTCGCCATGCATTTAGTACACTCTGATAAAACCTGGAGAGGGGAGACATATCAAGATGCGAAAGATCCATCAAAAATAGAGCGTGGTCATAGCCTAGTCTCCCCGCCTGCTGCAAAAGGCGACGAGCGACGTCGACCCAAGGTGGAGAAGGGTGCATGTACAGAAAGCGTAGAGCAACCGAAAGTCGAAAGGCCATTAACCGGCTCTTTATGTCAACCAGGCCTTGGCCTCCATCGGTCAGTGGTAAACTGAGGACCTCGAGTCGCAACCAGTGCTTTCCATCCCAGAAGAAAGACACAAAGCACTTCTGGAGCTGTAGAAGCAACACTACTGGAGGGTGCAGCACAAAGAACCTGTGCCATAGGGTAGAGGCCACCAAACTGTTGATCACCAAGACCCTTCCACGATAAGACAGTTGTGTGATCAGATTTCTCCATTTTTGCAGTTTTCCTTCAACAAAATCCAACAGACCAGCCCAATTCTTTGCTACTGTGGCATCATTACCCAAGAACACTCCAAGATATTTCACACCATCAGTGGCCCATGCAAGAAGAGCAGGAAGTCTTGGTGCCAAGTGACATGACGGACCAAGCCAAAAGGCACTCGTTTTGTCCCAATTCACTTTGGCTGAAGAAGCCTTTTCAAACACGGATAGACAATAACGGACAACGTTAATGTCATTGAGGTTCTGCACAAAGACACACAAATCATCGGCATATGCCAGCACCTTAATGGGCCGTTCAAGATGAGAAAACCCAACCCCGGTTAGTCTAGCACACAAATAAACCAGTAAGGGTTCGATGGAGAGAGCATAGACCCATAGAGCAAGCCAGAGAGTTCCAACCTTGTCGAATTCCCCTGTTAACAGGCAAGGGTGTAACAAGTTCATTGTTTATCTTAAGCACACTAGAAATATTGTTGTGCAGCATCTTAATATAAGAAAGGAAGGTCGGACCAAGTCCAAACCGTTCAAGCACTTTGAAGAGGTACCGATGATCGACGCGGTCAAAGGCCTTCTCCTGATCAAGGAGAAGAAGTCCCAAATCTGTGGGGTTTTCTTTGCACAGTTCAATCATGTCTCATACGAGGGAGATGTTGTCATAGATGGAGCGCTTGGGTACACAATAACATTGGTCTTCTTTCAACAATGAGGAGAGATGAGGAGTAAGTCGTGATGCCAGGGCTTTTGAGAATACTTTATAGTCTGTGCATAGCAAAGAGATTGGGCACCAGTTTTTAATATAGAGCAAGTCTCCTTTCTTTGGAATGAGGGTGAGAATAGCCCGTTGGCAACTCTGAGGGAGCTCTCCAAGCTGGCAGCTTGCGTTCAAGGTGTTGAGGAGTTCGGGACCCAGTAGATGCCAGAATTTCTTATAAAATTCAGTTGTGAGTCCGTCCAATCCAGGCGCTTTCCCAACAGCAAGGCTGTGCAGAGCGGCGCCAAGTTCGTCCAAGGTAATGGGCCCCTCCAGGTAGGAACGTCCACCCTCACACAACACTGGCAGCCCTACGGAGATAGAGGCGACACTGACAGGATTTATTTGCTCCATCGAGTATATTTTCGAGAAATATTCCTTTGTGAAAAGTTTAATAACTGATTGGTTGAAAGTGATGGATGAGTCTGCCAAATGCAGTTGAGAGAGCTGTTTGTTCGGGAGGCGTTTCTCTAAGGAAAAAAAATACTTAGTTGGTATGTCTATCTCGTTAAGGTGCTGCACCCTCATCCGAACTAGGGCACCACGTGCATTCCTCTCAGTTATTTCTTTCAATAAAGACTGTTTTTCGGTTAAGGCTCTTTGCACATTATTATTTTGTCCTGTGACCCTCTGAAGATGTAAAATCTCTGATTGCAATAATTTCCTTGCTTCATAATCAGCCCTTTTTGAGAAGCTCTGGTATTGTTGGCAGAAGCCTTTGATTTGGGTTTTTACTAGATCCCACCACACCAGTGGGTTAACAGAACAGCTTAGCTTCCGTTCCAAGAGATCTGTCCAGAAAGATTCAAAAGCCTGAATAAAGTTGAAGTCTTCTATTAAACTATTGTTGAACTTCCAGTGAGAACTCCCTGGACACGGTTTCGAGAGTTGAACGAATGCTCGAGCTAGGGAGTGATCGGAGAAACCGGAAGGCACGATGTCAGATTTGCAAACTCCATGTAACAGGTGAGAATTTACATAAATGCGATCAAGCCTCGCAAGTGAGATGTGGTTGTTGGAACAACGACACCATGTGTAGGATTGTTCGGTAGGGTGTTGCAAGCGCCAGACATCATGGAGATTATATTTTGCGATGATATTTGCAAAGAGTTTTGCGGTACATGGTTGAGGTTCCAGCCCGTTTCGGTCGCATGAGGCATTAACAGTACAGTTAAAGTCGCCACCGATAATTAGACAAGTCTGCAGATCCAGTGTTTGGAGGAACTTTCTCAGTTCAGCAAAGAAAGAGATCCGCTCACCATTTTTGCTTGGAGCATACACATTAAGGATTGTAAACTTGACCTGATTGAGATAGAAGGTCACAGAGGCAAGATGGCCATCAATGATATTCGCAAATTGAAGCGAGGATGGTTGGAAATGTTTCCCTAAGACAAACATGATTCCTGCCTTAGACGAGGAGCTGTTACTAAAAAAGCACTCCTTATCCATAATGAGTTGCCACTGGGCCTGAACAGATCTGACGGCGTGGGTCTCCTGCAACAAAGCTATGTCGAGACCGTTTGCGTTTATCAGCTGCTTGATCTGGATCTGGCGGAGTGAACTTCCACCACCATTGACATTTACTGTTCCAATCTTGAAACTCACCATGAATTAACTTAGAGTCTTTTTCGTCTTGGCGATCAATTTTCTTAAACGGTGACAATGTGTCTGACGAAAGTTGAATGAGTCAGGTCTGCGTATAATAGCCTGAGCACACTCAAGGAAGGACGGTAAATCGGGAAAGTAATCTGTTAGGTTTATACTGCGTTTCCTGTACGTATTTTGCAAGAAAAGTCGTATTTGTTCAGGGGAAGTAGGACCTAGACTGGTAGGCTTCTCCATTGCTTCCACCTGGCTGTTTGCTTCCTCCAGGTCAGATTCGTCAGAGTCAGTTTTAATTTCCGAATCACACAAGTTTGTATAATCCTGAATGTCACTACTGTCATCAATATTGGCACACGGACCTGCACTAGTTGTAACATCTGTGTGCTCTCCCACCGTGGGAACATTGCTTTGAGGAATAACAGCAATAATCTGTGGATTTGGTGAAACAGAAACAGCATCAGCAGATGCAGCGATGTTGCTTCCCCCGACTGCAACAACCTCCGATGGTGTGGCGGTATCTAGCAGAATAGGAGTCTCTTGCAAAATATTGATTCCTGCGATTCCAGCTTCACCTGGTGATGAAGTGAGAGCAGTAACTGGGACAGTTTCGCTATTTTCTGCTGACGGGAATTCAGCATCATCATGCTCAGGATTAACATTTTCCAAAGTGACAGCAGGTTCATCACCAGTGGCCTCGGCAGGTTCATCACCAGTGGTCTCGGCAGGTTCATCACCAGTGGTCTCGGCAGGTTCATCACCAGTGGTCTCGGCAGGTTCATCACCAATGGTCTCAGCAGGTTCATCATCCATGGTCTCGGCAGGTTCATCACCAGTGGTCTCAGCAGGTTCATCACCAGTGGTCTCAGCAAAATCATCAGATGACTTTCCAATAGCCGAGTCCGTAACAGGTGAGACAATTCCATTTGATTTGTTAACAGGTAAACCAGTCCCTGCATGTGGAACGTCTATGTCCTCACATGAAAGGGGGCCGAACTTGTTAGTTGTAGGTACAGGGTTTGTCCCAGGTAAGCCTTGTAGAGTGGCATCGGTCACGACTGGGGGGGTGTTACCGACAGGTTGCTTATTGTTAAATGCTACCTTTTTCTGAGTTAAATGACCGTCGGGAAAGGTCTTTCTCTTCCTTGACGGAACAATGGTGAAACCATCCCCGACGTTCGTTGTGCTGTTTGGATCATCGGGATGGGAAGGCTGAGCGTCATTGCCGGACATGGAAGATGTTCCCTTCACAGCCGAAGCAAAAGATGAAGAAGAAGAATCCTTGTTGTTTACGTTGTTTGTCCCATCGTTCGACGAAGCCGTTTTTGGGCAAGAGCGTTTCAGGTGTCCGAATTTACCACATTCAAAACATTTCAAGGTGTCAGTGGTTACGTATAAATGGTAATCATGATTATCAATTTTGAATTTCAAAACAATGTTCAGCGTTCTTTCGACGTTAGAAGGAGGAAGTACAAGATAAGCTTGTCTCCTGAAAGACATCACATGTTTAGCCCGGTCGTCCTGGCAACGCAAAGGTAACATCGTGACATGCGAAACCACAGTACCATAACGAGATAGTTCGGAGACCAGTCTCTCGTTCTTCAGGAATGGAGGACAGTTCGAGATGATGACCTTAACGGCTGGAGTGTCGAGAGGGGACACGAGTACGAAATGTCCGTCATCTGTCGATAATCCTGTACATACAATCTCGTGAACCAATTCAGCCTCGGATACGAAAATAACGACACGTTTGTTCATTCGCGAGGCTGCACGAACTTTAGCAATACCGATTATGTTGCCCACAGCAATAACGAGGTCTTCAACGCTGACCTCGTTCGGCGGGACACAAACGACGCCATGTCTACGAGTTAACGCTTCATATGCCGCGTAACGCGAAAACGAAGTCATGATTTACAAGGGACGAGGGGGGGGGGGGGGGGACAAGGGACGAGGGGGGGGGGACAAGGGACGAGGGGGGGGGGACAAGGGACGAGGGGGGGGGACAAGGGACGAGGGGGGGGGGACAAGGGACGAGGGTGGGGGGACAAGGGACGAGGGTGGGGGGACAAGGGACGAGGGTGGGGGGACAAGGGACGAGGGTGGGGGTGGGACGGGGGACGAGGGACGGGGGACGAGGGACGAGGGACGGGGGGGGGGGGGGACGACGAGGACGGGAGAGTGAATATCGCTCTCGAACAGTGATTAATTAATTACGAGCCGAGACAGATTTTCAAAGGCGAAAGCAAACACAGCTGGTGGAGAAAAAAGCGATCAGCCGGAGGACGGGATGGGCCGCCGATTAATGCAAAAGTTATCCACAAACAGCTGCGGGCTCTCTTTCTCTCTCTCAGAAAAGGAAAAGGAAACAAAGGACACGGAGTGAATATAAATACAAACGAGATAAGAAAAGGGAATCGAGGAGGGAAAAGGGAGGCAGAGGGGGATGGGGGAGGCCGAAGCCCCGAAGTGTTGGGTCTGATCAAAGGGGAGGGGTTGGGGCACAAATGCAGAGTAAGGATGTAAAGATAAACGAACAGGGGGAAGGAAAAGGTGAGATACGACGTGGAAAGGGACAAAAGAGTAGAACAGCAGAGCAGCTCGTACCTCACCACACATGCACAGCCACCATCTTGCCGCGCCCAAACACACCGACAGCCAGCAGGGGGCGAGAGAGAGAGAGAGGGAGAGAGGGAGAGAGGGAGAGAGGGAGAGAGGGAGAGACTTTGACTTTTAAACTCTTTTTATTATAAAAGTATAAAACAAGAGTACCACCAAAAGCAATTCATCCAGGAAAATCAGTAAAATCATAGCAATCCCGGAAGGAAAAAACAATCGGTGCACTGCAAACCAAGCGACAGAAAAGGTGCAAATACCAAAAAAAACACACGAGGAGAAAATCTAGGCATAATTTCTAAACTAGGCATAATTTTACATGTACAAATTTACAATCGCATCTGCAACCCTGAGGAGAGACTTAAGAAAGAAAGAGTAGGTCAAGACCAGGGGGGGGGGGGGGGGGGGAAACGCCGGCAAGGAGAAGCATGGAACAGTGTATAAGAAACACCCGCACTGTATTATACAGAAATTAACAATTTGTTATCTTGGACCTCACAAATCCGTCCAACACACCAGGTCGCAACAAAATTTGCAAGGTCGTGTGCAGTTTGGACACAGCCAAATTCAAGCTTGAGCCTTGCTGACACCAACGAACTAAAAAACACCATTATACTGCATTCCTGCATGGGTCTGCCGCCCAGCTTCGCCTTCCGCGACAGGTATACGGCCAGTTTAGCGGTAGCGGTTAGGAACCCGAATAAAATAGATGTGGTTCCCTTTTTGGGAGGAAAGCCAAAGATGTAAGCTTTCAAAGAAAAGGTAACCTGCAATCTATGGGAAATAAAATTTAACCAATGAAACAAAGGAGAAAGTCTTTCACAATTAATGAAAGCATGAAACAAATCTTCCCTCACTGGACAAAAGGGGCAACAGCCGGAAATGGGGGAAAAAAAACGAATGACAGCATTGGAAGGAACAATCCAGTGGGCCAAACGCCACTGAAGGTCACCTGTTCTTTTAGAAATAAGTCCAGCATACATTGTATCCCATAAGGGCTCAGAGGGGGGACCGGGTGGCAAGAGTCCTTTCCACCGGGTAACCCCAGCTAGAGGTGGGTCCCCAAGAAGAAGTTTCACACAAGACCTATAAATACTCTTGCTGCTCATAGCATGGAAGGGGGGGGTGACCCTGCGCTCATGGGGGGCAGCTCGTTTGGGGTAAAAGCGACACCTAATTTTGGGACTGTGGGCTCAACCTCTGCGTCCTGCGTCCAATGTAGGCCTAGCTGGTGGCCTAGAGAGAGAGAGAGGGGGAGAGGGAGAGGGAGAGGGAGAGGGAGAGGGAGAGGGAGAGGGAGAGGGAGAGAGAGAGAGAGAGAGAGAGAGAGACTGACTGTTTCTTCCTTTTATTACAAGAGTACAAAAAATCAGTTATGTTCAGTCACAAAGAAACAAAACAATAAAATGGTCTCAAGGAAAGGTTATTTTCAAATCATCATCATCAAGTGTGCATATGACATCATTAAAAACCCACTTTTCTTTAAAACATGTTAAATTCTTGTTCATTTTAAAAAACCGGTACTCTAGCTTTAGTCTTGCATTTACAAGAGCCTTAAGGGTGAGCAGTACATCACATGACGAGTCAGAAGCGTTTCCCATTTTTTTCTTCCTGGATTTATAAATTGCAAACTTGGCCTGGCCAATTAAAAAATTCATTAAAACCACATTCCTAAGGGAAGACGGTCCTAAAACACCATAAATAAAAACATTGTGATTGAAGAGGGAACCAAGCTTCACAAAGCGTTCCTGAAGGAATGTAAAAAGAGGTTGCAATCGTTCACACTCCAGGTATATATGCGGTAGGGTTTCAATGGATGCACAGAAAGGGCATAGATTAGAGTTAGCAGTAGAAAACCGGTTCAGTAAAACATTATAAGGTAAAATCCAGTGTACAAGTTTCCATTGAATATCTCCAACATACTTTGGAGTAGGCAAGAGATAAAAACTTCGCCAATTGGGGCAATTGGGTGGTATTGGGGGTAAAACATCCCGCCATCGAAGCCTCGGGTGCTCAGAAAATGTTTTTGCGTATAAAATTTTAACGTACGCGTTGTACAGAGTTTTCTTTGGAAAGGCGGGAAGGGATAATGCAGTATCATCAGGGCTGTTCAGGCCAGGGGACAGATTAAGTGGCGGGCTGAAGACTAGGAGTTTGGGGAAGTCTCCCGCTGTTTCCTCAGGGGAAGGGCCAAGTTCCTCGCAGGTATTACGATACGTTGTGGATATCCCTTGAAGGAACCGAGAGATGATCCTGACAGATTTTATTCCGGTTTTTTGTGCCACAGCGGCAGCACTCAGCCGGCAGCTCCCAGACTCTGTCATGAGGTCTTTCACTCGCAGCAGCTTGGCATCAACAAAACGTTGAACGAGTCCCCTATTATTCAAGCTGTTTTCCAGGAAGGGGTTGTAGCATAGGGGCTCGTTCAACAACATTTCCATGTTGTATGTTGCCATTTCACGGGAAAAGGACAGGGCTTGCCAGGCGTTCATCACCCCTTGGTAAAAGGTGGGCAGCAAGGATGAATCGATTTGATGAGGGTTCATCAAGAAAAGTTCTCGGTCGTAACCCAGTTTGCATGTAAGCTGTAATATGCAGTTAGCCAGAGGCCTCCAGAGTAGGGCTTCATCTCCATATACAAGTTGGCGCACGATATGAAGCCGGAAGACCATAATCCGGCTGCGGATATCAATAAGACCTTGGCCACCTTCAGCGAGTGGCAAGTATGCCACGGGGGGTTGGAGCCAGCGTTTCCCGCTCCAGAAAAAGTCGACAATGCTCTTTTGCAGTGTAATAAGAAGGCTCCCAGGCGGTTGTAGGCATATCATCTTATGCCATAGCATAGAGGCGACAAGATTGTTAATGACGAGAGTTCTTCCGCGGTACGAAAGTTGGAAAAGAAGTCCTTTCCAGCGGGCCAGTTTTGCCATTACCTTGTCTGGTAATCCCACCCAGTTCTGCTGCTCAAAGGTGTTGTCTCCGAGGAAAATACCGAGGTATTTAATGCCACTTTTCTGCCAGTTCACTCCTCCTGGTAGGACAATTGGCGGGCAATCTCCAGGTCCTATCCAAAGGGCTTCACTCTTCTTCCAGTTTACCTGGCCTGAACAAGCCTGACAATATGTTTTTAGTGCCTGAGCCACCGCAGTGACGTCAGTACTATTTTTTATATAAATACAGACATCATCTGCATAGGCAGAGACTTTTAGCGGTGTGGTAAGAATTGATCCAGTGAAGCCAGAAATGTGCGTACGTAATTGGAGCAGAAGAGGTTCGATGGCAAGAGAGTATAAAAGTCCAGATAGCGGGCAACCTTGCCGTACTCCCCGTTGTACAGCAATGGGGCTACACAATACTTGATTAATTTTAAGAACACTGGATATATTACAATACAAAAGTTTAACGTACGAGATAAAAATAGGTCCAAACCCAAAATTCTCTAAAACTCTAAAAAGGTACATGTGGTCAATACAGTCAAAGGCTTTTCCTTGGTCAATAAAAAACAGACCAACATTCATATTAAAATTGTTACAAAACCGAATGGTATCACGGATAAGAAAGATATTATTAAAAATAGTACGTCCAGGAATACAAAAGGATTGATGTTCTCCTATTAGTACATTCATAAAAGGTTTCATTCGATTAGACAAGGCTTTGGCTAAAATTTTATAATCCGTACATAAAACAGAAATAGGACGCCAGTTCTCTATAAGTTGAGTGTCCGCTTTCTTAGGAATTAAGGTGGTGACTGCTCTCCGGTAACTCCACGGCAGTTGTCCATCCTCTAAACATTCATTCAATACCCGCAGTAGGTGAGGTCCAATGGTGTCCCAAAAAAACTGGAAAAATTCACTTGTCAGCCCATCCAGTCCAGGGGCTTTATCAGGTTCCAAGGCCTTCAAGGCAGCGGTGAGCTCAGGTAACCTAAGAGGATCCTCCAACTGCTGCTTCTGATCCTCCGTCAATGTTGGAAGGTTAGAAACAAGTTCCGATATTGCATCCTGGTTAATGTCATGCCGCATAAACCGTTGTTTAAAATGTTTCCGGGCACATTCCCTGATTCTGCCATCTTCATAAAGGAGTTCCCCATCATGGAGCAAGCGTGTAATCATTGACGAAGAGGCCCCCCTTTTAAGGCTGAAGAAGAATTTGGTTGGAGCATCAAGGTCGTGTATGTACCTCATCTTCAGGCGCAATAAAGCATTTTGTGCTCGCCTTTCGGATATGGAATTCAGTAAGGCCGTTTTTCCATGGATTTGTTGCCTCATTCCCTGGTAGCTCACACTTGCGGTTCCCTGAAGCTGTTCCTGTAATTCCAGGATTTCATCTTCAAGTAAGGTTGTGGTTTTTCTTTCCTCTTGAACACCATACGCACGATATTGTTGGCAGAACAGTCTGATGTGCGTTTTGGCATTATCCCACCATTGTCTGAGGTTTGAGAAATTCCCTTGGGAGGCAACCAGAATATTCCAAATTTCCGGAAAAATGTCCTTAAAGGTACTATCATCAAGTAAGTTGTTATTACATTTCCAAAAAGCACTCTTGTGTTTCGGGCAGGGGGCAGAAATTTTGAGAAATGTTGCGCTGTGGTCCGAGAATCCTGATGGGCAAATTTTGGATGACAGAACGAGGCGTTCAAGTGGAGGATTAATATAAAACTTGTCCAAGCGAGCAAGTACAATATTACCCTGAATGCATCGACACCATGTGTATTGCCTGATTGATGGGTGCTGTACCCGCCATATATCTGTCAAATTCATTTGTTTTAAAAATTTGGTGAGAGGGATTGTGGAGGCAGGATGGGGCTCTGCACTGTTCCTGTCGAGTTGGGGTTGGAGGGTGCAGTTAAAATCTCCACCAATACAAACATGATTGTCTTGGTTTTTTAGGGCGTTTTGACTGTCGAGGGACGTTAGGTGTGTCCCAAGGTCATTAAAAAAAACTCGCCGAGCTACAGGCGTACTTGGGGCATAGATATTTAAAATAGTATAGAATTTTCCATAGTAGTGGAATTCTAGGGATGCTAGGGATCCCTTGTGTATTTCGTCGAATTTAAGCGATGAAGGCGAAAAGGAGGGGCTAAGAATTATTGCGACACCGCCTTTGCGGGAGTCACCGTTACTAAAGAAGGACAGGCCGGGGAAGAGCCTACACCACTCTGCGACACAGCAGTCGTTGGCATGGGTCTCTTGTAAGAGGGCAATGTCAACTTTCTTCTGTAATAAAAAATCCCTTACTTGAACTTTACGGACAGAGCTACATCCTCCGTTAATATTCAGGCTACAAATGGAAAAACTCATTACAGCTATAAGGAGGAGTGACCACCACTCAATTTTTTGATAGCAGTTCATTGTTAGCTTTTTGCAACCACTTCTTTAAACGGTGACGTTGGGAGGAAGGGAGGAATTGAAATTAAAAACGTGGGGCCGTTTTACCATCAGTTTAGCGGAATGTATAAAATCAGGTAGCTCCGGAAAAAAGGTTTCTATTACAACATTCCTTTTTCGGAATGTGTCCTTAAGAAACCTTTTTATCTCGGAGGGAGGGATTGGAGGGATTTCTTCTTCCTTAAGGCTACCACATTCACTAACAGAGTCATCTATATCAGATGGCTCAGATGGTGTGTCACACTGGTTTTCATCATTTATCTCCTCACCGTCATCACATCCCTCCACGTTATCGGATGGGGCATAGTCCATAGAGGGGGGGGACGGGGAGGGAGAGAAATGAGCCATCTTCAGGGGAGGGGGGGGGGTACTAATTTTTGTGGTTCAACCATATCAGTTTCTAGGTCAGTAGACAAGGGCGAGGATTCATCCACATCTATGTCCTCCAATACCGAGAAACGATTTTCTGTGACGAGGGACAAATCTAGGCCAGAGAGGAGGGGCTGTCGGTTTTCAGTTGTAGGTTTTTTAAAGAGGTGACCGTTTTCATCTGTTGTTTGCAGATGTCTTTTTCCTTTTGGGCAGACTAATTGAAACTCGTCCTGGTTAGTGGGAAGAGATTGCAAGGGTTTGGGAGGAGGGGCGGGGAGGGAGGACGTGATCATCGGGAGGGGGATCCCATCGGCTACCACGGCGGGAGAGGTAGGATCAGTTATAGCAGGCAACAAGCTGTGATTGGACGATGTCGCCTGGGGGGTGAGATCTATAGTTAACAGGAGATGGCTGCAATTAGATCCTTCAGTAGAGGGAGGGGCCCCTGTTTCAAGGGGAGGGGAGGGGGGTACGGCGGGGGGGTTTGGATTGGTGGTAAGAGGGCTTGGGTCGGTGGTGGACAGATTGGGATCAGTGGTGGTAAGGCTTGGGTCGATGGTGGGAAGGTTCGGGTCGGTGGTGGGAGGGCTTGGTTCGGCGGCGGGAGGGCTTGGTTCGGTGGTGGGAAGGTTTGGTTCGGTGGTGGGAAGGCTTGGGTCAGTGGTGGGAGGGCTTGGGTCAGTGGTGGGAGGGTTTGGACCGGTGGTGGGAAGGTGGGGGGGTTGTTTATTCCCGGTTCGGAGGGGAGGTTGCACTTGTGGAGAATTCTCTTTTCGGGGGCAGTCATGCTTAACATGCCCAAATTGTCCGCAGCCAAAACATTTTAGAACGTTGGTGGACACGTACACTGTATATTCGTTCTGTTGATGTTTTAATTTTATTATAAGGTTTAAATCCTTCTGGGAATTTTTTAAAATCATAAACACTTGCCGCCGGAATGAAACCACGTGCCTTAAATCGTTGTTTCGTGACCCGAAGGGAATCATGGAGACACGAGACACGATGGTACCGTATCGGGACAACTCTTTAATTAGTACATCGTCGGATACAAATGGGGGGCAATTTGTTATCACGACTTTTATCGCTGGGCTATCTAGTGGGGAAATCATTACAAATAAATCTGGATCGATTGTCAAACCCTGTTCGACAATTTGTGGGACACAATCCACGTCGGACAAAAAAATAACGATCCGCTTGTTCATCCGCGAAGCGGCAACAACCTTGTCGATCCCGACAACACGACCGGTTGCGAGGACAACGTCCTCGACACTAACCTCACGTTCCGGAGGTACACAAAAGAACCCGTGCTTACGGGTCAGGCTCTGAAAGGCCGTAAATCGAGATAGTGCAGCTGCCATGCTGGAACAGCTGCACTTACAACCCCTCCCCAACTCGGGGAGGGTGAATATATAATACAATCTTCCCTACCCGAACTCCGGGAATGGGAAGCAATCAGACCTCTCCGATTTCCCTAACTTCGGAAAAGGGAGGCAACAAAACAAACTGAAGGAAGGATAAACGAAAGGAAAAAAAGGAAATAGAGGTTTAAGATGAAGGAGCAAACACCGATCGGGCGACGCCCAAAAACGGCGAACCCTTACCAGCGATCACCCTGTGCTCTCCGGCTCTCTCTCCCGTCTCAACGTATATGGGAATCACCAGGAAGACTCCACGAACAGGTACAAGGACACAGAGGGGGGAAAACGGGGGGGGGGGCAGGGGAATGGAGCAACAACACAGAGCACTCACAGGCCTCCACAAGCAGACGCCATGACAGTACAACCAGCATGCAAACGACCAGCAGGGGGCGAGAGAGAGAGAGCGAGAGAGCGAGAGAGCGAGAGAGCGAGAGAGCGAGAGAGCGAGAGAGCGAGAGAGCGAGAGAGCGAGAGAGCGAGAGAGCGAGAGAGCGAGAGAGCGAGAGAGCGAGAGAGCGAGAGAGCGAGAGAGCGAGAGAGCGAGAGAGCGAGAGAGCGAGAGAGCGAGAGAGCGAGAGAGCGAGAGAGCGAGAGAGCGAGAGAGCGAGAGAGCGAGAGAGCGAGAGAGCGAGAGAGAGAGAGAGAGAGAGAGAGAGAGAGAGAGAGAGAGAGAGAGAGAGAGAGAGAGAGAGAGAGAGAGAGACTCTGACTGTTTCTTCCTTTTATTACAAGAGTACAGAAAATCAGTTATGTTCAGTCATAAAGAAACAAAACACAATAAAAATGGTCTCAAGGAAAAGTTATTATCAAATCATCATCATCAAGTGTGCATATGACATCATTAAAAACCCATTTTTCTTTAAAACATGTTAAATTCTTGTTCATTTTAAAAAACCGGTATTCTAGCTTTAGTCTTGCATTTACAAGAGCCTTAAGGGTGAGCAGTACATCATATGACGAGTCAGAAGCGTTTCCCATTTTTTTCTTCCTGGATTTATAAATTGCAAACTTGGCCTGGCCAATTAAAAAATTCATTAAAACCACATTCCTAAGGGAAGACGGTCCTAAAACACCATAAATAAAAACTTTGTGATTGAAGAGGGAACCAAGCTTCACAAAGCGTTCCTGAAGGAATGTAAAAAGAGGTTGCAATCGTTCACACTCAAGGTATATATGCGGTAGGGTTTCAATGGATGCACAGAAAGGGCATAGATTAGAGTTAGCAGTAGAAAACCGGTTCAGTAAAACATTATAAGGTAAAATCCAGTGTACAAGTTTCCATTGAATATCTCCAACATACTTTGGAGTAGGCAAGAGATAAAAACTTCGCCAATTGGGGCAATTGGGTGGTATTGGGGGTAAAACATCCCGCCATCGAAGCCTCGGGTGCTCAGAAAATGTTTTTGCGTATAAAATTTTAACGTACGCGTTGTACAAAGTTTTCTTTGGAAAGGCGGGAAGGGATAATGCAGTATCATCAGGGCTGTTCAAGCCAGGGGACAGATTAAGTGGCGGGCTGAAGACTAGGAGTTTGGGGGAAGTCACCCGCTGTTTCCTCGGGGGAAGGGCCAAGTTCCTCGCAGGTATTACGATACGTTGTGGATATCCCTTGAAGGAACCGAGAGATGATCCTGACAGATTTTATTCCGGTTTTTTGTGCCACAGCGGCAGCACTCAGCCGGCAGCTCCCAGACTCTGTCATGAGGTCTTTCACTCGCAGCAGCTTGGCATCAACAAAGCGTTGAACGAGTCCCCTATTATTCAAGCTGTTTTCCAGGAAGGGGTTGTAGCATAGGGGCTCATTCAACAACATTTCCATGTTGTATGTTGCCATTTCACGGGAAAAGGACAGGGCTTGCCAGGCGTTCATGACCCCTTGGTAAAAGGTGGGCAGCAAGGATGAATCGATTTGATGAGGGTTCATCAAGAAAAGTTCTCGGTCGTAACCCAGCTTGCATGTAAGCTGTAATATGCAGTTAGCCAGAGGCCTCCAGAGTAGGGCTTCATCTCCATATACAAGTTGGCGCACGATATGAAGCCGGAAGACCATAATCCGGCTGCGGATATCAATAAGACCTTGGCCACCTTCAGTGAGTGGTAAGTATGCCACGGGGGGTTGGAGCCAGTGTTTCCCGCTCCAGAAAAAGTCGACAATGCTCTTTTGCAGTGTAATAAGAAGGCTCCCGGGCGGTTGTAGGCATATCATCTTATGCCATAGCATAGAGGCGACAAGATTGTTAATGACGAGAGTTCTTCCGCGGTACGAAAGTTGAAAAAGAAGTCCTTTCCAGTGGGCCAGTTTTGCCATTACCTTGTCTGGTAATCCCACCCAGTTCTGTTGCTCAAAGGTGTTGTCTCCGAGGAAAATACCGAGGTATTTAATGCCACTTTTCTGCCAGTTCACTCCTCCTGGTAGGACAATTGGCGGGCAATCTCCAGGTCCTATCCAAAGGGCTTCACTCTTCTTCCAGTTTACCTGGCCTGAACAAGCCTGACAATATGTTTTTAGTGCCTGAGCCACCGCAGTGACGTCAGCACTATTTTTTATATAAATACAGACATCATCTGCATAGGCAGAGACTTTTAGCGGTGTGGTAAGAATTGATCCAGTGAAGCCAGAAATATGCGTACGTAATTGGAGCAGAAGAGGTTCGATGGCAAGAGAGTATAAAAGTCCAGATAGCGGGCAACCTTGCCGTACTCCCCGTTGTACAGCAATGGGGCTACACAATACTTGATTAATTTTAAGAACACTGGATATATTACAATACAAAAGTTTAACGTACGAGATAAAAATAGGTCCAAACCCAAAATTCTCTAAAACTCTAAAAAGGTACATGTGGTCAATACAGTCAAAGGCTTTTCCTTGGTCAATAAAAAACAGACCAACATTCATATTAAAATTGTTACAAAACCGAATGGTATCACGGATAAGAAAGATATTATTAAAAATAGTACGTCCAGGAATACAAAAGGATTGATGTTCTCCTATTAGTACATTCATAAAAGGTTTCATTCGATTAGACAAGGCTTTGGCTAAAATTTTATAATCCGTACATAAAACAGAAATAGGACGCCAGTTCTCTATAAGTTGAGTGTCCGCTTTCTTAGGAATTAAGGTGGTGACTGCTCTCCGGCAACTCCACGGCAGTTGTCCATCCTCTAAACATTCATTCAATACCCGCAGTAGGTGAGGTCCAATGGTGTCCCAAAAAAACTGGAAAAATTCACTTGTCAGCCCATCCAGTCCAGGGGCTTTATCAGGTTCCAAGGCCTTCAAGGCAGCGGTGAGCTCAGGTAACCTAA
Source organism: Myxine glutinosa (assembly GCF_964187855.1). Lineage (NCBI taxonomy): Eukaryota > Metazoa > Chordata > Myxini > Myxiniformes > Myxinidae > Myxine > Myxine glutinosa. The sequence goes on from NC_136263.1 coordinate 110,669,791, forward strand.
GAGGATCCTCCAACTGCTGCTTCTGATCCTCCGCCAATGTTGGAAGGTTAGAAACAAGTTCCGATATTGCATCCTGGTTAATGTCATGCCGCATAAACCGTTGTTTAAAATGTTTCCGGGCACATTCCCTGATTCTGCCATCTTCATAAAGGAGTTCCCCATCATGGAGCAAGCGTGTAATCATTGACGAAGAGGCCCCCCTTTTAAGGCTGAAGAAGAATTTGGTTGGAGCATCAAGGTCGTGTATGTACCTCATCTTCAGGCGCAATAAAGCATTTTGTGCTCGCCTTTCGGATATGGAATTCAGTAAGGCCGTTTTTCCATGGATTTGTTGCCTCATTCCCTGGTAGCTCACACTTGCGGTTCCCTGAAGCTGTTCCTGTAATTCCAGGATTTCATCTTCAAGTAAGGTTGTGGTTTTTCTTTCCTCTTGAACACCATACGCACGATATTGTTGGCAGAACAGTCTGATGTGCGTTTTGGCATTATCCCACCATTGTCTGAGGTTTGAGAAATTCCCTTGGGAGGCAACCAGAATATTCCAAATTTCCGGAAAAATGTCCTTAAAGGTACTATCATCAAGTAAGTTGTTATTAAATTTCCAAAAAGCACTCTTGTGTTTCGGGCAGGGGGCAGAAATTGAGAAATGTTGCGCTGTGGTCCGAGAATCCTGATGGGCAAATTTTGGATGACAGAACGAGGCGTTCAAGTGGAGGATTAATATAAAACTTGTCCAAGCGAGCAAGTACAATATTACCCTGAATGCACGACACCATGTGTATTGCCTGATTGATGGGTGCTGTACCCGCCATATATCTGTCAAATTCATTTGTTTTAAAAATTGGGTGAGAGGGATTGTGGAGGCAGGATGGGGCTCTGCACTGTTCCTGTCTAGTTGGGGTTGGAGGGTGCAGTTAAAATCTCCACCAATACAAACATGATTGTCTTGGTTTTTTAGGGCGTTTTGGCTGTCGAGGGACGTTAGGTGTGTCCCAAGGTCATTAAAAAAAACTCGCCGAGCTACAGGCGTACTTGGGGCATAGATATTTAAAATAGTATAGAATTTTCCACAGTAGTGGAATTCTAGGGATGCTAGGGATCCCTTGTGTATTTCGTCGAATTTAAGCGATGAAGGCGAAAAGGAGGGGCTAAGAATTATTGCGACACCGCCTTTGCGGGAGTCACCGTTACTAAAGAAGGACAGGCCGGGGAAGAGCCTACACCACTCTGCGACACAGCAGTCGTTGGCATGGGTCTCTTGTAAGAGGGCAATGTCAACTTTCTTCTGTAATAAAAAATCCCTTACTTGAACTTTACGGACAGAGCTACATCCTCCGTTAATATTCAAGCTACAAATGGAAAAACTCATTACAGCTATAAGGAGGAGTGACCACCACTCAATTTTTTGATAGCAGTTCATTCTTAGCTTTTTGCAACCACTTCTTTAAACGGTGACGTTGGGAGGAATTGAAATTAAAAACGTGGGGCCGTTTTACCATCAGTCTAGCAGAATGTATAAAATCAGGTAGCTCCGGAAAAAAGGTTTCTATAACAACATTCCTTTTTCGGAATGTGTCCTTAAGAAACCTTTTTATCTCGGAGGGAGGGATTGGAGGGGTTTCTTCTTCCTTAAGGCTACCACATTCACTAACAGAGTCATCTATATCAGATGGCTCAGATGGTGTCACACTGGTTTTCATCATTTATCTCCTCACCGTCATCACATCCCTCCACGTTATCGGATGGGGCATAGTCCATAGAGGGAGGGGACGGGGAGGGAGAGAAATGAGCCATCTTCAGGGGAGGGGGGGGGGGGAGGGGGGGCACTAATTTTTTCGGTTCAACCATATCAGTTTCTAGGTCAGTAGACAAGGGCGAGGATTCATCCACATCTATGTCCTCCAATACCGAGAAACGATTTTCTGTGACGAGGGACAAATCTAGGGCAGAGAGGAGGGGCTGTCGGTTTTCAGTTGTAGGTTTTTTAAAGAGATGACCGTTTTCATCTGTTGTTTGCAGATGTCTTTTTCCTTTTGGGCAGACTAATTGAAACTCGTCCTGGTTAGTGGGAAGAGATTGCAAGGGTTTGGGGGGAGGGGGAGGGGGGGGGAGGGGGGGGGGGGGAGGACGTGATCATCGGGAGGGGATTTCCATCGGCTACCACAGCGAGAGAGGTAGGATCAGTTATAGCAGGCAACAAGCTGTGATTGGACGATTTTGCCTGGGGGGTGAGGTCTATCGTTAACAGGAGATGGCTGCAATTAGATCCTTCAGTAGAGGGAGGGGCCCCTGTTTCAAGGGGAGGGGAAGGGGGTACGGCGGGGGGGTTTGGATCGGTGGTAGGAGGGCTTGGGTCGGTGGTAGACAGATTGGGATCAGTGGTGGTAAGGCTTGGGTCGATGGTGGGAAGGTTCGGGTCGGTGGTGGGAGGGCTTGGTTCGGCGGCGGGAAGGCTTGGTTCGGTGGTGGGAAGGCTTGGGTCGGTGGTGGAAGGGTTTGGATCGGTGGTGGAAGGGTTTGGATCGGTGGTGGGAAGGTGGGGGGGTTGCTTATTCCCGGTTCGGAGGGGAGGTTGTACTTGTGGAGAATTCTCTTTTCGGGGGCAGTCATGCTTAACATGCCCAAATTGTCCGCAGCCAAAACATTTTAGAACGTTGGTGGACACGTACACTGTATATTCGTTCTGTTGATGTTTTAATTTTATTATAAGGTTTGAATCCTTCTGGGAATTTTTTTAAATCATAAACACTTGACGCCGGAATGAAACCACGTGCCTTAAATCGTTGTTTCGTGACCCGAAGGGAATCATGGAGATACGAGACACGATGGTACCGTATCGGGACAACTCTTTAATTAGTACATCGTCGGATACAAATGGGGGGCAATTGGATATCACGACTTTTATCGCTGGGCTATCTAGTGGGGAAATCATAACAAATAAATCTGGATTGATTGTCAAACCCTGTTCGACAATTTGTGGGACACAATCCACGTCGGACAAAAAAATAACGATCCGCTTGTTCATCCGCGAAGCGGCAACAACCTTGTCGATCCCGACAACACGACCGGTTGCGAGGACAACGTCCTCGACACTAACCTCACGTTCCGGAGGTACACAAAAGAACCCGTGTTTACGGGTCAGGCTCTGAAAGGCCGTAAATCGAGATAGTGCAGCTGCCATGCTGGAACAGCTGCACTTACAACCCCTCTCCAACTCGGGGAGGGTGAATATATAATATAATCTTCCCTACCCGAACTCCGGGAATGGGAAGTAATCAGACCTCTCCGATTTCCCTAACTTCGGAAAAGGGAGGCAACAAAACAAACTGAAGGAAAGATAAACGAAAGGAAAAAAAGGAAATAGAGGTTTAAGATGAAGGAGCAAACACCGATCGGGCGACGCCCAAAAACGTCGAACCCTTACCAGCGATCACCCTGTGCTCTCCGGCTCTCTCTCCCGTCTCAACGTATATGGGAATCACCAGGAACACTCCACGAACAGGCACAAGGACACAGAGGGGGGAAACGGGGGGGGGGGGGGAATGGAGCAACAACACAGAGCACTCACAGGTCTCCACAAGCAGACGCCATGACAGTACAACCAGCATACAAACGGCCAGCAGGTGGCGACAGAGAGAGAAAGAGAGAGAGAAAGAGAGAGAGAAAGAGAGAGAGAGAGAGAGAGAGAGAGAGAGAGAGAGAGAGAGAGAGAGAGAGACTTTTGTATCTTTTTATTATAAAAATAGAAAAAGAAAACCCCCAAATAGGGGTCACATTGTCATTTCAAGCAGAGAAACAAACAAAAAAATATTAATACAGTAAAATACAGTAAAATTATGCACAAAACATTTCACAAAACAATAAACGTTTCTCCAGGATTTTACAAATGACTTCTTTCACGCACCATTTGGTCTCAAACTGTGGCAGCCTTCCTGTTATGGAGAAAAAGGCAAAGTCTAACTTTACACGGCTCGTCACAAGATTTTTAAACAAGAATAAGGCATTTTCCTCATTAGCTCCGAGATCATCAACTTTTCTTTTTCTTGATTTATACACTGCCATTTTTGCCTGTGCAAGCAGGAAATTACCTAACACATCATTCATATTCTTGTGTGAGATGTCTAAGCCATAAATGAAAACACAAGTGTTGAAAACCAAGCCAATCCTGCCAAAACAATTCTTAAGAAAGATAAATAAAGGAGCCAACCGTTGACATTCAACATAAATATGAAAGAGGTTTTCAGGCCTTTTACAAAAGGGACATTCATCTGCTAGGAGACTTGAGAAGCGGTGCAGCAAGTGGTTAGAGGGGAGGATCCAGTGTGCAAGTCTCCATTGGAGGTCACCATGTCGTGGCGGCACAGGAGGATGATAGAATCCTTTCCAATTAGGAAAATATGGGGGGGAACAAGGTAAGAGGTCTCTCCATCGAACCCTCCGCTGTGTCATTTGCCCTTGCAAAAGGAAACTTACGCAACCCAAATAGAGGTCTTTTTGTTTAGGAAACCCATTGAATCCTATGCTAAAGGGGGTACACGGAGGAGAGTTGGCAAGAGAAAACTTGCAAATAAGTTCAGGAAAGGTAGCAGGAGAGGCACCTTGTTCGTTGTCTGCTTGGACTTGCTCCCAGTTAGGTGCAAGCTGTACATAGGTATGAAGCACACAGCGTAGCATACGTGCCACAACTCTGGAGGATCGCACGCCAACCAGGCTTGCCAATGCATCAGCTCCAATCCAACTGCCACTTGGGCTTAAAAGATCGGCGACCGATTTTATGTTCTTCTCGACAAAGCGTTGAACGAGACACCTATCAGCAGGCATATCATGGAAAATTGAATTGTAAAACAAAGGTTCCATCAAGAACATTTGCTTTGTGTACGAATGCGTAGCTCTTGTTGTCGTTAGAGTTCGCCATGCGTTTAGTACACTTTGATAAAACCTGGAGAGGGGAGACATATCAAGATGCGAGAGATCCATCAAGAATATAGCGTGGTCATAGCCTAGTCTCCCCGCCTGCTGCAAAAGGCGACGAGCGACGTCAACCCAAGGTGGAGAGGGGTGCATGTACAGCATGCGTAGAGCAACCGAAAGTCGAAAGGCCATTAACCGGCTCTTTATGTCAACCAGGCCTTGGCCTCCATCGGTCAGTGGCAAGCTGAGGACCTCGGGTCGCAACCAGTGCTTTCCATCCCAGAAGAAAGACACAAAGCACTTCTGGAGCTGTTGAAGCAACACTACCGGAGGGTGCAGCACAAAGAACCTGTGCCATAGGGTAGAGGCCACCAAACTGTTGATCACCAAGACCCTTCCACGATAAGACAGTTGTGTTATCAGATTTCTCCATTTTTGCAGTTTCCCTTCAACAAGATCCAACAGACCAGCCCAATTCTTTGCTACTGTGGCGTCATTACCCAAGAACACTCCAAGGTATTTCACGCCATCAGTGGCCCATGCAAGAGGAGCAGGAAGTTTGGGTGCCGAGTGACATGACGGACCAAGCCAAATGGCGCTCGTTTTCTCCCAATTCACTTTGGCTGAAGAAGCCTTTTCAAACATGGATAGACAATAACGGACAACGTTAATGTCATTGAGGTTCCGCACAAAAACACACACATCATCAGCATATGCCAGCACCTTAATGGGCCGTTCAAGATGAGAAAACCCAACCCCGGTTAGTCTAGCACGCAAATAACCCAGTAAGGGTTCGATGGAGAGAGCATAGAGCAAGCCAGAGAGGGGGCAACCTTGTCGAATTCCCCTGTTGACAGGCAAGGGTGTAACAAGTCCATTGTTTATCTTAAGCACACTAGAGATATTGTTATACAGTATCTTAATGTAAGAAATGAAGGTCGGACCAAGTCCAAACCGTTCAAGCACTTTGAAGAGGTACCGATGATCGACACGGTCAAAGGCCTTCTCCTGATCAAGGAGAAGGAGTCCCAAATCTGTGGGGTTTTCTTTGCACAGTTCAATCATGTCTCTTACGAGGGAGATGTTGTCATAGATGGAGCGCTTGGGTACACAATAACATTGGTCTTCTTTCAACAATGAGGAGAGATGAGGAGTAAGTCGCAATGCCAGGGCTTTTGAGAATACTTTATAGTCTGTGCATAGCAAAGAGATTGGGCGCCAGTTTTTAATATAGAGCAAGTCTCCTTTCTTTGGAATGAGGGTGAGAATAGCCCGTCGGCAACTCTGAGGGAGCTCTCCAAGCTGGCAGCTTGCGTTCAAGGTGTTGAGGAGTTCGGGACCCAGTAGATGCCAGAATTTCTTATAAAATTCAGTTGTGAGTCCGTCCAATCCAGGCGCTTTCCCAACAGCAAGGCTGTGCAGAGCGGCGCCAAGTTCGTCCAAGGTAATGGGCCCCTCCAGGTAGGAACGTCCACCCTCACACAACACTGGCAGCCCTACGGAGATAGAGGCGACACTGACGGGATTTATTTGCTCCATCGAGTATATTTTCGAGAAATATTCCTTTGTGAAAAGTTTAATAACTGATTGGTTGAAAGTGATGGATGAGTCTGCCAAACGCAGTTGAGAGAGCTGTTTGTTCGGGAGGCGTTTCTCTAAGGAAAAAAAATACTTAGTTGGTATGTCTGTCTCGTTAAGGTGCTGCACCCTCATCCGAACTAGGGCACCACGTGCATTCCTCTCAGTTATTTCTTTCAATAAGGACTGTTTTTCGGTTAAGGCTCTTTGCACATTATTATTTTGTCCTGTGACCCTCTGAAGATGTAAAATCTCTGATTGCAATAATTTCCTTGCTTCATAATCAGCCCTTTTTGAGAAGCTCTGGTATTGTTGGCAGAAGCCTTTGATTTGGGTTTTTACTAGATCCCACCACACCAGTGGGTTAACAGAACAGCTTAGCTTCCGTTCCAAGAGATCTGTCCAGAAAGATTCAAAAGCCTGAATAAAGTTGAAGTCTTCTATTAAACTATTGTTGAACTTCCAGTGAGAACTCCCTGGACACGGTTTTGAGAGTTAAACGAATGCTCGAGCTAGGAAGTGATCGGAGAAACCGGAAGGCACGATGTCAGATTTGCAAACTCCATGTAACAGGTGAGAATTTACATAAATGCGATCAAGCCTCGCAAGTGAGATGTGGTTGTTGGAACAACGACACCATGTGTAGGATTGTTCGGAAGGGTGTTGCAAGCGCCAGACATCATGGAGATTATATTTTGCGATGATATTTGCAAAGAGTTTTGCGGTACATGGTTGAGGTTCCGGCCCGTTTCGGTCGCATGAGGCATTAACAGTACAGTTAAAATCGCCACCAATAATTAGACAAGTCTGCAGATCCAGTGTTTGGAGGAACTTTCTCAGTTCAGCAAAGAAGGAGATCCGCTCACCATTTTTGCTTGGAGCATACACATTAAGGATTGTAAACTTGACCTGATTGAGATAGAAGGTCACAGAGGCAAGATGGCCATCAATGATATTCGCAAATTGAAGCGAGGATGGTTGGAAATGTTTCCCTAAGACAAACATGATTCCTGCCTTAGACGAGGAGCTGTTACTAAAGAAACACTCCTTATCCATAACGAGCCGCCACTGGGCCTGAACAGATCTGACAGCGTGGGTCTCCTGCAACAAAGCTATGTCGAGACCGTTTGCGTTTATCAGCTGCTTGATCTGGATCTGGCGGAGTGAACTTCCACCACCATTGACATTTACTGTTCCAATCTTGAAACTCACCATGAATTAACTTAGAGTCTTTTTCGTCTTGGCGATCAATTTTCTTAAACGGTGACAATGTGTCTGAGGAAAGTTGAATAAGTCAGGCCTGCGTATAATAGCCTGAGCACACTCAAGGAAGGACGGTAAATCGGGAAAGTATCTGTTAGGTTTATACTGCGTTTCCTGTACGTATTTTGCAAGAAAAGTCGTATTTGTTCAGGGGAAGTAGGACCTAGACTGGTAGGTTTCTCCATTGCTTCCACCTGGCTGTTTGCTTCCTCCAGGTCAGATTCGTCGGAGTCAGTTTTAATTTCCGAATCACACAAGCTTGTATAATCCTGCATGTCGCTGCTGTCATCAATATTGGCACACGGACCTGCACTAGTTGTAACATCTGTGTGCTCTCCCACCGTGGGAACATTGCTTTGAGGAATAACAGCAATAATCTGTGGATTTTGTGAAACAGAAACAGCATCAGCAGATGCATCGATGTTGCTTCCCCCGACTGCAACAACCTCCGATGGTGTGGCGGTATCTAGCAGAATAGGAGTCTCTTGCAAGATATTGATTCCTGCGATTCCAGCTTCACCCGGTGATGAAGTGAGAGCAGTAACTGGGACAGTTTCGCTATTTTCTGCTGGCGGGAATTCAGCATCATCATGCTCAGGATTAACATTTTCCAAAGTGACAGCAAGTTCATCACCAGTGGCCTCGGCAGGTTCATCACCAATGGTCTCAGCAGGTTCATCACCAGTGGTCTCGGCAGGTTCATCACCAGTGGTCTCGGCAGGTTCATCACCAATGGTCTCAGCAGGTTCATCATCCATGGTCTCGACAGATTCATCACCAGTGGTCTCAGCAGGTTCATCACCAGTGGTCTCAGCAAAATCATCAGAGGACTTTCCAATAGCCGAGTCCGTAACAGGTGAGACGATTCCATTTGATTTGTTAACAGGTAAACCAGTCCCTGCATGTGGAACGTCTATGTCCTCACATGAAAGGGGGCCGAACTTGTTGGCTGTAGGTACAGGGTTTGTCCCAGGTAAGCCTTGTAGAGTGGCATCGGTCACGACTGGGGGGGTGTTACCGACAGGTTGCTTATTGTTAAATGCTGCCTTTTTCTGAGTTAAATGACCGTCGGGAAGGGTCTTTCTCTTCCTTGACGGAACAATGGTGAAACCATCCCCGACGTTCGTTGTGCTGTTTGGATCATCGGGATGGGAAGGCTGAGCGTTATTGCCGGACATGGAAGATGTTCCCTTCACAGCCGAAGCAAAAGATGAAGAAGAAGAATCCTTGTTGTTTACGTGGTTTGTCCCATCGTTCGACGAAGCCGTTTTTGGGCAAGAGCGTTTCAGGTGTCCGAATTTACCACATTCAAAACATTTCAAGGTGTCAGTGGTTACGTATAATTGGTAATCATGATTATTATCAATTTTGAATTTCAAAACAATGTTCAGCGTTCTTTCGACGTTAGAAGGAGGAAGTACAAGATAAGCTTGTCTCCTGAAAGACATCACATGTTTAGCCCGGTCGTCCTGGCAACGCAAAGGTAACATCGTGACATGCGAAACCACAGTACCATAACGAGATAGTTCGGAGACCAGTCTCTCGTTCTTCAGGAATGGAGGACAGTTCGAGATGATGACCTTAACGGCTGGAGTGTCGAGAGGGGACACGAGTACGAAATGTCCGTCATCTGTCGATAATCCTGTACATACAATCTCGTGAACCAGTTCAGCCTCGGATACGAAAATAACGACACGTTTGTTCATTCGTGAGGCCGCGTGAACTTTATCAATACCGATTATGTTGCCCACAGCAATAACGAGGTCTTCGACGCTGACCTCGTTCGGTGGGACACAAACAACGCCATGTCTACGAGTTAACGCTTCATATGCCGCGTAACGTGAAAACGAAGTCATAATTTACAAGGGACGAGGGTGGGGGTGGGACAGGGGACGAGGGGGGGGGGGGGGACAAGGGACGAGGGTGGGGGTGGGACGGGGGACGAGGGACGGGGGATGAGGGACGGGGGATGAGGGACGGGGGACGAGGGACGGGGGACGGGGGACGGGGGACGGGGGACGAGGGACGGGGGACGAGGGATGGGGGACGAGGGATGGGGGACGAGGGACGGGGGACGAGGGACGGGGGACGAGGGACGGGGGACGAGGGGGACGGGAGAGTGAATATCGCTCTCGAACAGTGATTAATTAATTACGAGCCGAGACAGATTTTCAAAGGCGAAAACAAACACAGCTGGTGGAGAAAAAAGCGATCAGCCGGAGGACGGGATGGGCCGCCGATTAATGCAAAAGTTATCCACAAACAGCTGCGGGCTCTCTTTCTCTCTCTCAGAAAAGGAAAAGGAAACAAAGGACACGGAGTGAATATAAATACAAACGAGATAAGAAAAGGGAATCGAGGAGGGAAAAGGGAGGCAGAGGGGGATGGGGGAGGCCGAAGCCCCGAAGTGTTGGGTCTGATCAAAGGGGAGGGGTTGGGGCACAAATGCAGAATAAGGATGTAAAGATAAACGAGCAGGGGGAAGGAAAAGGTGAGATACGACGTGGAAAGGGACAAAAGAGTAGAACAGCAGAGCAGCTCGTACCTCACCACACATGCACAGCCACCATCTTGCCGCGCCCAAACACACCGACAGCCAGCAGGGGGCGAGAGAGAGGGAGAGAGGGAGAGACTGACTGTTTCTTCCTTTTATTACAAGAGTACAAAAAATCAGTTATGTTCAGTCACAAAGAAACAAAACAATAAAATGGTCTCAAGGAAAGGTTATTTTCAAATCATCATCATCAAGTGTGCATATGACATCATTAAAAACCCACTTTTCTTTAAAACATGTTAAATTCTTGTTCATTTTAAAAAACCGGTACTCTAGCTTTAGTCTTGCATTTACAAGAGCCTTAAGGGTGAGCAGTACATCACATGACGAGTCAGAAGCGTTTCCCATTTTTTTCTTCCTGGATTTATAAATTGCAAACTTGGCCTGGCCAATTAAAAAATTCATTAAAACCACATTCCTAAGGGAAGACGGTCCTAAAACACCATAAATAAAAACATTGTGATTGAAGAGGGAACCAAGCTTCACAAAGCGTTCCTGAAGGAATGTAAAAAGAGGTTGCAATCGTTCACACTCCAGGTATATATGCGGTAGGGTTTCAATGGATGCACAGAAAGGGCATAGATTAGAGTTAGCAGTAGAAAACCGGTTCAGTAAAACATTATAAGGTAAAATCCAGTGTACAAGTTTCCATTGAATATCTCCAACATACTTTGGAGTAGGCAAGAGATAAAAACTTCGCCAATTGGGGCAATTGGGTGGTATTGGGGTTAAAACATCCCGCCATCGAAGCCTCGGGTGCTCAGAAAATGTTTTTGCGTGTAAAATTTTAACGTACGCGTTGTACAGAGTTTTCTTTGGAAAGGCGGGAAGGGATAATGCAGTATCATCAGGGCTGTTCAGGCCAGGGGACAGATTAAGTGGCGGGCTGAAAACTAGGAGTTTGGGGAAGTCACCCGCTGTTTCCTCGGGGGAAGGGCCAAGTTCCTCGCAGGTATTACGATACGTTGTGGATATCCCTTGAAGGAACCGAGAGATGATCCTGACAGATTTTATTCCGGTTTTTTGTGCCACAGCGGCAGCACTCAGCCGGCAGCTCCCAGACTCTGTCATGAGGTCTTTCACTCGCAGCAGCTTGGCATCAACAAAACGTTGAACGAGTCCCCTATTATTCAAGCTGTTTTCCAGGAAGGGGTTGTAGCATAGGGGCTCGTTCAACAACATTTCCATGTTGTATGTTGCCATTTCACGGGAAAAGGACAGGGCTTGCCAGGCGTTCATCACCCCTTGGTAAAAGGTGGGCAGCAAGGATGAATCGATTTGATGAGGGTTCATTAAGAAAAGTTCTCGGTCGTAACCCAGCTTGCATGTAAGCTGTAATATGCAGTTAGCCAGAGGCCTCCAGAGTAGGGCTTCATCTCCATATACAAGTTGGCGCACGATATGAAGCCGGAAGACCATAATCCGGCTGCGGATATCAATAAGACCTTGGCCACCTTCAGCGAGTGGCAAGTATGCCACGGGGGGTTGGAGCCAGTGTTTCCCGCTCCAGAAAAAGTCGACAATGCTCTTTTGCAGTGTAATAAGAAGGCTCCCAGGCGGTTGTAGGCATATCATCTTATGCCATAGCATAGAGGCGACAAGATTGTTAATGACGAGAGTTCTTCCGCGGTACGAAAGTTGGAAAAGAAGTCCTTTCCAGCGGGCCAGTTTTGCCATTACCTTGTCTGGTAATCCCACCCAGTTCTGCTGCTCAAAGGTGTTGTCTCCGAGGAAAATACCGAGGTATTTAATGCCACTTTTCTGCCAGTTCACTCCTCCTGGTAGGACAATTGGCGGGCAATCTCCAGGTCCTATCCAAAGGGCTTCACTCTTCTTCCAGTTTACCTGGCCTGAACAAGCCTGACAATATGTTTTTAGTGCCTGAGCCACCGCAGTGACGTCAGTACTATTTTTTATATAAATACAGACATCATCTGCATAGGCAGAGACTTTTAGCGGTGTGGTAAGAATTGATCCAGTGAAGCCAGAACTGTGCGTACGTAATTGGAGCAGAAGAGGTTCGATGGCAAGAGAGTATAAAAGTCCAGATAGCGGGCAACCTTGCCGTACTCCCCGTTGTACAGCAATGGGGCTACACAATACTTGATTAATTTTAAGAACACTGGATATATTACAATACAAAAGTTTAACGTACGAGATAAAAATAGGTCCAAACCCAAAATTCTCTAAAACTCTAAAAAGGTACATGTGGTCAATACAGTCAAAGGCTTTTCCTTGGTCAATAAAAAACAGACCAACATTCATATTAAATTTGTTACAAAACCGAATGGTATCACGGATAAGAAAGATATTATTAAAAATAGTACGTCCAGGAATACAAAAGGATTGATGTTCTCCTATTAGTACATTCATAAAAGGTTTCATTCGATTAGACAAGGCTTTGGCTAAAATTTTATAATCCGTACATAAAACAGAAATAGGACGCCAGTTCTCTATAAGTTGAGTGTCCGCTTTCTTAGGAATTAAGGTGGTGACTGCTCTCTGGCAACTCCACGGCAGTTGTCCATCCTCTAAACATTCATTCAATACCCGCAGTAGGTGAGGTCCAATGGTGTCCCAAAAAAACTGGAAAAATTCACTTGTCAGCCCATCCAGTCCAGGGGCTTTATCAGGTTCCAAGGCCTTCAAGGCAGCGGTGAGCTCAGGTAACCTAAGAGGATCCTCCAACTGCTGCTTCTGATCCTCCGCCAATGTTGGAAGGTTAGAAACAAGTTCCGATATTGCATCCTGGTTAATGTCATGTCGCATAAACCGTTGTTTAAAATGTTTCCGGGCACATTCCCTGATTCTGCCATCTTCATAAAGGAGTTCCCCATCATGGAGCAAGCGTGTAATCATTGACGAAGAGGCCCCCCTTTTAAGGCTGAAGAAGAATTTGGTTGGAGCATCAAGGTCGTGTATGTACCTCATCTTCAGGCGCAATAAAGCATTTTGTGCTCGCCTTTCGGATATGGAATTCAGTAAGGCCGTTTTTCCATGGATTTGTTGCCTCATTCCCTGGTAGCTCACACTTGCGGTTCCCTGAAGCTGTTCCTGTAATTCCAGGATTTCATCTTCAAGTAAGGTTGTGGTTTTTCTTTCCTCTTGAACACCATACGCACGATATTGTTGGCAGAACAGTCTGATGTGCGTTTTGGCATTATCCTACCATTGTCTGAGGTTTGAGAAATTCCCTTGGGAGGCAACCAGAATATTCCAAATTTCCGGAAAAATGTCCTTAAAGGTACTATCATCAAGTAAGTTGTTATTAAATTTCCAAAAAGCACTCTTGTGTTTCGGGCAGGGGGCAGAAATTTTGAGAAATGTTGCGCTGTGGTCCGAGAATCCTGATGGGCAAATTTTGGATGACAGAACGAGGCGTTCAAGTGGAGGATTAATATAAAACTTGTCCAAGCGAGCAAGTACAATATTACCCTGAATGCATCGACACCATGTGTATTGCCTGATTGATGGGTGCTGTACCCGCCATATACAGTATGTCAAATTCATTTGTTTTAAAAATTTGGTGAGAGGGATTGTGGAGGCAGGATGGGGCTCTGCACTGTTCCTGTCTAGTTGGGGTTGGAGGGTGCAATTAAAATCTCCACCAATACAAACATGATTGTCTTGGTTTTTTAGGGCGTTTTGGCTGTCGAGGAACGTTAGGTGTGTCCCAAGGTCATTAAAAAACCCTCGCCGAGCTACAGGCGTACTTGGGGCATAAATATTAAAAATAGTATAAAATTTTCCACAGTAGTGGAATTCTAGGGATGCTAGGGATCCCTTGTGTATTTCGTCGAATTTAAGCGATGAAGGTGTTACGTGGTCCTCCCGGTGACTACCTGGTCTCGGTGACCCCCGGACCGTGAGAGGAACTCCGCCAGAAAGATTTATTATGTATGCGCTTTCGTAACGCAATCAATATGAATTCCAACCAAGAAAAAACCCCACACCAAGGATCCGGAATAATCAATGATATATTCCCTGAGCAATCAACCATCAACAATCCACAATCAACAATCAATCCCCGAGATGATTAAGATGGCCATCTTACATACGTGTGTCCCCTTTCCCCACTCCCAACCCCTTGGATACTCACGACCCCTTTGGTCTCTGTCCCTCACAATGTCTCTGGGCCCCTCCTGACCAAGATGATGGTCGGCTTCGCCGCACACGGGCGGTTGAACGAACCCTGGGCGGACGTGCTTCCTCCGGGCACGTACCGTACCGGGAACCACGGCTGCAGCACACCCCTCCTGGCCAAGCGAAGCGGGCAAAGCAAGCGCCGCTTGCAACGCGCGCGAGGCCCCAAAGTGCGACCCGTACGCGTCCTTGTAGACGGTGCGGCAAACTGTGCCGGACGCTGGGTCCGTGCACGGACCCACGGCAACTTGACGTGTCAAAAGGGTAGTTACATGTCCTGGTAACTCCTCTCGCCAGACGGGCTTGTGGAACGCAGCTTTTCCACGCTGCTCAATCTCGATCCCCACTCTCCTCGGAGCTGGGCGAGGAAGAAGAAGAATCGTCGCTTCTCCCGGACCTCGTGTCTTTTTTCCTTCCGTTTCCGGTCTCCTTTTTCCCAGAAGGGCTCCTGACCCTTTAATCACAACAACCCTTTTAATCTTAAAAGTGATTAATCAACAACCCTGTGATTAAACTTTTAATCACAGTTTAATCGACTACACATTGATAAGCAAAGACCTGAATAGTAATTCACATACATTCACATAAATATGTAACACTCCCCCCCTTCAAGAAAGAAAGTTTGAACCCAGCGAAAACTTTCTTTGCCGGCCAACTTGGATAAACAAACCAGATAACTCACCCCCCCCCCCCCCCAACTAATCAGTTCCCCCTGGGCACAGTCATCACTTCAAAATAAAGCAACAAAATTTCACACAATCCCCTAGATTAATTCCCTCTGGACCAAGCGTCAACCACTTCTAGTTTCTCTTGAATGACGGTTAAGAGGTGGTGACCAAAGCCCCCAAATTTAAACCTCTCTATAGCACTTTTTCGGGAGGCCCAGCGGAGTATTCCCTACATGGACGCCTTAAGGAATGTGGAGTTCACGGTTAGTCCGGGGAGGAAAGTTCATTACATGGACGCCTTTAAGAACGGGGAGTTCACGGTTAGTCCGTGCAGGAAAGTTCACTACCTGGACGCCTTTAAGAACGTGGCGTTCACGGTTAGTCCGTGTAGGAGCCCCGGCTCGGCGGCTCCCCCGTATATATAGTGCTTCAACTTCTCCAGACTCCTAACAGTTACGGTGGGACCACTTGTCCCAGCCGTTACCTGACTGGTGGTCTCCTTCTCGGCCAGTGCTCTGACATTCATTTTTTCGGGAGGTGCCATAACTCTGGGAGCCTCCATAGTAATATCGGCTGCTGCCAACCCCAAAACTACTGCCAAGTTGTCCTCTTCTGTAGACCTCTCGACGCCTACGAAATGCCTTCCCTACTGTTATGGTCCGACCCTCCAAATCCTTACCATTCCAATTCTTCTCTGCCTCCCTGGCGTCTCTTGTGCTTGCAAACTTGACAAAGCCGAACCCTCTTGACCGTTGCGTTTCCCTGTCTTTTACCACCCGCACTTCCACCAGCGGCCCATATCTGTTGAAGACAGAGGTCAGAACTTCTTCCTCTGTGTTGAAGTTCAGTCCCCCTACAAATAACTTGGAACTTTTGTCGCCATCCCGAGCTGGTGGGGTGTTATTTTCCCTGCTGTGCTCTTTACCTACCCTCGGGTTACCATAAATTTGCCCCCCGGCCAAATCATTCCCAACTAGAACGGGCACTCGGTAGAGCGCATACCTTCGCCGCAGCTACTGTTCTGTACTTGGCATGGGAGTGTAGGGAACAGAACAACAAAAATACGATTTTGACCTTTTCGTGACCTTGACCTTGACCTTTGACCCGATTGCTCCCAAAATCTAATCAAATGTGTCCCGTATAATAACCAATCATCCCACCAAATTTCATGCAATTCGGTTGAATACTTTTTGAGTTATGCGAATAACATACACACACACACACAGACATACAAATAAATACACAGCGATCAAAACATAACCTTCCGCTTTTGCGAAGGTAATAATCACAGATTCTCCCTCTACAGGAAGCGGGCTTGTAAACCGACGGTGACCAGTCCTGACACCAAATCGGATTCCAAATGGATGACATGAAGTGGGGCACTAACACAGCCACCGATCCCTTGTAACCGAACACTATCACCCGTTGCGGTACTCTTTGACAATGGCAAAATGCCTTCAAGCATTAAGGATTGATGGGCTCCTGTGTCCCTCAAAACCCTAACCAGTCTTGGGTTAGTCAAGTCTCCCTTGAGTGAGACCAACCCCTCATAAATAAATGGTCGGTAACTCTTCTGTGGGCGATTTCTTACGCTTGCCATCGCATTCGGAGTGGTAATAGTCGGACTCCGCTCTGGGTCTTCCCTTTTCATGCGGTAACAACTGGACATCAAGTGTCCAGGTTTCTTACAAAAAGCGCAAGTAGGCCCAGAGGAAAAACTCGTGGTCTGCCTCGGGCCCCCCGAAATATAAGTTTGTCTTGGGCCCGCAGCCCTCTGATTTCGAACAGGTGGGGTATCCGCGTTGTCCCCATAATCCTCTCGAGGCCGCCGCCATGTAAGGTCGTTCTCCGCACCGGGTGTTCCATAACTCCCCTGCTGAAGTCTAGGCGAGGAGTTAGGTTTGTGGACCCCTATCCGGTGTGTTAAGGCATAATCATCTGCCATGGTGGCTGCGTCCCACAACTTTGGTACTTTCTTTTCCTGCAGGTACACTTTGATGTCCTCGTGGACACACTGTTGAAATTCCTCCACCAGGATCAAGTCACGCAATGTTTCGAAGTCTTTCCCGACTCCTTTTGACTCACACCACCGATCAAACATGTTTTCTTTCACTCTGGCAAACTCCACATGGGTCTCACTCTCCCTCTTCCTGGCATTCCTGAATTTTTGCCGGTAAGCTTCCGGAACCAACTCATAGGCTTTGAGGATGTGCTTCTTCAATACCTCATAATCTGCACATTGGTCCATTGGTAGCGCCGAATAAATCTCTTGAGCTTTTCCCACCAGCACACTTTGTACTAGTATGGTCCAGGCCTCCTCCGGCCAGTTTAACTGTCGAGCCACTTTCTCAAAGTGCGGAAAAAATTTAGCGACTTCCTTTTCACTGAAGGGTGGAACCAGCCTCACATGTCTGCCCACATCCCAGGTGTTCTGGCTAGGTGTCGACCCCGTCAGCAAGGGTGGTACCTCTCCCCGTTCTCTCATTAACTCCAGCTCCTTGAATTAAATTTCTTGCTGAAGCGCCATGTCACGTTCCTTCAATTCCCTTTCCGCTTTTCTCTCCTCTGCTTCGAGTTCCCTTGCAGCTCTCCTCTCCTCTGCTTCTGCTTTCCTTTCCTCTGTTTTCATCCTTTCTAACCTTTCCTGGAGTTCTCATTCCACTCTCCTTTCTTCTTCTGCTCTTTCCTTTTCTGCTTTCCTTTCTTCTTCTGCTAACCTTTCCTGGAGTTCTCGTTCCACTCTCCTTTCCTCTGCTTGTTTCTCTTCTCTCCTCTCTTCTGCTTTCCTTTCTTCTTCTTTTAACCTTTCCTGGAGTTCTCATTCCACTCTCCTTTCCTCTGCTTGTTTCTCTTCTCTCCTCTCTTCTGCTTTCCTTTCTTCTTCTTTTAACCTTTCCTGGAGTTCTCGTTCCACTCTCCTTTCCTCTGCTTGTTTCTCTTCTCTCCTCTCTTCTGCTTTCCTTTCTTCTTCTGCTCTTTCCTTTTCTGCTTTCCTTTCTTCTTCTGCTCTTTCCTTTTCTGCTTTCCTTTCTTCTTCTTTGATCCGTTCCTGGCTCCGTAATTGCAACTCCAGTTTCCGGAGCTCAACGTCTTCTGGTTCTTCGGGTAGCCACTGCCAGGCTAACTCGTCCCATGTTCCTAATCCCACCATAGACTGTATCACCGTGGTCTGCAACTCTGCCTTCCTCAAATTAGTTCGGACCTCCAAGTTAAAATGTTTGGCCAATTTCAAGAGGTCCGACTTTAGTAACGCTCGGAACTGTGCCTCACTCGGGGTTACCGCAAAGTTCTGTGCCACAAACGCCATGGTGCCTATCGTTAACACCTGTTAACCTTCACCCAAGACTTTACCCCACTTTCCCCAAAAATTTACCAATTAATACTTAATTAATAAATTTTAATTAATAAAAATATTATTTTATACAATTTTAGATCCCGGACGTAGACCCAATTGCGAATCCGCAAATCGTAATTTGGACGAGCCCCCAATTCTGTTACGTGGTCCTCCCGGTGACTACCTGGTCTCGGTGACCCCCGGACCGTGAGAGGAACTCCGCCACAAAGATTTATTATGTATGCGCTTTCGTAACGCAATCAATATGAATTCCAACCAAGAAAAAACCCCACACCAAGGATCCGGAATAATCAATGATATATTCCCCGAGCAATCAACCATCAACAATCCACAATCAACAATCAATCCCCGAGATGATTAAGATGGCCATCTTACATACGTGTGTCCCCTTTCCCCACTCCCGACCCCTTGGGTACTCACGACCCCTTTGGTCTCTGTCCCTCACAATGTCTCTGGGCCCCTCCTGACCAAGATGATTGTCGGCTTCGCCGCACATGGGCGGTTGAACGAACCCCGGGCGGACGTGCTTCCACCGGGCACGTACCGTACCGGGAACCACGGCTGCAGCACACCCCTCCTGGCCAAGCGAAGCGGGCAAAGCAAGCGCCGCTTGCAACGCGCACGAGGCCCCAAAGTGCGACCCATACGCGTCCTTGTAGACGGTGCGGCGAACTGTGCCGGACGCTGGGTCCGTGCACGGACCCACGGCAACTTGACGTGTCAAAAGGGTAGTTACACGTCCCGGTAACTCCTCTCGCCAGACAGGCTTGGGGAACGCAGCTTTTCCACGCTGCTCAATTTCGATCCCCACTCTCCTCAGAGCTGGGCGAGGAAGAAGAAGAATCGTCGCTTCTCCCGGACCTCGTGTCTTTTTTCCTTCCGTTTCCGGTCTCCTTTTTCCCAGAAGGGCTCCTGACCCTTTAATCACAACAAGCCTTTATCGACTACACATTGATAAGCAAAGACCTGAATAGTAATTCACATACATTCACATAAATATGTAACAAAGGCGAAAAGGAGGGGCTAAAAATTATTGCGACACCGCCTTTGCGGGAGTCACCGTTACTAAAAAAGGACAGGCCGGGGAAGAGCCTACACCACTCTGCGACACAGCAGTCGTTGGCATGGGTCTCTTGTAAGAGGGCAATGTCGACTTTCTTCTGTAATAAAAAATCCCTTACTTGAACTTTACGGACAGAGCTACATCCTCCGTTAATATTCAGGCTACAAATGGAAAAACTCATTACAGCTACAAGGAGGAGTGACCACCACTCAATTTTTTGATAGCAGTTCATTCTTAGCTTTTTGCAACCACTTCTTTAAACGGTGACGTTGGGAGGAATTGAAATTAAAAACGTGGGGCCGTTTTACCATCAATCTAGCGGAAAGTATAAAATCAGGTAGCTCCGGAAAAAAGGTTTCTATAACAACATTCCTTTTTCGGAATGTGTCCTTAAGAAACCTTTTTATCTCGGAGGGAGGGATTGGAGGGGTTTCTTCTTCCTTAAGGCTACCACATTCACTCACAGATTTATCTATATCAGATGGCTCAGATGGTGTGTCACACTGGTTTTCATCATTTATCTCCTCACCGTCATCACATCCCTCCACGTTATCGGATGGGGCATAGTCCATAGAGGGAGGGGACGGGGAGGGAGAGAAATGAGCCATCTTCGGGGGAGGGGGGGGGGGTACTAATTTTTGCGGTTCAATCATATCAGTTTCTAGGTCAGTAGACAAGAGCGAGGATTCATCCACATCTATGTCCTCCAATACCGAGAAACGATTTTCTGTGACGAGGGACAAATCTAGGGCAGAGAGGAGGGGCTGTCGGTTTTCAGTTGTAGGTTTTTTAAAGAGATGACCGTTTTCATCTGTTGTTTGCAGATGTCTTTTTCCTTTTGGGCAGACTAATTGAAACTCGTCCTGGTTCGTGGGAAGAGATTGCAAGGGTTTGGGGGGAGGGGGGGGGGGGACGGGGGGCGTGATCATCGGGAGGGGATTTCCATCGGCTACCACGGCGAGAGAGGTAGGATCAGTTATAGCAGGCAACAAGCTGTGATTGGACGATGTCGCCTGGGGGGGGAGGTCTATCGTTAACAGGAGATGGCTGCAATTAGATCCTTCAGTAGAGGGAGGGGCCCCTGTTTCAAGGGGAGGGGAAGGGGGTACGGCGGGGGGGTTTGGATCGGTTGTAGGAGGGCTTGGGTCGGTGGTAGACAGATTGGGATCAGTGGTGGTAAGGCTTGGGTCGATGGTGGGAAGGTTCGGGTCGGTGGTGGGAGGGCTTGGTTCGTTGGCGGGAAAGCTTGGTTCGGTGGTGGGAGGGTTTGGTTCGGTGGTGGGAAGGCTTGGGTCGGTGGTGGGAAGGCTTGGGTCGGTGGTGGAAGGGATTGGATCGGTGGTGGAAAGGTGGGGGGGTTGCTTATTCCCGGTTCGGAGGGGAGGTTGTACTTGTGGAGAATTCTCTTTTCGGGGGCAGTCATGCTTAACATGCCCAAATTGTCCGCAGCCAAAACATTTTAGAACGTTGGTGGACACGTACACTGTATATTCGTTCTGTTGATGTTTTAATTTTATTATAAGGTTTAAATCCTTCTGGGAATTTTTTTAAATCATAAACACTTGCCGCCGGAATGAAACCACGTGCCTTAAATCGTTGTTTCGTGACCCGAAGGGAATCACGGAGATACGAGACACGATGGTACCGTATCGGGACAACTCTTTAATTAGTACATCGTCGGATACAAATGGGGGGCAATTGGATATCACGACTTTTATCGCTGGGCTATCTAGTGGGGAAATCATAACAAATAAATCTGGATCGATTGTCAAACCCTGTTCGACAATTTGTGGGACACAATCCACGTCGGTCAAAAAAATAACGATCCGCTTGTTCATCCGCGAAGCGGCAACAACCTTGTCGATCCCGACAACACGACCGGTTGCGAGGACAACGTCCTCGACACTCACCTCACGTTCCGGAGGTACACAAAAGAACCCGTGCTTACGGGTCAGGCTCTGAAAGGCCGTAAATCGAGATAGTGCATTTTTCGAGAGAGAGAGAGAGAGAGAGAGAGAGAGAGAGAGAGAGAGAGAGAGAGAGAGAGAGAGAGAGAGAGAGAGAGAGTTTGATTTTTGTGTGCTTTTATTATAAAAGTATCAAAACACACGGAAAAACACCACAAATTTTTCCAAGAAAAGAAAGTTGTTCAAGCAAAAAGGATGTATATACATGTATATGTGGACATTGAACATAAGTAAAATTTACAAAAACAAACTCAACACCTCATCTGTAAAAAAAACGTCGTTCACACTGCCGAAACTTATCCGGGCCGACACTATTCCTTTAAGCAAAACAGCACATTTTCATCTCTGCCACTCAATTTGATCTTCCTAGTTTTATAAATTGCAAGTTTAGCAATTCCGCACAGAAAATTCAAGAAAGGGACCGCTGTCTTGCTCTTGGTGCTCCTTTCAATGCCATACACAAAAATTGCAACAGAAAAAACAAACTTAGATTTATAAAATAACTGTTGGAGGAAACAAAAAAGGGGTACCAATCTCCTACATTTCACGAAAGCATGGGTCACATTTTCAGCCTCTTCACAAAAAGGACAAACATTCTGTACAGAGGGATCAAACTTATTAAGTAAGTATTTGGTGACCAGGGCCTGATGAACTAATCTCCAATTTAAGTCTCTGGTTCGACCTAAAGTTGGAGACCTATACATCTCTTTCCACACTGGAGATTGTAACGAACTAGCCGGAATGATCTCCTCCCACCGATTTTTTAAAGGTTTTGTGAAACCCGGTATGAGCACCTCTTGGCATATCCCATAAATAACTTTTTTTCCCATCACATGAAACACACCACAACCATCTGAATTTGAGAAGACACACTGTTGTTTTTTTTTAAAGGTGATTTGGAGCTCGGGGAAATAGAGAAGAAAGTCTTCATCTTCAGAAGAGAGAGCCACCACTTCATCTGCCCCAGTCCACCCGATATTTAATTCCCTGAAAGTTTTAATCACAGCTCTCAAAACTTTGTCCACCATTCTAGATGACTGAACCCCCACTTTTGATGTGAGAGAACCGGTGGATAACCATCCATTTAGGGAAGGCTTCATCAGGTCTCGCACTCTGTTTATTCCATTACTGGTGAAGCAATGCATAAATGACCTGGAGGTTGAAATTTCAGGGAATAAAGGATTCAGAACCAATGGCTAATGCATATATTTTTTGGCATCATAGGACACCTCTAATCATTGTATTCCAAGGACTTGCCAGGCATTCAAAAGGCTCTGATGAAACTCGGGGAGCAGAGTCGTGTTGACATGCTGCAGGTCCATGAGGAAGAGCTCTCGGTCATACTTCAACCCATCTGCTTCCTGCAGCCAAGCATTTGTGAGAGGCCGCCACGGAACACACTCACCATACAATAAACGCTTTATCGTCAACATGCGGAAAGCCATTATCCGACTCGGAACATGTATCAAGCTTTGGCCACCTGAATTTCGGGGTCTGCACACCATGTCTGGTCCAAGCCAATGGTGGCCTCCCCAGAAAAACTGAGTTAGAACTCTCTGAATGCCTGTGACCACGTATCTCAGAGGTTGGAGGGGGATAACTTTATGCCAAATAAAAGGAACCACCAGGTTATTTATTATTGTCACCCTTGCCTTAAGCAATAGAAGGTGGTGCAACCGTTTCCATCTAGCCAGTTTCTGCTTAATTCTTTCCAAGAAACCCTCCCAATTTTTTTGTTCATATGCTTGGACTCCGAGAAATAACCCCAAATATTTAAACCCCTCTTTATTCCACTGCATTCCTCCTGGTAACAGGCAGAGCTGAGGAAGGTGGACTGGGGCCCACCCATAAGGCAACACTTTTACTCCAATTTACTTTTGCCATGGAAGTGAGCTCAAACTGGGACAGACATCGAGAGACCTCACCACATAATTTTGGCTGGAAACAGCAACACAAATGTCATCCGCATAAGCTGAAGTAACCATTTTGTAGTTTTTTGTTAAAGAGACTCCTTCCACTGAGTTGCAGAGCAAAGCCAGTAAAGGTTCGACCGAGAGACTGTAGAGCATACCTGAAAGCGGGCAGCCCTGACGGATGCCTCACTGAAAGGGAAAAGGGTGACATAAGCTGTTGTTTACCTTCAACAGATAGGATGCATTTTCATACAACAACTTAACATAGGAAACAAAATTTTGTCCAAAACCAGCTCTCCTTAGTACAGCAAACAAAAAAGAATGGTCAACACTGTCAAAAGCTTTTTCTTGATCTAAAAGAACCAAACCAAAACCATGAGATGTAGTACGACTGAGACTGATCAAGGCTCTCACCAAAAAAATGTTATCGTAAATAGAACGCTCAGGAACACAATAAGACTGATCCATATCAATCAAAAGGGGGATGACTTCCTTTAGACGTATCGCGAGCGCCTTCGACAATATTTTATAGTCCGTATTTAGGAGTGACACAGGCCGCCAATTTGTGACGTCTTGCAAGTTCCCTTTTTTTGGAAGGAGACACAAAACTGACCTCCGGCAACTTAATGGCAATTCACCTTGTTCAAGGCTATCATGAAATATGTCAAGTAGAGTAGGGCCTAGAATGTCCCAAAAGGCCTTGTAAAATTCAACTGGGAGGCCATCAAGTCCAGGGGCTTTCCCATCTTGGATTCCTTTAAGAGCAGTAGTAGGTTCTCCGAGAGAGATTCCAGGCTCCAGTTGTTGTTGCTGGTCTTCAGATAGAGATGGGAGCAGTTCAAGCATCCCGTTTCTGTTTTCCTGGTTCACCGTTCTCAAGGCAAACAGCTTTGAATAAAAGTTTCGTAATTTATTCTTGATGTCACTTTGAGAAGACAGAAGCGCACCGGCAGCAGAACGCAAGGCATGAATTTGTTGAGGGATCTTGGCTGTCTTTTCCAAATTGAAAAAGTCTTTGTTTGGTTTGTCAAGTTGGATATTGTCCATTCGCAGTCGGACGAAAGCACCAGATGCACGCTCTTTCACCATTTCAGCCAGTATTGTTCTTTTCTCTGACAACTGCTGGACATTTTCGTTGGACATTCCAGATTTCTGCTCACAATAAAGTATATCGTATTTTAAGGCAGATATCACACCGAGTGTGTTACATGTATTATAACGGCAGTATTGCTGGCAAAAACACTTAATTTGGGATTTTGTGCAATCCCACCATTGCCTTAAATTTAGGTAGGAAAACTTTTGCATTTCACATTCCTTCCATACCATCCTGAATGCTTCTTTGAAATGCTCACTTTGTAAAAGTTTGACATTGAAAGTCCAATGTGCACTTCTACAAACGTGATGAGGTAAGCCACATACAACAACGACCATGTGATGATCAGAAAAACAAGATGGCCTTATATAAGAATTCTTGACAAGATTTACCTTATCATGGTTAACATAAATTCTATCCAAACGAGCCATTGTCAAAAGATTTCTTGCGGCACAAACCCACGTGTACTGCCGGATGTTAGGGTTCTGTACCCGCCACACATCCACAAGTTGAAATTTTTTAACGAGCTGTGCCAAAGGCCTTGCACTCGGTGGATGAGGTTCAGGAGTGTTTCTATCAAGTTGTGGGTTGAGGGTACAGTTGTAGTCTCCCCCCAGACAAACCAACATGGACAGGTCAATAGTGCTTAAAAAACCCGCTAACTTGTGAAGAAACGCACTTCTTGCAGAGTTAGCACTAGGGCAGTATACATTCGTCGTGCAAATCTTTTGATTACCACTGACAAACTCCACAGATAGTAAATGGCCCTTGCAAATTTCCCTACATTTGATCTCCAACGGCTGGAGTCTAGGATGTAACACTACTGCCACACCAGCCTTGGCATCAACGAAAGCACTGGAGAAAAAGTAACAACCTTTAAAGATATTACACCACTCAACCTCAGAAGACAGATTTGCATGCGTCTCTTGTAACATCAGCACATCAATTTTTTCATTCTAAAAAATTTGAAACACCTGGAGGCGACGCACACAACTGCGACCACCGTTGATGTTTAAGGATGCTACTTTTATCTCCACTCTGTTAACTATTCATACAGTTCCTTGCCCGCTCGAGTTACACATTTTCTTAGCCTCTGGAATTGAGGTTCTGACATGTTAACCTGATAAGGTTCACGAATCATGTTCTTTGCAGTCAAAATAAAATCATGCAGATTCGGAAAGTAGTCTTTGATTTTTACATGTCTTTTCCTGAACGTTTCATCAAGGAACTTAATAACATTTTCTTGAGAAATCCTGGTGATGGTGTTGTCATCACCCGCCTCACTCTCTTGAGCACTTAAAGCACTAAAGAGTGGAGTAGAAGAGGTTTCATCAGAATCAAGTGCTTCATCTTGATCTGCACCTTTTCCTACTTTTTGTTGAACACTTAGTTTTGGAAACAGCAATCCTACAGGGTCAAGGACCTCCGCACTCTTTGCAGACCCTTCCAAATTTACCATATCCCCTGTGGCTATAAGTATGTCCCCCACCTCATCATCCCTTTCATTTTTATCTGTCAGGGAAGGGTTAACGTTATCCTCACAGTCGCAAGGACTTTCCCCTTTATCTATTTTCTCCTCATTAGCAGATCCAGCTGCTAACTCGTCTGAGTGAGTTTGGTTATCAGGACAAGGACTTACCACATCCTGAGAGGATCGACTATTTTCCGGGTCATGCAGAATCTCGGCAAGTTGTGCAAGCGAATCTTCCTCACGTACACACACTTCCGGTACCATCTCCGTTACCGCCAAGGAGTTTCCGGTGTAGGCCTCACCCTGGAGGTCCTGCGAGCCTGACACGATCTGAATCTTATTTTGTTTTTCTTTGGAATCACAGGATTCATCACTTGAACGCTTCTGACCTTTTTTCCTGGTGTCCGCTACCGATACTTCCATGATATCGTCCGCACTGTCGTGTATAGTGGACGAAATAGGAGAGGGTTCAACCACCTTCATTCCCACCTTAGGTGGGGGGGGGGGGGGGGGCGGGGTTAGTCACCTCACGTTCTAAATCTATCACTTCCCCCCCAGTCGGGGTGGTCGGGTCTAGCGCTTCGCTTACCGCAGTCGGTGCGGTGGGTGGCTTAACCGCTCGATCTGCCTCCTTCCCTTCAGTGTGCGGTGAAGAGGAGTCACTCCTCACCAATCCTCCGCTTTCTTGCGGTGTAACCGCATTGGGGGCAGGCACTCCTCACATGCCCGTAAGCCCCACACTCGAAACACGTCATAGCCTCCGAAGAGGCATACATTTTGTATTCAAAGCCGTTGATTCTCACACACAACACGACATTGAGCGTTTTTACATTTTCAGGCAATATCATGTACACCACTCTCTTAAAGGACATGACATGTTTGAATCCATCACAAACATTTAGCATCGGAACCATCGAAAGGTGGAAAAGTATCTGTCAACCCTCGACTCTGATTCTGCAACTGGTCCTGACGGCATCAGCCCACGGGTCCTAAAATCATGTTCTTCCGCTCTTTCACTCCCTCTTTCTGTTCTCTTCACCCTCTCTTTTGCTCAAGGTCATCTGCCATCTGCTTGGAAATCAGCCAACATCACCGCTTTGTACAAAAAAGGTGCAAAAACAGATCCCAGCAACTACAGACCAATCAGCCTTCTCTCAATTATCAGCAAAGTCATGGAATCCATCATTGCTTCAGATATGAAATCTTTCCTCTTCTCCAATGGCTTGATCTCTGATCATCAATTTGGTTTCAGACCTGGTCACTCTACTCTGGACATGCTGCTTCTGCTTTCTCAACAATGGATGGAGGTCCTCAACGCCAAACAGGAAATTAGAGCTGTCTCCCTTGACATTTCACGTGCCTTCGATACGGTCTGGCACCCTGCTCTGCTCACCAAACGCTCCTCCTTTGGTATCCATGGAAATCTCCACGCATGTCTGGTGGACTTCCTCTCTGGTCGTAGTCAATGTGTGGCCCTGAATGGGTTTCTCTCATCTCCTCTCCCTGTTCAGGCTGGAGTTCTCCAAGGTAGTGTTCTGGGCCCTGTGCTTTTTCTGGTCTTCATCAATGATCTCTCTGACTCTCTTGAAAATCCTCTCTATCTCTTTGCTGACGACTCTACTCTCTGTTGCTCCATTCCTCATCCCTCAGATCGGCAGTCTGCAGCCTCCTCACTCTCTGCAGACCTGGACAAAATCACAGACTGGGCAAACAAATGGAACATGTCTTTCAATCCTGATAAATCTCACACTCTTACGATGTCTCTCCGAAAAGACCGACTGGAAAACCCTCCCATCCACTTTCTGAATAATCCTCTCCAAGAAGTTCTGTCACTCAAGCTTTTGGGTCTCACTATTTGCCATGATCTTTCCTGGGAAAACCACATTTCAAATCTGGCCTCCAAAGCCAGTCGCCGACTGGGCATCCTCCATCGTGCGAAGTCCTTCCTTGGCACACCTGAGCTCCTCACCACATACAAGGCTTTCATCCGCAGCTCTATGGAATACTGCTCTCCCCTCTGGTCTGGTGCTCCTGCCTCACACCTAGCCCGTCTTCACGCTGTTGAAACCAAAGCGTTCAGAATCATTGGAATCTCCCGCGATGAAGCTAACTCCAAGGGCCTTTCACTCACTCACCACAGGCAGGTTGGTGGTCTTTCTGTCTTCTACCGACTCCTCTCTGGCCTTGCCCCCCCCCAGCCCTCTCTGGGCTCTGTCCCCTAAATATTCCTACAGGTCGCACAAGATCTGCCTGCAACCCTCTTATGGTTAAACTGCCAAAATCAAGACTTTCTGCTCACCTTCACTCCTTCATTCCTCTTTTCTCCCACCTCTGGAGCAAACTCCCTCACTCTCTTCAATCCCACTCCACCCTCCAGGTCTTTAAAACAGCTGTTCACCACCATCTCTTATCCTCCCCCATCCAAAACCTTTGATCTTTTCTACCCCCGCTAATTTCGGTCCCCTTGTGTTTTATACCTCTCCCCCCCCCCCTCCCCTTCCCACGCCTCCTGCCCCCAAGCCCTCTCCCTCCCACACTTCTCCCTGCTCTCAAATGTTGTGGTTGTGTGCTTCCCCTTCTCTCCCCATCTTGTCTTCCGCTCCCTCTTTTTGTATATTTTGTTTGTCTGGTTGATTTGTTTGTGAAATAAATGTTAGCTCTTTCACGAGCCTCGATTCAGTATACAAAAAAAATAAAAAAATAAAAAAAATCCTCGATACGACCTTACCAAACTTGCTTAATTGTTCACGTAAATCCTCATTTCTAATAAATGGCGGGATATTACTGATGTTAATCTTTACCGTAGGGGCTTGTAAAGCGAACACAGAGAGGAACGTGTTCGGTTCAATGAACAACCCTTGTTCAACTACACTCGCTACCATGTGCTCCTCGGTCAAAAATACGACGAATTTCTTATTCATACGAGAGGCAGCGCGAATACTGTGTGCACCAACGAAGTTTCCAATGGTGGAAAGCACATCGTTTATTTCCACCTCGTTGGGAGGAACACAAACTAGCCCGTGTTTACGAGTTAGCGATTCATACGTATCAATGCGGAAACGTTCGCCCGCCATTCTAACTTGACCAAAGAAACGTTCGTAACCGAGAAAACCCAATGTTTGTCGAACACCAACAAACAGATCAGCTATAGCCGAAAGCCATTAAACACAGCCACAAAGTGAATAAAAGACATCCCCCCGGCAGCCTTCCCAGACCGCCGGCTTAGGACCCTCTCAACACCGGACTGTGCGTGCGCTCTCGTGTGCTCTCTCTCTCTCTCTCTCTCTCTCTCTCTCTCTCTCTCTCTCTCTCTCTCTCTCTCTCTCTCTCTCTCGCTCTCTCTCTCTCGCGCCCCCTGCTGGTCGTTTGCATGCTGGTTGTACTGTCATGGCGTCTGCTTGTGGAGGCCTGCGAGTGCTCTGTGTTGTTGCTCCATTCCCCCCCCCCCCCCGTTTTCCCCCCTCTGTGTCCTTGTACCTGTTCGTGGAGTCTTCCTGGTGATTCCCATATACGTTGAGACGGGAGAGAGAGCCGGAGAGCACAGGGTGATCGCTGGTAAGGGTTCGCCGTTTTTGGGCGTCGCCCGATCGGTGTTTGCTCCTTCATCTTAAACCTCTATTTCCTTTTTTTCCTTTCGTTTATCCTTCCTTCAGTTTGTTTTGTTGCCTCCCTTTTCCGAAGTTAGGGAAATCGGAGAGGTCTGATTGCTTCCCATCCCCGGAGTTCGGGTAGGGAAGATTGTATTATATATTCACCCTCCCCGAGTTGGGGAGGGGTTGTAAGTGCAGCTGTTCCAGCATGGCAACTGCACTATCTCGATTAACGGCCTTTCAGAGCCTGACCCGTAAGCACGGGTTCTTTTGTGTACCTCTTGAACGTGAGGTTAGTGTCGAGGACGTTGTCCTCGCAACCGGTCGTGTTGTCGGGATCGACAAGGTTGTTGCCGCTTCACGGATGAACAAGCGGATCGTTATTTTTTTGTCCGACGTGGATTGTGTCCCACAAATTGTCGAACAGGGTTTGACAATCGATCCAGATTTATTTGTAATGATTTCCCCACTAGATAGCCCAGCGATAAAAGTCGTGATATCAAATTGCCCCCCATTTGTATCCGACGATGTACTAATTAAAGAGTTGTCCCGATACGGTACCATCGTGTCTCGTATTTCCATGATTCCCTTCGGGTCACGAAACAACGATTTAAGGCACGTGGTTTCATTCCGGCGGCAAGTGTTTATGATTTTAAAAAATTCCCAGAAGGATTTAAACCTTATAATAAAATTAAAACATCAACAGAACGAATATACAGTGTACGTGTCCACCAACGTTCTAAAATGTTTTGGCTGCGGACAATTTGGGCATGTTAAGCATGACTGCCCCCGAAAAGAGAATTCTCCACAAGTGCAACCTCCCCTCCGAACCGGGCATAAGCAACCCCCCCACCTTCCCACCACCGGTCCAAACCCTTCCACCACTGACCCAAGCCCTCCCACCACCGACCCAAGCCTTCCCACCACCGAAACAAACCTTCCCACCACCGAACCAAGCCCTCCCGCCACCGAACCAAGCCCTCCCACCACCGACCCGAACCTTCCCACCATCGACCCAAGCCTTACCACCACTGATCCCAATCTGTCCACCACCGACCCAAGCCCTCTTACCACCAATCCAAACCCCCCCGCCGTACCCCCCTCCCCTCCCCTTGAAACAGGGGCCCCTCCCTCTACTGAAGGATCTAATTGCAGCCATCTCCTGTTAACTATAGATCTCACCCCCCAGGCGACATCGTCCAATCACAGCTTGTTGCCTGCTATAACTGATCCTACCTCTCCCGCCGTGGTAGCCGATGGGATCCCCCTCCCGATGATCACGTCCTCCCTCCCCCCCCCTCCCCCCAAACCCTTGCAATCTCTTCCCACTAACCAGGACGAGTTTCAATTAGTCTGCCCAAAAGGAAAAAGACATCTGCAAACAACAGATGAAAACGGTCATCTCTTTTAAAAACCTACAACTGAAAACCGACAGCCCCTCCTCTCTGGCCTAGATTTGTCCCTCGTCACAGAAAATCGTTTCTCGGTATTGGAGGACATAGATGTGGATGAATCCTCGCCCTTGTCTACTGACCTAGAAACTGATATGGTTGAACCACAAAAATTAGTACCCCCCCCCTCCCCTGAAGATGGCTCATTTCTCTCCCTCCCCGTCCCCCCCCTCTATGGACTATGCCCCATCCGATAACGTGGAGGGATGTGATGACGGTGAGGAGATAAATGATGAAAACCAGTGTGACACACCATCTGAGCCATCTGATATAGATGACTCTGTTAGTGAATGTGGTAGCCTTAAGGAAGAAGAAATCCCTCCAATCCCTCCCTCCGAGATAAAAAGGTTTCTTAAGGACACATTCCGAAAAAGGAATGTTGTAATATAAACCTTTTTTCCGGAGCTACCTGATTTTATACATTCCGCGAAACTGATGGTAAAACGGCCCCACGTTTTTAATTTCAATTCCTCCCAACGTCACCGTTTAAAGAAGTGGTTGCAAAAAGCCAAGAATGAACTGCTATCAAAAAATTGAGTGGTGGTCACTCCTCCTTATAGCTGTAATGAGTTTTTCCATTTGTAGCCTGAATATTAACGGAGGATGTAGCTCTGTCCGTAAAGTTCAAGTAAGGGATTTTTTATTACAGAAGAAAGTTGACATTGCCCTCTTACAAGAGACCCATGCCAACGACTGCTGTGTCGCAGAGTGGTGTAGGCTCTTCCCCGGCCTGTCCTTCTTTAGTAACGGTGACTCCCGCAAAGGCGGTGTCGCAATAATTCTTAGCCCCTCCTTTTCGCCTTCATCGCTTAAATTCGACGAAATACACAAGGGATCCCTAGCATCCCTAGAATTCCACTACTATGGAAAATTCTATACTATTTTTAATATCTATGCCCCAAGTACGCCTGTAGCTCGGCGAGTTTTTTTTAATGACCTTGGGACACACCTAACGTCCCTCGACAGCCAAAACGCCCTAAAAAACCAAGACAATCATGTTTGTATTGGTGGAGATTTTAATTGCACCCTCCAACCCCAACTAGACAGGAACAGTGCAGAGCCCCATCCTGCCTCCACAATCCCTCTCACCAAATTTTTAAAACAAATGAATTTGACAGATATATGGCGGGTACAGCACCCATCAATCAGGCAATACACATGGTGTCGATGCATTCAGGGTAATATTGTACTTGCTCGCTTGGACAAGTTTTATATTAATCCTCCACTTGAACGCCTCGTTCTGTCATCCAAAATTTGCCCATCAGGATTCTCGGACCACAGCGCAACATTTCTCAAAATTTCTGCCCCCTGCCCGAAACACAAGAGTGCTTTTTGGAAATTTAATAACAACTTACTTGATGATAGTACCTTTAAGGACATTTTTCCGGAAATTTGGAATATTCTGGTTGCCTCCCAAGGGAATTTCTCAAACCTCAGACAATGGTGGGATAATGCCAAAACGCACATCAGACTGTTCTGCCAACAATATCGTGCGTATGGTGTTCAAGAGGAAAGAAAAACCACAACCTTACTTGAAGATGAAATCCTGGAATTACAGGAACAGCTTCAGGGAACCGCAAGTGTGAGCTACCAGGGAATGAGGCAACAAATCCATGGAAAAACGGCCTTACTGAATTCCATATCCGAAAGGCGAGCACAAAATGCTTTATTGCGCCTGAAGATGAGGTACATACACGACCTTGATGCTCCAACCAAATTCTTCTTCAGCCTTAAAAGGGGGGCCTCTTCGTCAATGATTACACGCTTGCTCCATGATGGGGAACTCCTTTATGAAGATGGCAGAATCAGGGAATGTGCCCGGAAACATTTTAAACAACGGTTTATGCGGCATGACATTAACCAGGATGCAATATCGGAACTTGTTTCTAACCTTCCAACATTGGCGGATGATCAGAAGCAGCAGTTGGAGGATCCTCTTAGGTTACCTGAGCTCACCGCTGCCTTGAAGGCCTTGGAACCTGATAAAGCCCCTGGACTGGATGGGCTGACAAGTGAATTTTTCCAGTTTTTTGGGGACACCATTGGACCTCACCTACTGCGGGTATTGAATGAATGTTTAGAGGATGGACAACTGCCGTGGAGTTGCCGGAGAGCAGTCACCACCTTAATTCCTAAGAAAGCGGACACTCAACTTATAGAGAACTGGCGTCCTATTTCTGTTTTATGTACGGATTATAAAATTTTAGCCAAAGCCTTGTCTAATCGAATGAAACCTTTTATGAATGTACTAATAGGAGAACATCAATCCTTTTGTATTCCTGGACGTACTATTTTTTAATAATATCTTTCTTATCCGTGATACCATTCGGTTTTGTAACAATTTTAATATGAATGTTGGTCTGTTTTTTATTGACCAAGGAAAAGCCTTTGACTGTATTGACCACATGTACCTTTTTAGAGTTTTAGAGAATTTTGGGTTTGGACCTATTTTTATCTCGTACGTTAAACTTTTGTATTGTAATATATCCAGTGTTCTTAAAATTAATCAAGTATTGTGTAGCCCCATTGCTGTACAACGGGGAGTACGGCAAGGTTGCCCGCTATCTGTACTTTTATACTCTCTTGCCATCGAACCTCTTCTGCTCCAGTTACGTACGCACATTTCTGGCTTCACTGGATCAATTCTTACCACACCGCTAAAAGTCTCTGCCTATGCAGATGATGTCTGTATTTATATAAAAAATAGTGCTGACGTCACTGCGGTGGCTCAGGCACTAAAAACATATTGTCAGGCTTGTTCAGGCCAGGTAAACTGGAAGAAGAGTGAAGCCCTTTGGATAGGACCTGGGGATTGCCCGCCAATTGTCCTACCAGGAGGAGTGAACTGGCAGAAAAGTGGCATTAAATACCTCGGTATTTTCCTCGGAAACAACACCTTTGAGCAGCAGAACTGGGTGGGATTACCAGACAAGGTAATGGCAAAACTGGCCCGCTGGAAAGGACTTCTTTTTCAACTTTCGTACCGCGGAAGAACTCTCGTCATTAACAATCTTGTCGCCTCTATGCTATGGCATAAGATGATATGCCTACAACCGCCCGGGAGCCTTCTTATTACACTGCAAAAGAGCATTGTCGACTTTTTCTGGAGCGGGAAACACTGGCTCCAACCCCCCGTGGCATACTTACCACTCACTGAAGGTGGCCAAGGTCTTATTGATATCCGCAGCCGGATTATGGTCTTCCGGCTTCATATCGTGCGCCAACTTTTATATGGAGATGAAGCCCTACTCTGGAGGCCTCTGGCTAACTGCATATTACAGCTTACATGCAAACTGGGTTACGACCGAGAACTTTTCTTGATGAACCCTCATCAAATCGATTCATCCTTGCTGCCCACCTTTTACCAAGGGGTGATGAACGCCTGGCAAGCCCTGTCCTTTTCCCGTGAAATGGCAACATACAACATGGAAATGTTGTTGAATGAGCCCCTATGCTACAACCCCTTCCTGGAAAACAGCTTGAATAATAGGGGACTCGTTCAACGCTTTATTGATGCCAAGCTGCTACGAGTGAAAGACCTCATGACAGAGTCTGGGAGCTGCCGGCTGAGTGCTGCCGCTGTGGCACAAAAAACCGGAATAAAATCTGTCAGGATCATCTCTCGGTTCCTTCAAGGGATATCCACAACGTATCGTAATACCTGCGAGGAACTTGGCCCTTCCCCCGAGGAAACAGCGGGTGACTTCCCCAAACTCCTAGTCTTCAGCCCGCCACTTAATCTGTCCCCTGGCCTGAACAGCCCTGATGATACTGCATTATCCCTTCCCGCCTTTCCAAAGAAAACTTTGTACAACGCGTACGTTAAAATTTTATACGCAAAAACATTTTCTGAGCACCCGAGGCTTCGATGGCGGGATGTTTTACCCCCAATACCCCCCAATTGCCCCAATTGGCGAAGTTTTTATCTCTTGCCTACTCCAAAGTATGTTGGAGATATTCAATGGAAACTTGTACACTGGATTTTACCTTATAATGTTTTACTGAACCGGTTTTCTACTGCTAACTCTAATCTATGCCCTTTCTGTGCATCCATTGAAACCCTACCGCATATATACCTTGAGTGTGAACGATTGCAACCTCTTTTTACATTCCTTCAGGAACGTTTTGTGAAGCTTGGTTCCCTCTTCAATCACAATGTTTTTATTTATGGTGTTTTAGGACCGTCTTCCCTTAGAAATGTGGTTTAAATGAATTTTTTAATTGGCCAAGCCAAGTTTGCAATTTATAAATCCAGGAAGAAAAAAATGGGAAACGCTTCTGACTCGTCATATGATGTACTGCTCACCTTTAAGGCTCTTGTAAATGCAAGACTAAAGCTAGAGTACCGGTTTTTTAAAATGAACAAGAATTTAACATGTTTTAAAGAAAAGTGGGTTTTTAATGATGTCATATGCACACTTGATGATGATGACTTGATAATAATTTTTCCTTGAGACCATTTTTATTGTGTTTTGTTTCTTTATGACTGAACATTACTGATTTTTTGTACTCTTGTAATAAAAGGAAGAAACAGTCAGAGTCTCTCCCTCTCTCTCTCTCTCTCGCCCCCTGCAGGCCGTTTGTGGTGGGCGTGGCGTCATGGCGGCTGTGAGCAACTGCTCTGTGTTGTAGTGAGTTCTTTGTGAGTTTTCCTCCTCTCCTGCCCTCCCCTGCCCCCCCTCCCTCTCCTTTCCATCCTGTGTACTTGTGCATTTTGTTTTCATCCTTTCTATACCTTTGTCTTCAAGAGAGAGAGGTTTGAGAGCGGACCCATTTTGGGTGCGGCCTACCGGCTTCGACGACGCTTTGTAAGCCTTTTTGTGCTTATAATGCACGTTTATTATTTATTCTAGTTTGATTTATTTCGTTTTGGGACCTACTTGTCCGGTTCGGACAAGTGGGGGGGGGTGTTAATTCGCTGGGATGGCGAATACACGCTCTCGGTTAGAGGCGTTCGACAACTTAACAAGGAAGCATGCATTTGTGTGTGTTCCACCCGAAGGAACTTCCACTGAGGACATTGTTTTGTCGGTGGGGAAAATAATCGGTTGTGAAAATGTACGAGCAGCGTCGAGAATGAATCAAAAAGTTGTTGTATTTGTGTCCGATGAAAAATTCGTTCACGATGTTGTAAGTGCGGATTTAACCACAGAGACAGGTCTCTTTGTCTTGGCGTCGCCTATGGACACTCCGTCGATGAGGGTCGTCATATCTAACGTACCCCCATTTATAACCTGCAACCAGCTGATGTCCGTTTTGTCCCGATACGGAACAGCTGTGTCAAAAATCATAATGATTCCGCTCCGGTCTCAGGATGAACGTGTTAAACATGTGATGAGCTTCAGACGGCAGGTGTATATGGGGCTTCCGGATCGAGGCGATGACACGGGGTTAAACATCACGTTCAAGGTAAAGGTGAACAACCATGAGTACCAGATGTATGCGTCATCGGCCTCATTAACATGTTTTCAGTGCGGAGCTTTTGGCCATGTGAAAAGGTTTTGTCCGAAGGTATCGTGTGTAAGGTGTGGTGAAGCAGGTCATAGTGACGCTGATTGTAAAAGAGATAACACCCCGGTCTCTAACGTACGAAACAACGTAAACTGAAATACCCGAACGGTTCCTACCGACGCTCCCTCGCACTCGAGGAGTAGGGATAATACTCCTGTTCGTCTTAGTGAAAACGACAACACCGCTGATTCGGTAAATAATGAAATAACCCCAGATAACCCACCTGTGGTGGCAGATGCTACGTGCAGTGAGGAGATGGAAGAAAATCCCATTGTGGTGACAAAGAAACGAAGAGCACCTGGTGCTTGTAACTCCAACATTACTTTGAAAAAGGTAGTGTTGGATAAAGAGAGTGTGGGTGCAGACGCCCTGGAACGTCTTTCTCAGGTGTCCACAAGCTGTGTTGACACCAGGGAGAAGGAACATGAATTAATTAATTCTGAAACATTATCGGGCAGCACCGAAAACCTGGGAGAAAAAGTAGATGGTGAGACTAAAGATGATGGTGAGCCCATTAGTGAGCCGCCACCTTCACTACCTGCTGAGACCGAGCGGATTGGGATTGTCACAGCCCCAAGCTCCTCTTTACCCCTGCAAGATCTAAATCATGACACTGGTTCGTCAACTGAGCCAGTGAACATCTCCCTGCAGGAGGGTGAAGCCGAGATTTCAGCTCCTGCTGAATGTCCCGGGTACCAGAGTGAGGATGACTCTACCATAGAACATTCCAGCAAATCTTCGGACTTGGCTGGAATCAAAATGGGGACTGGGCAGACTGATATATGTGACCTGGGCGGAGCTGTTTCTGATTTGTCAGATTCAGAGGATGAAGTTGAGATGACTGAGTTGTCTCAATCTTCATCAGATCAGTCATCCATAGCCCCTCAACTCGTTATTTCTTTTCTGAATGACACCTACCGACACCGAAATGTGATTGTAAAAGATCATTTTCCTGATTTAATTTCATTCATCCAGGCTGCAAAGGACATAATTAGGAGGCCGGATGAATTTCATTTAACAAGGTCGCTGTTTCATCGGCTTAGAAAGGCTGTTACAAAAGCAGGGAGCGAGATTTCCCAACAACCGCTCACGCCTTTTGATAATCCATGAAAAAAATCACCTTTGGAACCTTAAATATGAATGGCGGAGGTGCAAGCCAAAACCGCCAGGTTCAGGTGAAAAGTTTATTTGAGCGCAAGAAAATTGATGTACTCTTACTCCAGGAAACCCATATAATTCAAAATGGGGAGTACGACTGGTGTCGCCTCTTTAAAGGACAATGTTTTTTTAGTAACATGTCTTCTTCTTCTGCTGGTGTAGCCTTTTTACTCAGACCAGGCCTAGTACCTGAATCATGCCTCTTCCAGGAGGTGATTAAAGGCCGGTTTATTTCATTGGAACTGGTCATTAATAATTTTCGGTTTACACTATTCAACGTTTATGCACCAAGTGAGAGTGTGGAACGAAGAGCTTTCTTTTCATCTTTAATTCGACACATGCAGTCGATAGATCTCAATAATTGTATTTGCATGGGGGGTGACTTTAATTGCACCTTTAAACCCAGTATAGACCGAAATACAGCAGAACCTCATCCCGAAGGTAGTACTGATTTGTTAAATTATTTTTCGGCAGTGGGTGTGCTAGATGCATGGAGACTGCATTACCCCAACAAATCTGAGTATACTTGGGGACGATGTGCCAATGGGAGAATGACTTTCGCTAGACTTGACCGTTGGTACATAAACTCACAGTTCAGGAATGCGGTTATCTCTCCAAATCATTTTCCATCTTTGTTTTCTGATCATCATTTAGTTACCATGGGCCTCTTTTTCCCTCAACCCTTACGCAAAAGTGCATACTGGAAATTCAATACCAGTCTCCTCGAAGATGCTTTGTTTAAAGACGCCTTCCGTGCTTTTTGGGTCATCCAACTTTCAAGAAAGCCCTCTTTCTCTTCTTTAGCATTATGGTGGGATAACACAAAAGCTCAGATTAGAGTGTTTTGTCAGCAGTTTGTTTCAAATGATACTGACGTAAAAAATATAACAATGGCTTGTTTAGAAGCTGATATTATAAGGTTAGAGTGTAAACTGGCTAAAGATAATATCAGAAGAGACCACAGGTTATTGGTTGAAAAGAAGGCTCAACTGAGAGAGCTGATTCAGGAGAAAGCAGCAGGCCTGTTAATCAGATTAAGAATAAACAATTTAAAGGTATCAGACACCCCGAGTAAATCTTTTTTCCAAATGGATTTTGTAAATAAGTCACCCAAAACCCTTTTCTCTGTACAAGACTTTAGGGGAAACATGGTTGCCAACCCTGGAGATGTAAGGTTGTGCATTAGAGAGTTTTTTTCAAAAGTTTATGCAAAACAAAATGTTTGTGAGCAAACCATGGAATTTTTAACTTCTCACCTTTCATCCCTAACTGAGCCTCAGTGCCTGGGCCTGGATTCAACAATTACTTTGCCTGAGCTAACGCAGGCCCTAAGTGAAATGGACTCGGGGAAAGCTCCTGGGATTGACGGCCTACCGGCAGAATTTTTCTTGGCTTTTTGGGACCTTTTGGGCCCTGAATTATTGAATGTCCTGGAATCATCCTTGGTGCTTGGAGAACTCCCACTAAGCTTCAGAAGAGCAGTGGTGTCGCTGATTCCAAAGACTGGGGATCTACGACAGATAAAGAATTGGCGGCCGGTCTCGTTATTATGTACGGACTACAAAATATTGTCGAAAGTGTTGGCCAGTCGGTTGAAGACGGTAATCGGTGACCTAGTCCACCATGATCAGAATTACTGCATCCCAAACAGATCTATTTATGATAATATTTTTTTGATTAGAGATTTTAGGGAATGTGATTGCTTGGAAAAAGATTTTGGGATAATATTCCTTGATTTGGAAAGGGCTTTTGACAGTGTGGATCATGTTTTTTTGTATCGTGTGCTAGAAGCATGTGGCTTTGGTGTCAATTTTAGGGCCTACGTGACTTTGTTGTACAACAATATATTTAGTTTATTTAAAATAAATAACGAACTCAGCTCTCCGGTACAGGTTCAAAGAGGGGTGAGACAAGGATGCCCGGTTTCTGGGTTGTTATTTTCCTTGGTAATGGAATCACTCCTAATTTTATTTAGGAAAAATATTTCAGGAGTGACAGTATCCCCTGGGAGTCCTTCAGTAGTTGTATCGGCTTATGCAGATGATGTCTGTGTGGTTGTTAAGAAGGAGAGTGATATCCCAGCACTTGTTGAATGTTTAAATCTTTTTTGCCTCGCTTCTTCTTTGAAGTGTAACTGGGACAAAAGTAAGGCCTTATGGATTCCCTGTCTCAAGAACATTCCACCTGGAAGAGTGCTGGTACCACCTGTGCATCTACCAACAAAGTTAAAATGGGTGGAAGACGGAGTCAAATACCTTGGGGTTTTCCTGGGATCTCCACATTACGTCCTCAAAAATTGGGACGGGATTGTTGAGCATGTCAAAAAAAGACTGGGACTGTGGAAACGAGCTCTGCCCCACCTTTCCTACAAAGGCAGGGTTCTAGTGGTTAATAATTTGGTGGCTTCTTCCCTGTGGCATAGGTTTATCTGCCTTCAGCCGCCAGAGGCACTACTAAAGGCAGTGCAGAGGCTACTCGTGGATTTTTTTTGGAGTGGTCACCATTGGTTGCTACCAAATGTCATATGTAGCCCCTTGTTTGAAGGTGGCCAGGGACTGATCGACATAAAAAGTCGTATCATGGCTTTTCGGCTGTGTACCATACAGCAGTTGTTGCTGTACAAGTTGCTGTACAAGTACAAGTTGTTGCTGTTGCTGTACAAGTGAAACAGTTGCTGTACAAGGAACGACTGCCAAGCCGACTTCTGGCCTATCACGTGCTGCGAAAAGCAAGCGGGCTCGGATACGGCCTTGAACTTTTCTTAGTCCAACTCCAACATGTCGACACATCTCATCTACCATCATTCTATCAGAGCCTTCTGAATGCCTGGCAAAGCCTTTCGACTAGTCGCCAGCAAGAAACCTATGCTACAAGCATGTTTGTGGAAGAACCCCTTTTTTACAACCCACTGTTTCCTGCAATTCCAAGAAGCCGAGACTTTTATCAACACTTTATTACAGCAGGCATAATCAAAGTGTTGGACCTCCGCCATGATTCTGGTTGGGGGTGGAAGACGGTGCAAGAGATAGCTGATATGACTGGAATATGGTCAAACAGAATAATCGGAAGAGTACTAAAGGAAATAGTAAAGAAAAGCTTCCAACTTGGACTAAGATGGACCCAGGAAGTTTTGGTGACATCCAATGACTGGCATTTTCCTGGTTTATTGGTACAGCCTAGTCACGGAGACTTGCCCCCAATTAGTGAGGGACAAAACATTTTTCAGAAATGCAGTAGTAAAGACCTGTATCGGTTATGCACTGCAGTTCTGCTTGGGAACTCACCGTTAAATGGAGTGGCCAGGTGGAAAGGGCTAATGCCGGAAGGACTCCCATCTGAGCCTGTATGGGAATCAATATACAGTAAGCTGGTAAGCAAAAGGACAGGTGACCTCCAGTGGCGAATGATACACTGGATCATTCCGTCTAATAAATTAGTGAGTCATTTCGCGCCCACATCTACGTGTTGCCCGTTCTGTGTTTACACAGAGGATGTGTTCCATGCGTACGTTGATTGTGCAAGGCTTGTGCCTTTATTTCAATGGCTGAACTACATGGCTGGAAAAATGAAGATCACTTTTTCTCTGCGATCATTTATTTTTGGTTTCAATGATATGAAAGAACATGTACATATGTTGTATTTGTTTTTAGTGGCCACGGCGAAAATGGCAATTTATTTATCGAGGAGGGAAAAACTGAAAGGAAAGCCGATTGGGCAATGTGATGTCTTGTTCTTTTTTAATGCCTTGACATCTGCAAGACTCAAACTTGAATTTTGTGATTCTGAAAGGAAGAAATGTATTGATGAGTTTATGAACATCTGGTGTTTTGATGGGATCTGCATGGTGCAGGAGAATGAATTAATGGTATATTTGTAGGTTTGTTTGGATTGATTCAGTGTGTGGTCGGTTTTTCTGTTGTTGTTTTTCTTTTCTAGTTCATTGTACTGTTTTGATTTCCTGTCATTATCTCTTTTTCTTTTCTGTATTTTTGATTATTGTGCCTGTATTGAATAGTATCTTTACCGACTGGCTTGTATTTTTATATTTTTGTAATAAAAAGTCAAAGTCTCTCTCAGTCTCAGTCTCAGTCTCTCTCTCTCTCTCTCTCTCTCTCTCTCTCTCTCTCTCTCTCTCTCTCTGTCTCGTACAGAAAAGATGAAAACAAAACGCCAAAGCACACAGGTTGGAAAAGGAGAGGGAGGGGTAGGGCAGGAGAGGAGAAAGCTCAAAGAAATGGAGGGTTCTGGAATGGCCAAGTCAAAGCCCGGATCTAAATCCCATCGAGATGTTGTGGGGGGATTTGAAACGAGCTGTGCATGCAAGAAACCCCTCAAACATCGCACAGCTGAAAGAATTCTGCATGGAGGAGAGGGGAAAAATTTCTACCAGTCGATGTGAGAGACTGGTAGACAGTTATAAGAAACGCCTACTTGAGGTTGTTTCTGCCAAAGGGGGCAATAGCACCTATTAGAGCCAAGGGTGTACTTACTTTTTCCACATGTGAAATTTGCATTTATGTTTATTTAAATTATACAATGGACTACAACATGTAAATGGTTCATCATATTTGTTATATTCTATCACCTTTATCTATCAATATTGTTGAAATGAAGATCAATTAGCTGTATGTTGAAATATGTTGAAAAAGTCAAAACTTTACATGGGGTGTACTTACTTTTTCATGTGACTGTAAATGCCGTTACCAAAACTGTATGTAGTCAGCAATGAAAACCTTCGATTAACAGCAGATTACCATAACTCCCCCGCACATGCGAAACGAAAGGCAAGGTTAAGCAATTGGTTAATTGGTTCATGTCCGTCCGACTTTCTGCAAACGTTCGTTTATGGTCAAGGAACAACTTATTTAAATTGAATGTTGTACTTTGAACATGAATCGGAAAACAAACCTGCCGTTTTACAGTACATTGGCTCTGAATTTCTCCTCGATCGCAAAGTGCAGAGAGGAGTGAGATAATTATTTAGTCTGTCTGCCCGTCTCGCAGTCAAACAAAATTGAAAATCATTCCAAACAGGAAACTTACTGTTTTTAAGGATGTCATAAAGGACACAAACGGGCAAGAATAACTAATGTAGCGTGTTAAATAAGGTGGTGTAATCGACACTGCATCAATGGTGGTAATTTCCGGAATTTATTTTTGAAGCTTTTACAATCTTTATTTTACTTTAATTGAATTATATACTTGAACACTGTAGGACACAAATCGCCTTCTTGTCACTTCCAAAACCCTTCCGTTTAACATCACTTAGGCATGTTGTTGTTGTTGTTTAGCCTTGGGACAGTTCTCTCGAGCAAGCCCATGACAGAGACTGCCGAACAATGTCACAAGAGCGACCCAGAGATCCCCCACATCCAGTATGGTGTATCCCCGCCTTCACAAAGTCAGGGCCACGACAGAGTTAGAGAGAGAGGGAGAAGAGACAAGAGGGAAAGGGCCGGTCCATGTGACTGATCGGAATTCTGACTTTGACCCCACTGCCCTGACAAATCCGGGCAGCAGGGACGAATAGGGAAGATTTGGCCCCAGACTTGCATCAGGAGGTACCACCACCGTGAATAGGCATCCCCAATAGATGTTGTTAACATGTTAAATAGGGTGGTGTATATGGGTGGTG
Source organism: Myxine glutinosa (assembly GCF_964187855.1). Classification (NCBI taxonomy): domain Eukaryota; kingdom Metazoa; phylum Chordata; class Myxini; order Myxiniformes; family Myxinidae; genus Myxine; species Myxine glutinosa. The sequence continues at coordinate 110,713,115 of NC_136263.1, forward strand.
TATAAGACTGATTTAATAGCTCTAAATTTCGAGAATGTTTTGTTTTTAAACATTATTTTATTTAAATTGCAGTATATATACTAGAACATTGTGCAGGGTAACTTGTTCTATGACCCCTCTACGTCCCATGGCAATGCTTTCCAATGGTCGCTTTTGTTCATTTGTATTTATTCATTTGTGGTTACTTTTCTTTTTGGTAGAGTGTTGCTGCCTTCGTGAGGTGTTTTGTGGCTAGGTCAATGCCTTATGCCTCCTGATTTTCGTTAGTTGTCGGCTGATGTGCACTATGCCAGGACTGTGACATGAGGCCGGGGCCATAGGGTGTGAAGAGAGGAGAGTTGGCACAATCATACACGAAGTCAAATTGGCAGCGGTGCTTTGTAAGAAGACTAGTAGATCACTGGGTGTGAAGAATAACACAGGAATGGTGGCAAAAGCATGTATATTATGTATCCCTAGAATGTCACTTGCAGACACTGTCATCCTTACTTTCAAAACAGGCATCCAAGGAATGATGCTAATAAAAAATAAATAATGACAATAAAACAAATGCACATTTAGTAAATGCATCTTGAATGCACACGTGCTGCTGTTTCCTTCTCTTGACACATTTTTGATGGAAATTCTCTCTTTTTTGGAGTTCTCATTAAAAGTATATAATTTATTTATTTGGTCAAACCTTTGAAATTTTGTGGATGTTTTGATGTCTCCAATGGTGATGCTCAGCATCACGCACAGTAAAAGTCAAACTCATCACACATCCCATGCACAGCATCCCTATGCGACATTTAAAGGTAAAGAAGACCACAGAAAAAGACGCCTTTGATTTTCTTTGTTACTGACACTTTTTGATGTCGGTTTCAATCCTGTGGCACATTCGAACTTTTTTCCCCCGACTGATCTAAAGCTTCTGGTGAAGCTCACACGTATTTGTAGAGCAAAGATATTAGGAGACATCGGTGTAATTTATCATGAATTTCAAGGTCATAAGTTGAGGATAGACAAACCACCATGGTAAACTCATTTGAACCTGAGATCCCCAGCATTACTGAGCTTTATGCTTATAGATGGGAACGCCAAGCAGGCCAAACCGACACCTTCTGCAAACCTTGGAGTTATATTTGTAACAAGTTGGGGGTCACCTGGTCAAGATCAGGATGTTTAGACTTTAGTAAACCATCAAGTAGATTGATGGTTAAAGTTGTAGGAAAACGTTTAACCCGGGAGTGCACCATGGCAACAATGGTCTAAATGACCTAATTTCATTACTTAAGGTCGTACAGCATTGTGCAGTAACAACTTGCACTCGGTATAGCCGCATGGTCACTGTGGACCCTTTGTATATTAATTTCCATTCTGCATATGGAATGTAAACACGTAAATACAATTGTTTCCAATTTCTCCAAAAATTCATCTTCAAATGTGAGGCGGAAGTGCGGGGGCAGAGGCGGAAGGGCGGAGGCAGAAGCGGCAGGGCGGAAGCGGGCGCGGAAGGGCAGAGGCACAACGGCGGAGGTGGAAGCGAAAGGGTGAAGGCGGAAGGGCAGAGTCCCCCAAATGTTGTTATTGTGGTGATTAACTTTACACTGACATTGAAGTTGCCTCATCAGAAAAAGTAAACTCGTCGAGAAACCTAGGGGAATTGTGGATTTAACAACAACATTAATAACAACATTAACATGAATAAAACTTATATAAATTGTGCTTTCATGTACTATTTACAGTTTGTTTCTACCATGTGAACATCAAAAGATTTTCTACCATGTGAACATCAAAAGATGTAAAAGTTTAAAGTTTCACAAGGATGTCATGGACAACTTATAGATTTGGAAGCAATTGTAGTCTGATTAAGTCTCGAACATTCTTTTAGGATGACCACTGGCTCCTCCACACCAAAATGATGATTATCTTGTGATTCCTGTACCATTGGTTCATATCAAGGGAGGCGCAAAGTGCCCCTGCCTTTATATAAGGGATTTTTAAAAATCTGTATGCAGCTTTAACATGGGGACTGAAAATTCGTTTCTCAGCTTCTACTGGATGAAATCAGCTGCAAATTTCAGAAGTAAATGCTTTGTACGTTGAGGTAATATGTTCCAAATTTCAGCAACGTCTGCTTCCACATTTTTGAGTTTTAATAAGAAAATACTCAAATTCACGTTGGTGTCTGTCCTTCCGTCCATCCGCCCAAAATGAGTAGGCGCCCATATTTCAAAGGCTATTCTTGGGAAAAATGCCAGGAGCATAGAAAAGGCCCTTTATATGGTTTGTGCAATATGGCAAACTATAGAAAAGAAGGGACATTCCATAACTTGTAGAAAATGTCGAACAATAGAAAAGAAGGGACATTCCATAACTTGTAGAAAATGTCAAGCAATAGAAAAGAAGGGACATTCAAAAAAATCTCATGTGCATGCTGTACTACCCTTGTGTTCTGAGGAAGAACCAAGTTCATATAAAGGGGCGCCCTACATCTGGCAAACAAAATACATTTACTTCTTCATGCAGGTGGATGAATCAACCTGGTTCTCCTTTATATGATTCAAAAGTGTAATCAAACAGGCGCATTTTCTACAAGCTATGGAATGTACCTTCTTTTCGATACTTTGCCACATTGCACATACCATGTAAAGGGGCGTTTTCTATGTCCCTGGCATTTCCCCCAAGAATTGAAACTTGAAATCAACACTGGGTGGAGATCATACCCCCACCAGACTGAACAGTTTACGTTTTATATCCCACCGATGGAGCAGATCTTTTTTTCTTTTTTTATTGTATACAAGATCGAGGCTCGTGAAAGAGCGAACATTAATCACACAAAAAGTGAAACCGACACATAAAACACAAAAAACAAGGGGAGCGGTAGACAGGATGGGGAGAGAGGGGGAAGGACACAAACACAACATTTGAGAGCAGGGACATCGGGAGAAATGTGGGAGGGGGAGGGCTTGGGGGGAGGTGGGAGAGGTATAAAAGATATGAACACTGCAAGGACTTCCAGGAAAGAAGTTGGAATTTCAAAAAAAAAAGTGTATCTGGGGTGAATTAGCAGGGGTAGAAAACATCAAGGTTTTGGATGTGGGAAGATAAGAGATGGTGGTGAACAGCTGTTTTAAAGACCTGGAGGAAGGAGTGGGATTGAAGGGAGTGGGGGAGTTTGTTCCAGAGGTGGGAGAAAAGGGGAATGAAAGAGTGAAGGTGAGCAGAGAGCCTAGATTTTGGCAGTTTAACCATAAGAGGGTTGCAGGCAGATCTTGTGCGACCTGAAGGAATATTGGAGGGACAGAGCACAGAGAGAGCTGGGGGAGCAAGGCCGGAGAGGAGTCGGTAGAAGACAAAAAGACCACCAACCTGCCTGCGGTGAGTGAGTGAAAGGCCCTCGGAGTTAATTTCATCGCAGGAGATTCCAATGATTCTGAAAGCTTTGGTTTCAACAGCGTGAAGCCGAGCTAGGTGTGAGGCAGGAGCACCAGCCCAGAGGGGGGAACAGTATTCCATTGAGCTGCGGATGAAAGCCTTGTAGTGAGGAGGTCAGATGTGCTAAGGAAGGACTTCGCACGACGGAGGATGCCCAGTCGGCGACTGGCTTTGGAGGCCAGCTTGGAGATGTGGTTTTCCCAAGAAAGATCATGGCAGATAGTGAGACCCAAAAGCTTGAACGACAGAACTTCTTGGAGAGGATTGTTGAGAAAGTAGATGGGAGGGTTTTCTAGTCGGTCCTTTCGGAGCGACATTGTAAGAGTGTGAGATTTGTCAGGATTGAAAGATATGTTCCACTTGTTTGACCAGTCTGTGATTTTGTCCAGGTCTGCAAAGAGTGAGGAGGCTGCAGACTGCCGATCTGAGGGATGAGGAATGGAGCGGCAGATAGTGGAGTCATCAGCAAAGAGATAGAGAGGATTTTCCAGAGAGTCGGAGGGATCATTGATGAAGACCAGAAATAGCACAGGGCCCAGAACACTACATTGGGGAACTCCAGCCAGAACAGGCAGGGGAGATGAGAGAAATCCATTCAGGGCCACACATTGCCGACGACCAGAGAGGAAGTCCACAAGCCATGAGTGGAGATTTCCATGGATACCATAGGAGGAGAATTTGGTGAGCAGAGCTGGGTGCCAGACCGTATCGAAGGCACGTGATATGTCAAGTGAGACAGCTCTGATTTCCTGTTTGGCATTGAGGACCTCCATCCATTGTTGAGATAGCAGAAGCAACATGTCCAGAGTAGAATGACCTGGTCTAAATCCAAATTGATGATCAGAGATCAAGCCATTGGAGAAGAGGAAGGATTTGATATCCAAAGCAATGATGGATTCCATGACTTTGCTGATAATTGGAAGCAGGCTGATTGGTCTGTAGTTGCAAGGATCTGTTTTTACACCTTTTTTGTGTAAAGCGGTAATGTTTGCTGATTTCCAAGATGCTGGCAGATGACCTTGAGCAAAAGAGAGGGTGAAAAGAACAGAGAGAGTGTGAGATGGAGCGGCAGAGCAGGATTTTAAGACCCGTGGGCTGATGCCTTCTGTTCCAGTTGCAGAATCAGAGACGAAGTTTGACAAAAACTTCTCCACCTTGTCAGGAGAGAAGGACACAGAGTCCAGGAGCAGTTGAGTTCGACTGGGAAAGGTGGGAATAGAGAGAGATGGGTTTGGGACACAAGATTTTGAGGCAAAAACAGAGTTGAGGCATTCGGCTTTGTCACGTGCGGTGTCAACTGTGTAGCCATTTGATGTAAGGGAGGGGATGGAGGGGGAACAAACACCAGAAACGGATTTGACCAGACGCCACCAGGATTTGGATGAAGGAGACAGGTTTGAGAGTTCAATCTTGAGTGTGGAGAGATAGTGCTTCCTGGCACTCCTGAGGGTAGACACACACTTGTCCCGAGCTTGGTGGAAGGAACTGAGATTGCCTTCAGTTGGATTTGCCTTCCAAGAGGCAAAGGCAAGTTGTTTCAGGGCAACTGCCTCACCTCAAGAATCAGTGTACCATGGACGGCAGGAAGGGTTAGACAACTGAAGACGAGATGGGATAAATCTGTGCATGAGAGAGAGCAGTTTGCTTTGGAAGAATTCCCAGGAAGAATTGATGTCAGGGGCAGTAGAGATGGGAGACCAGTCCAGGTGATTGATGGCTGCTTGCAGCCCGTGCCAGTCGGCCTGAGTGAAATGCCAGACTCGTCGGCGCTGAGGAGGCTCTCTGTGAATGGCCAGAGAGATGTCCACTTTAAGAAGCACATGATCAGAAGAACCGATTGGAGCAGAAGAAGAGCAGCAGACATTTGCAGGGAAGTTAGTCATAACCAAGTCCAGAAGAGAAGAAACTCCATTGACTGAGACCCTGGTCGGGAAATTGACAGATTGTGTCAGTCCCAATTAGTCGCAGAAGTCCTTTGCTGAGGTGCCATGGCAGGTGAGAGATGAACCCACACCCAGCCAGCTGGCATGACAGTTGAAGTCGCCACATATGAGGAAGAGAGAGTTTGGATGAGTTGATAGAAGTTGGTCCATGTTGTCCGACAGCGAAATGTAAATGGAGTCATCACTGTTTGGAGGACGGTACAGAACACATATGAACAAAAGGTGGGAGCAGAGAGGAAGCCGTAGCCAGAGGTACTCCTGGGGGTGGGGTGGAGAGAGGGAAGTGCAAGGAGAATGAGGAAGAGAATTTTTGATAAAGATATCCACCCCACCACCAGGACGAGGCTCAGGTCTATCATACCGGAGGAGGGTGTAACCAGGAAGAGATATTAAGGAATCAAAGACATCTTGAAGGAGGAAAGTTTCTGTTTAGCAGATCAAGTCTGGATTGTCAGAAGAAACCTGAATGGAGAGATCAATCAGGTTTGAGCGAAGGCCTCGGATGTTTGAGGTCCATACCGTTAATGAGGAGAGAGGGGGAGCATTGGGTGCAGGACAGGGGAGTGAAGGGTTAGGGTCAGATGAAGGATGAGAGGGAGAGGTAGGAAGAGCAGTTGATTGTGTGTCAGAGATTACAGAAGTGTTACAAGAAAGGGAAGCATGAGGAGGACGAAAGGTTTGATGGTGATGGGATGAGGCACAGTGAGGGGTTGTTTGAGGGGGGGCAGAGGAAAGTAGAAGGTTGGGGGAGGTGGAGGTATGAGATAGAATGGATACGAAGTGGGGAGGAGGCAGCTTTGAGAAGGAGGTGGGAGGAGGGAGAATTTTGGAGGGATGGTTAGGGGGGAGATTTGAAGGGGAGGGGTTGGGGGGGAGTTTTGAATGGGAGGGGCAAGGGGGGAGTTTAGGAGTGGAAGGGCAAGGGGGGAGTTTAGGAGGCGAGGGGCAAGGGGGGAGTTTAGGAGGGGAGGGGCAAGGGGGGAGATTTGGAGGGGAGGGGCAAGGGGGGAGTTTAGGAGGGGAGGGGCGAGGCGGGAGCTTAGGAGGGGAGGGGCAAGAGGGGAGTTTAGGAGGGGAGGGGCAAGGGGGGAGATTTGGAGGGGATGGGAAAGGGGGGAGTTTAGAAAGTGGATGATTAATGAAAGATGAACATTTATAGCAAATTGGGTTTGTTGTGATTTTCAAGTTAGCGATCCGTTTAAGAACGATGGAGGAGGGGTGGAATGAATGAGAATTTAGAGCATGTAGTGAGAAAGAATGATAAGAGATTGAATATTTTTTTGAAATGGAATGAGTTGAAGAAGAAATTGAAAGGAGCCTTTTAAATAAGAAGAAAAACAGCGTGTTGTAATAAACCACTGAATAAAACACTCCAGGGGAAAGTTTAAACATATTTAAACAGAACTGTGAAGAACAATCTTATATTCACAAAAATACAAATGGGGAGAGGGAGCCTAGAGGGACAACTACGAGTCACTTGAACAGGGCAAAGGTGGAAGGCAAGGGGATAATGGGGGCGGGGCGAGACAGCGCATGTGGGCAGAGGCAAAAGCACACGATGGGACAAAAGCACACGAGGAGAAAGGGAAATAAATGTTTTTTGTTTGTTTGTTTGTTTGTTTTTGGGGAGGGCGGGGGGGTTACAATGTCAGACAAAGAGTAGATGTTCGGTGAAGCATGGGGGAGAAGGGAAAATCAAAAAACCTAGCAAAACCAGCGAAGGAAGGAACAAACTTCGACGGGGGAAGCCTAAGGCTGCAAGGCCTCACACGCGGCACGGCAAACAGAAAACGATTAATTTATGAAAGATAAACACCGAGAAACTTCCAAGGGACACACTATAGGTTCACACGCCGAAAGATAAATACAGTTTTGACAAAATACAATTGTGAACAGACTTAACTTTGAAAACGTGGAGACAGTGTGGAATTTCGAAAATCCGTCAATCTGCATCCAGACCTGAATCAAAATCGAATTGGCTTACCCAAATCATCCACCAAGTTTTGTCATAAACCGTCCAGAACTCTTTGAAATATCATGCTGTATATCGTTGTTGGCACTGGTGAAGGTGATCACTCAATGGTGAAGAATCACTAAAAAATTTAAAACATGCTCGTATCCAGATCTTCACCAAAATCTAATCGATTCGTCATTGTCACACACCTAACCTGTTCACCAAGTTTCGTCCGAATCCGTCCACAACTTTTTGAGATATCGTGCTATGTATCGTTTTTAGCCCTATCTCCCAATGGTGAAGAATCACTTAAAAATTAAATAATTCTCGTATCCGAATCAACATTCAGATCTTCACAAAAATCTAATCGATTCGTCCTTGTCACACACCCAACCTGTTCACCAAGTTTCGTCCGAATCCGTCCACAACTTTTTGAGGTATCCTGCTATGTATCGTTTTGCCCTATCTCTCAATGGTGAAGAATCACATGAAAAATTCTCGGATCTGGATCTTCCCCAAAATGTAATAATTTCGTCCTTTTCACATACCCAACCTCTCCACCAATTTTCAGCCGAATCCGTCCACAAATATCCTGTTCACATTAAACAGACAGACAGACAAACAGTCAGGGGTGAAAACATAACACATCCAGCTTCAGTGGTGGAGGTAAAAAGTTCCTGTTCACCTTGGAGGTGATAGTAGTTTACTCACCATATAGAGGTATGCTTTTGGATTTCAAAAACAATATTTATGACTTGACCTGAGTACAACAGTCATCCATTGTTAAGGTCCTAGAAACCACCATCGAGAGGGGAAGCACCTCCATCCTCATGATGTGTTATATCCAAGAGCTGAATAATTTTTAGCCATTTGCGATGAGCTTTAGGTGTGAGTTTGAGTGTGATGCAGTGAAATAAGAATTCTAGTTGCTTTGTTGCTAAGAATTGCTAAAACGTATGAACGCGTAAATTCAGAGGCAAAGAACCATCTAACATGTTTAACAGCAGAGGCCGTGGAGATTTGTTATCGATTACTAACATTGATGTGAAGGTTCAATATCTTTCTGGCAAGGACCACTTTGAAAGCGTCATTTCCATCTACCGACATCTTTATCTGTCATTGCCTCCGGATGAAGTGTCTGGTCAAACCAAGCTTGTGAGACTGTTTCTCTGAGCGTTGCCTGGGTGGGGTTTTGCTGGCACAGAGACATCACGATCTCAGTAAATAATGCAGCCTTGCATACGTTGTTCTCTGACAACTCTGCCACATGTTTCCAGGGGAAAACGACGCACGGCCTCCTAAACTAGGCGTTTAGGTACCCAGCTAAGGCGGCCACCAACAGTATGCTACATTTATCATTGCTCCAGCGTTGGATTCCACTTTTCCTCTTAGACGAGACGGATTTATGGGAAAAGGCCATGTATAAGCTTCCAGGTGCATTTTTGGGTAAAAGTTGGGAACCTCACTTTTTAACATAATTAGGGGATGCTGAATTCGATTAACCCGGTTCCCAAGACGAATTTTGAGTTTTGAATTTTGAGAATTTTGAGGGTTCCTCTGTTGATTCAGCATGACATATGTTGTTCTCCAAGACTGGTAAACCAGAAGCAATGTCACCGACAAGTGATGCTTTTCATTTCCATTTGATGCGAGTACACTATCAAGCCATGGTATGGAGAAATGCTCATTGTGCCATACCTGACCTTCCTGCACCTGTGGAAATGGGATGGAAACGTCGTGATTCAGGACTAGAGCCTATTCTGATGTCACGGAGTCCAATCCCAGAAAGTTGTCTCGAGATGATTTGTTGTGCATGCCAGAAGCAATGCAAGACTCGACGCTGCAAATGTCGCTATTCAGAGTTGAGGTGCACATCAATGTGTGCCTGTCAGAAACAGAGTGATGATCAGACCCCTTGTATGAATTTGATGTAGTTTGGCAAAACAACATGTGTGACATTCCTGAATGTTTGTGCTTCATGGTCATGTATACTTAATTTTAGAATAAATGTTTATATGAAACATTGTCTTATTAAAACCATTTCCCATTTTATAGTGTCCAATTTCAATATCAGTTTGAATGTCTCTTTCAATATGTCGCCAACCATAACATAGACTAGACGGATTTATGAAAAAAGGCCATGTATAAGCTTCTGGGTGCATTTTGGGGTAAAAGTTGTAAAGTTAAAGTAAAAGAGCTGCATGTATATACATGATATATAAATGCTTGTTCAAAGAAATTGTCCAAAAATGGCAATTTGGCAGCCATTTTGCTTATGCTAATTAGAAGGTGAAAAACTCAAAATTCGTCTTGGAAACCGGGTTAATCGAATTCAGCATACCCTAATTATGTTAAAAAGTAAGGTTCCCAACTTTTACCCAAAAATGCACCTGACATTCAGATTTCTCAGAAATCCGTCTCGTCTATCTTGCTATATACATGCAGCTGGAAAGATATACACTGCTTCTAACCTAAACACCTACTTACCTATATACCTTAAATGCAAACTGGTGCAGGGCACACCATAAACATCCCTCATCGACTGTTAGGTCGTACCACAACCACGGGCTTGCAACATAAGCTCTGTAGGTACATTTGTCGTGTTTTTTTTCATGACAATGTGTCGTTTGCAAGGCTCGATCGTTCCGGGTTTTTTATGAAGCGACGTTTGAAGCTCTTCCCTCTCCGAGGCTCTTGCTGTCGAATGAAAGTAGCACCGAGCAGGATATTTGCGCGGTTACCGAGCGCACTCACCTTTATCTCACCGGCAGGCTGGCCTCGCCACGGAGACGGTGCGCTTTAATATCCGCAACCCAGCGACGATGAATCAGAGGCCATCACACGCGAAAACTTACCCAAAAGCTCCCATTCATAACGAAACATTGCTTTTCCAGGCAACCAATCAACCGGATTAAACAGGTTGTCAATCACTTTTGGATCTTCCTCCTTGCCAGGCCTGGGCATGGCTCTGTGATGGTGTAGAGCGATGAGAGATTGGAATGGCAGGAAAGGATTCCCGGGGAAGAGCGGTGCTGATCGATAGTGTAATACGGTTAAGAGGACTGCATCAGCGTACAATGTCATTACTGTTGGCATTTTCCATGGGGCACGGTTCCAGTTCCGGAGACATCAACATGTCTTGTCCAGACGTCGAAAGGCGCGGTTCAAGAGAGACAGACAGAAGGCGGGACAGATGCATGCAATTCCATCACTTGCTCGGCGTTTAGTGTTCATAATAGTAAATTCTGATTGGAGATTAACGAAGGAATGGCCAAAAAGTATCTAGGCTTATTATGTACACTTATGCAAGGACATACATACATACAAGGACATACAAAGTACTTGGGCGCAGGAGGAGGCCATTGGCCGATTATGCCTTCGCTCTATCAAAGCCATGTAATTCAATATATTCATTTCTCCACTTAATTCACTGTGGGGGTGGAGGAGTTGATTGGGAGCGGGTTAGAGGACGGTTGAGAGGGCATGGCGATATCACCAGTTTGTTTTTCTTATTTTTTGTATTTGTACCACGAGTATTTGTTTTTTGGTGGAGGGAATGTGGGTTGCATGGAGACGGATGAACCAAATCCGATAGCAAATTACCTTTTGATAAGACCCTGTCCCAGATATCAAAATCCCTGCACTTGTATACAACCACAATCATACCCAAGCTACCTAAAATCCCTACCAACGTATACGTACCCCTCTACGTCCAATGTTTCTTGGTACCTATCGAATTCCATTTTAAACCAATTTATTCTTTCTGATGCCACTTCCAGGAAGACCATTCCATGCATTAACTACTCTCTGAGTGAAAGACCCCTGCCTGCCTTATTACTGTCCTAACTATCTTCTTTACTCTCAGGCTGTGGTCCCTGGTCTAGCTATCACGATCTATTCTGCTTCAAAATTGTTTTACATTTTTTTTGGTCTGTCCCGTACACTTCATTATCTTAAACGTCTGCATCAAATCTCATCAAAATCGCCTCCTTTCTAATGTTTAATGTCCTGTCTCCTTCAGCCATTCCTCATAGCTTAGTCTAGATAGGCCCAACATCAATCTGGCTCCTATAATTTGCACCATCTCTATGGCATATTTATCCTTCATCACATATGGTCAATAAAACTGGACACAATTTTTGTGGTGAGGCCCTATTATATTCCCCTCCAGTCTTAACACTACCTCTTTGGATTTATAATTTATCCCCCTGTGAATCCATCGCTAAAAGTACAAGTGTGTGTGTCGTTGGTTGTTATCTCCAAATGTGGGGTTCAGAAGGTGGACGGAGCCCTCGCAGGTCTCGATGTATCACCTTCGTGTGTGTGCATATCATGGAGTACAGTCGTACGCCATACAGAGGGATGATTATGGAAAAATATGGCCACCGCAACAAATGTGTACAAAGTGATATGCTGAGAAGATAATACAGACTATAGAGTGAGGCTATAAACCTTAAGTCATACCTTTTATTTTCAAGCGTTTTCTGAAATACCAAGACTTAAAAAGACGCCAGAATACACCACTAAAGTACCATTAACCGATGTAACACCGTCAATTAACAAAGGATACAAAGTAAAATTAGAGAACTATAAACTTGGTAGTTTAGCTTTAGTTGTGGGGAAGGTTTCAGACAATAATTATGGATCAAAAGGTGGAACCGTTGAAATAAATTCAAAGTAATTTAAGTCCGTCAGCACGGATATACTAAAGGTAGATCATAGTTAAGAAATTATTTGTAGTTGTATGAAGCAGTTTCTCATTTTGTGAATAATAAGAGAAGCTTAGTGGATATATTCAAAATTCGTAGTGGATTTCAAAGTGGATTTCAAATTCGTAGTGGATTTCAAAAGGCAGTTGGATTTTCAGAAAGCACTTGATAAAGTACCACGTAGAAGGCTGTTGGCTAAATTAGCGGATTGCAAGGTGGCGGTGGCTTAGCTAACTCGAATTGAGATTGGGTTTGTAATAGGAAGCAAAGAGTGGCTGTGATTGGGAGAATGTCGAGCTATGAGGTTGTACGTCAGGTATCAGTATTATGATTCATATCTTTTTTTTTTTTTAAATAATCGGTATCAATTATTTTAACAGAATAAGAGTAAGGGGAGGGAGGATCGGTGGGGGTTATCAGATTTATGAACGTTTCGATGGTTTCATAGAATCATCAAAACATTGGCAGATGCAGTCGTCCTCTTCGTTCTTATGCAGCACGTGGCTGTGGGTTAGCATCAGTTGTTGCTGGGTGGGGCAGTTCCACTGATGCAGTGTCTACGATAGGTTTGGTCAGGGATCTGGAATTTGGCCAAAGCGCTGCGATAGCTCGCATACTGTTCATGAATTCACGGTGGGAACATGAAGGTCCACCAAGTTGTGTTGGCACATGGAACGCTCAGTTTAACGTCCAACCGAGGGATGGTGCACTCGGTGATCGGAAATGTATAAAATGTGACACGCCTGGAATTAACCACATCGGGAGATTGCTAAATCACCAAAGTGTACTTCTTCTATCATTGTAATAGCTGAATCCACCCGGCGTTGCCCGTGTTCTTTTTGAATGAATTTAATCTTCTGTACATAGGTCTGACGCAAGCCCAGTATCAGTTAGTGCTCAACAATTCCTTGTTCTTTCTTCTGTCGGGCCCCGTGAGAGAGAATTTTGAAAACATGTGTTGAAATCAGTCAGATATTCCTATTAAGTGCATAAGTTGTACTTCAAGAGAATTTTGAAAGAAGAAGAAGATTTATTGCGAAATGGGCCCAGACCGGCCGAGGCGGCCAGACCGGCCTCGCCACCTCGCCTATAACCTTTCCGGGGCCCATCCCGACATTTTTTGTTTCAGAGGTTTCCTCCTATCTTTCACCGTACAGGAGATTAGCGCGTGCAGACAAACAAACCAAAACTTTCTTTTATATATTTAGAAGATAGAAAATAGATAGATATGGACAGAACCATTAGCCAAAAGCAATACATATGCCCCTCCCCCCCCCATCCCCAAAATCAACTGATACAAGTATCAAAATAATTGAATAACATAGATGGATTTAATCCATACCAAAATAGCAAAATATATAAAACATTAATCATTTTATTTTTATTTTTTAAATGAACGAAAACTGTGGACTCAACCAAGACAAGCCAGGATCGAGGGGGTAAAAACGATTGAACCATTCACCAAGATATCAACAGAAACAACTATTTAAAACATTTAAAAACAAACTTACGGATTACCAGCACAACATATTTTGATGTTGTCATCATGATCCCACAACAAAAGTAAAACGAGTGTGTGTGCATGTTGCTGTTGTATGTATGCATGTTGCTGTTGTTGACTACTATCTCCACACGTGGGTGTTTTTCACGAGATGGAACAGAGACCTACCAGATGTCACAGTATCCACGGCCGTGTGAGTGTGTTGTTGGTTGTTATCTCCAAATGCGGATTTCCGTGTGTGTGTGTTTCTTTCTAAAGGTAAAGGGTGTCTGCTGTCGGAACATGATAAAAATGTTACCATTGCAGAGCGATTAATCGACTTACTTTATTGGAAGCTTATAATGGATTTACTTGGAACATAAATTAGTGTCCATTAAATCATAAAGTTGCTTCGTTTAACAGCCGCTCTTTCGGGATTGAGGAAGAAGATGTGGGCTTAGTTGCTTAATGCAGCAGTTCCGACGGTAAAATGTATTATTCGATGATAGCAGGAACCCTTTGAAAGGACACGGAAGGAACACACAAAATAATATACAGCAATATTTCTCGAAGCAATTGAAAAATATATAAATGTACACGGAAGGAGCACACAAACACCAACAACCAACATGTATGTGTGTATTACGTGTTGTACAATATTATTTTTCACATGTTTTGCGTCATTTTACATCCTCATAACATGTATGTGTGTATTACGTGTTGTACAATATCCCGTTTCACATGTTTTACGTCATTTTACATCCTCATAACATGTATGTGTGTATTACGTGTTGTACAATATCCTTTTTCACATGTTTTGCTTCATTTTACATCCTCATAACATGTATGTGTATATTACGTGTTGTACAATATCCTTTTTCACATGTTTTGCTTCATTTTACATCCTCATAACATGTATGTGTGTATTACGTGTTGTACAATATCCTTTTTCACATGTTTTGCTTCATTTTACATCCTCATAACATGTATGTGTGTATTACGTGTTGTACAATGTTCTTTTTCACATGTTTTGCTTCATTTTACATCCTCATAACATGTATGTGTGTATTACGTGTTGTACAATATCCTTTTTCACATGTTTTGCGTCATTTTACATCCTCATTGACACTCACAGTTTGACATGCAATATGTTTTTGAAGTGCACAAGATGCTGTCTTCTGATTAAAGCAGTTAGCGCTGCCACGGTGCAGCACGGCTAGCACTGTGCTGACACTGCTTACTCCCATATCTATTACCACTCCCAGATCCTTCTCATGTGTCACATGATCCAAGATTGTCACTTGCATTATGTAGTCCCCTTCTTTCATTATTCTTGCCTATCCCCAGAACCTTACCTTTATTTCACGTCAAATTAGAGCTGCAGGACCTGGCAGGATAGCCTCGATGGATGTTGAACACACCTTTAAGCTGTTTAGGTTAGAAACTAATCTTGACCCAGTTATAAAGTGTCATTCCAGGCGTGTCACATTTTATATATTTCCGATCACCGAGTGCACCATCCCTCGGTTGGACGTTAAACTGAGCGTTCCATGTGCCAACACAACTTGGTGGACCTTCATGTTCCCACCGTGAATTCATGAACAGTATGCGAGCTATCGCAGCGCTTTGGCCAAATTCCAGATCCCTGACCAAACCTATAGTAGACACTGCATCAGGGGAACTGCCCCACCCAGCAAGAACTGATGCTAACCCACAGCCACGTGCTGCATAAGAACGAAGAGGACGACTGCATCTGCCAATGTTTTGCTGATTCTATGAAACCATCGAAACGTCCATAAATCTGATAACCCCCACCGATCCTCCCTCCCCTTACTCTTATTCTGTTAAAATAATTGAGACAGATTATTTAAAAAAAAAAAATAGATATGAATCATAATACTGATACCTGACGTACAACCTCATAGCTCGACATTCTCCCAATCACAGCCACTCTTTGCTTCCTATTACAAACCCAATCTCAATTCGAGTTAGCTAAGCCACCGCCACCTTGCAATCCGCTAATTTAGCCAACAGCCTTCTACGTGGTACTTTATCAAGTGCTTTCTGAAAATCCAACTGCCTTTTGAAATCCACTACGAATTTGAAATCCACTTTGAAATCCACTACGAATTTTGAATATATCCACTACGCTTCTCTTATTATTCACAAAATGAGAAACTGCTTCATACAACTACAAATAATTTCTTAACTATGATCTACCTTTAGTATATCCGTGCTGACGGACTTAAATTCCTTTGAATTTATTTCAACGGTTCCACCTTTTGATCCATAATTAGTGTCTGAAACCTTCCCCACAACTAAAGCTAAACTACCATGTTTATAATTCTCTAATTTTGCTTTGTATCCTTTGTTGTTTTTTTGTATTTTTTTTGTATACAAGATCGAGGCTCGTGAAAGAGCTAACATTAATCACACAGAAAAACAAACCGACACATAAAACATAACATGGGGAGCGGTAGACAAGATGGGGAGAGAGGGGGAAGGACACAAACACAACATTTGAGAGCAGGGACATCGAGAGATTTGTGGGAGGTAGAGGGCTTTGGGGGTAGGGGGGGGGGAGGGAGGCATGGGGAGGGGTGGTGGGAGAGGTATAAAACATATCGACACTGCCAGGACTTCCATCAAAGAAGTTGGAATTTCAAACAAAGTGCATTTGGGGTGAAATTACCGGTGGTATAAAAGATCAAGGTTTTGGATGGGGGAAGATAAGAGATGGTGGTGAACAGCTGTTTTAAAGACCTGGAGGGCGGATTGGAATTGAAGGGAGTGTGGGAGTTTGTTCCAGAGGCGGGAGAAAAGAAGAATGAAAGAGTGAAGGTGAGCAGAGAGCCGAGATCTCGGCAGTTTAACCATCAGAGGGTTGCTGGCAGATCTTGTGCGACCTGTAGGAATATTTGGGGGACAAAGCACAGAGAGAGCTGGGGGAGCAAGGCCGGAGAGGAGTCGGTAGAAGATAGAAAAAAAATAATTGTTAATTAATTGTTAATCAAAAAATTGTTAATTGACGGTGTTACAATATTTTGTTACGCTCCATTCCTATAGTACCTGTCCTGATTCCAATGGGCTGTTGAAGATATCATTTAACATCTCGCTTATCTGCTCTTCCACCTCCCTCAATTATATTTTCAGGTGCATATTATCTGGCGATGAGGTTTTAGCACATCTTTTGTCTTTCCTGTTTCCTCAAGTCCTTCACTTCTAGCTGTAACTCCTCTAAAAGCTCTTCCTCACCTCCTTGATAGATATGCTCAGCTATTGGCAATTCTCGTGACTATTCATGTGTAAATGTTGAAGTATTCTTTATGTGTAAATATTCATGTGTAAATATTCATGTGTAAATATTCATGTGTAAATATTCATGTGTTATTATTATTCATGTTATTATTATTTATTTATTATTATTTATTATTATATTTATTATTATTAAATTTATTATTATTATTATTTTTTAATAATATTTATTCTTATTATTTATTATTATTAATAAATTTATTAATTATTTCAATAAATTTATTATTATTATTTATTTATTATTGCAATAAATTTATTATTATTATTTATTTATTATTGCAATAAATTTATTATTATTACAATATTATTACAATTATTATTACAATTATTATTACAATTATTATTACAATAAATAAATTTATTTATTAGCGCAATTTATTATTATTATTGATTTATTGTTATTCATGTTATTGTTATTCATGTAAATATTCATGTGTAAATATTCATGTGTAAATATTCTTCCTGTGTAAATATTCATGTGTAAATGTTATAGTATTCACTCTTCATGTGTAAATGTTCTTCCTGTGTAAATATTCATGTGTAAATGTTATAGTATTCACAATTCATGTGTAAATGTTCTTCTGGAATTTACTATTGGCAATTCTCCTGACTATTCATGTGTAAATGTTGAAGGAAAATACCTGTTTAAAAATTCTCCGATCCGGATCTTCACCAAAATGTAATCAATTTTCTTCCTTGTCACACACCCAACCTGTCCATCAAGTTTCGTCCAAATCCGTCCATAACCTTTTGAGATACCCTGTCCACAGACAAGCAGAGAAACAGACAACCAAACAGACATGAGTGAAAACATAACCTCCACCCAACTTCGGTGGCAGAGGTAAATAACAAGTGTTTAAATTTGAGTCTCTCGTTGAGCTTGAGGCCCAGGCCAAATGGCCCTCCTGGCTCCACCTCTGATTTGCACCTGCGGAATAGTCAAGTAAGGCAACCTTTGGGTGTATGACGAGGTAATTATGTGCTATGGATTGGGAAAAAAACGAACAAGAGGACTTGCAATGAGCATCATTGAAATGGGAAAACTTCAAGGAACAAATGTGCCATGTACAGAATAAGTATATTTCAGTGAAATGTAAAACTAGAGGGAGGAAGAGACCATGGTGGTTGATTAAGGAGATAAAGAGTGTTAAGGATAAGGTTAAGGCATTTATTATGTATAAAACAACCGGTCTGGAGGCAGATTAGGATCAGTGTAAGTCGAAACAGAGGCTGGTTGAGGAAATTAGGAGGAAAATGAAAAGAGAATATAAGAAGAATGTGGCCAATAATATGAAGCATAACAGCAAGGCATTCTTTCAGTAAATAAGAGTTAGATGAGATGAGAGTTAGAGAGAAAGTCAAGACATGTTTGGGCCCATTGAGGAATACCACAGGGAGAGTGGTTAGTAATGAAGGCAAGATGGCAGGCTTATTAAAGTGATTCTTCACCATTGTGCGATATGGCGAAAAACGATATACCGCATGATATTTGCAAAAACTTGTGGACGGAGTCGGACGGAACTTGGTGGATGCGAGTTGCTTCGGTGTCAAGAACAAGCTAATTTGATTTTGGTGAAGATCCTTTCCTGTTTTACCCTTACAAATCGTGTTCTCAGTTACAGTTATTCCCTTTTTACCGTCTCTACCTTTCTTTCGCCTAAAAAGTCAAACTTCCCTCCATAATTATCACAAAACACATTCCCTTTGCCCCTGAAATGGCCCATCTCTTCCCAATCACATTTCCTTTGCCCGTGAAATGGCCCATCTCTTCCCAAACACATTCCCTTTGCCCCTGAAATGGCCCATCTCTTCCCAAACACATTCCCTTTGCCCCTGAAATGGCCCATCTCTTCCCAAACACATTCCCTTTGCCCCTGAAATGGCCCATCTCTTCCCAAACACATTCCCTTTGCCCCTGAAATGGCCCATCTCTTCCCAAACACATTCCCTTTGCCCCTGAAATGGCCCATCTCTTCCCATACACATTCCCTTTGCCCCTGAAATGGCCCATCTCTTCCCAAACACATTCCCTTTGCCCCTGAAATGGCCCATCTCTTCCCAAACACATTCCCTTTGCCCCTGAAATGGCCCATCTCTTCCCAAACACATTCCCTTTGCCCCTGAAATGGCCCATCTCTTCCCATACACATTCCCTTTGCCCCTGAAATGGCCCATCTCTTCCCAAACACATTCCCTTTGCCCCTGAAATGGCCCATCTCTTCCCAAACACATTCCCTTTGCCCCTGAAATGGCCCATCTCTTCCCAAACACATTCCCTTTGCCCCTGAAATGGCCCATCTCTTCCCAAACACATTCCTTCCCCTGAAATGGCCCATTTCTTCCCAAACACATTCCTTCCCCTGAAATGGCCCATTTCTTCCCAAACACATTCCCTTTGCCCGTGAAATGGCCCATCTCTTCCCAAACACATTCCCTTTGCCCGTGAAATGGCCCATCTCTTCCCATACACATTCCTTTTGCCCGTGAAATGGCCCATTTCTTCCCAAACACATTCCCTTTGCCCCTGAAATGGCCCATCTCTTCCCAAACACATTCCCTTTGCCCGTGAAATGGCCCATCTCTTCCCAAACACATTCCCTTTGCCCGTGAAATGGCCCATCTCTTCCCATACACATTCCTTTTGCCCCTGAAATGGCCCATTTCTTCCCAAACACATTCCCTTTGCCCCTGAAATGGCCCATCTCTTCCCAAACACATTCCCTTTGCCCCTGAAATGGCCCATCTCTTCCCAAACACATTCCCTTTTTTTTTTTTTTGTATACAAGATCGAGGCTCGTGAAAGAGCGAACATTAATCACACTGAAAGACAAACAGACACACAAAACAAATAACATCGGGAGCGGTAGACACGATGGGGAGAGAGGGGGAAGGACACAAACACAACATTTGAGAGCAGGGACCGAGAGACATGGAGACATCGAGAGAACTGTGGGAGGGAGAGGGCTTTGGGGGGGAGGCATGGGGAGGCATGGGAAGGGGGGGGGGGTGGGAGAGGTATAAAACATATGGACACTGCCAAGACTTCCAGGAAAGAAGTTGGAATTTCAAACAAGGTGGATCTGGGGTGAATTAGTGGGGGTAGAAAAGATAAAGGTTTTGGATGGGGGAAGATAAGAGATGGTGGTGAACAGCTGTTTTGAAGACCTGGAGGGAGGAGTGTGATTGAAGTGAGTGTGGGAGTTTGTTCCAGAGGCGGGAGAAAAGAGGAATGAAAGAGTGAAGGTGAGCAGAGAGCCGAGATTTCGGCAGTTTAACCATCAGAGGGTGACTGGCAGATCTTGTGCGACCTGTAGGAATATTTGGGGGACAGAGCACAGAGAGAGCTGGGGGAGCAAGGCCGGAGAGGAGTCGGTAGAAGACAGAAAGACCACCTACATGCCTGCGGTGAGTGAGTGAAAGGCCCTCAGAGATAGCTTCATCGCGGGAGATTCCAATGATTCTGAAAGCTTTGGATTCAACAGCGTGAAGCCGAGCCAGGTGTGAAGCAGGAGCACCAGCCCATAGGGGAGAACAGTATTCCATTGAGCTGCGGATGAAAGCCTTGTATGTGGTGAGGAGCTCAGGTGTGCCTAGGAAGGACTTCGCACGACGGAGGATGCCCAGTCGGCGACTGGCTTTGGAGGCCAGCTTGGAAATGTGGTTTTCCCAAGAAAGATCATGGCAGATGGTGAGACCCAAAAGCTTGAGCGACAGAACTTCTTGGAGAGGATTGTTGAGAAAGTAGATGGGAGGGTTGTCCAGTCGATCTTTTCGGAGAGACACAGTAAGAGTGTGAGATTTGTCAGGATTGAAAGACATGTTCCACATGTTTGACCAGTCTGTGATTTTGTCCAGGTCTTCAGAGAGTGAGGAGGCTGCAGACTGCCGATCTGAGGGAAGAGGAATGGAGCGGCAGAGAGTGGAGTCATCAGCAAAGAGATACAGAGGATTTTCCAGAGAGTCGGAGAGATCATTGATAAAGACCAGAAAAAGCACAGGGCCCAGCACACTGCCTTGGGGAACTCCAGCCTGAACGGGAAGGGGAGATGAGAGAAATCCATTCAGGGCCACACGTTGACTACGACCAGAGAGGAAGTCCGCAAGCCATGCATGGAGATTTCCATGGATACCATAGGAGGAGAGTTTGGTGAGCGGAGCTGGGTGCCAGACCGTATCGAAGGCACGTGATATGTCAAGGGAGACAGCTCTGATTTCCTGTTTGGCATTGAGGACCTCCATCCATTGTTGAGACAGCAGAAGCAGCATGTCCAGAGTAGAATGACCTGGTCTGAAACCAAATTGATGATCAGAGATCAAGCCATTGGAGAAGAGGAAAGATTTCATATCCGAAGCAATGATGGATTCCATGACTTTGCTGATAATTGGGAGCAGGCTGATTGGTCTGTAGTTGCAAGGATCTGTTTTTGCACCTTTTTTGTGTAAAGCGGTAATGTTTGCTGATTTCCAGGATGCTGGCAGATGACCTTGAGCAAAGGATAGGGTGAAAAGAACAGAGAGAGGGTGAGATAGAGCGGCAGAGCAGGATTTTAGGACTCGTGGGCTGATGCCATCTGGTCCAGTTGCAGAATCAGAGTCGAGGTTTGACAAAAACTCCTCCACCTTGTCAGGAGAGAAGGTCACAGAGTCCAGGAGCAGTTTGGTTCGACTGGGAAAGGTGGGAACAGAGAGAGATGGGTTTGGGACTAAGGAGTTTGAGGCAAACACAGAGTTGAGGCATTCGGCTTTGTCACGTGCGATGTCAACTGTGTGGCCATTTGAGGTAAGGGAGGGGATGGAGGGGGAACAAACACCAGAAACGGATTTGACCAGACGCCACCAGGATTTGGAGGAAGGAGACAGGTTTGAGAGTTCATTCTTGAGTGAGGAGAGATAGTGCTTCCTGGCACTCCTGAGGGTAGACACACACTTGTTCCGAGCTTGGTGGAAGGAACTGAGATTTCCTTCAGTTGGATTAGCCTTCCAAGAGGCAAAGGCAAGTTGTTTCAGGGCAACTGCCTCACCACAAGATTCAGTGTACCATGGACGGGAGGAAGGGTAAGACAACTGAAGGCGAGATGGGATAAATCTGTGCATGAGAGAGATCAGTTTGCTTTGGAAGAATTCCCAGGAAGAATTGATGTCAGAGGCAGTGGAGATGGGAGACCAATCCAGACGATTGATGGCTGCTTGAAGACCGTCCCAGTCGGCCTGAGTGAAATGCCAGACTCGTCGACGCTGAGGAGGCTCTCTGAGAATGGCCAGAGAGATGTCCACTTTGACAAGCACATGATCAGAAGAACCGATTGGAGCAGAAGAAGAGCAGCAGACATTAGCAGGGAAGTTAGTCATAACCAAGTCTAGAAGAGAAGATACTACATTGGCTGAGATCGGGTCGGGAAATTGACAGATTGTGTCAATCCCAGTGAGTCACAGAAGTCCTTTGCTGAGGTGCCATGACTGGTGAGAGAGGAACCCACACCCAACCAGGTGGCATGATGACAATTGAAGTCACCACATATAAGGAAGAGAGAGTTGGGATGAGTGGATAGAAGTTGGTCCATGTTGTCAGACAGTGAAATGTAGATGGAGTTTACTTTCGTGTGAACTTTAGACTTGTACAGCAGACAGACGAAGCGTTCCAGCTGGGAACACACTTCTGGTGACGGATCAGTTTGTCCCAAAGACTCCAGAGCCTCCCATATCTTGTTGTCACATGTCATGAAGACCTTAAAGCATCAGTCCTTGCTCCTGCCAGCGAACCTTCCAGACATGTCACTCCCCGTGAATGCGTGGAATCCAAGTATTGCAGACGCACGTTTCTCTCCTAGCATGCCATGAATAGGTTGGACTGCAATGCTCCTCCTCAACTTTCCCTTCCCAGTGAGAAACCTCGTAGCAGGTGGTAGATCGTGAAATCTCTGAATCAGTAGGAGGAAGATATCGGTATCTGGCGAATCAATGATAACTTCTGCATCTTTGTCGACTGTGAGAGCATGCAGAATTAAGAGTGTATCGGCCTCTTCTTGGCTGTGCGTGAGTAGACTGTCTGGAACTTCAGTGTTGCCCGTGGTCTTAGTTCCTGATGTCACCATGAACTTCTTCAACTTGTTTGGATGAGCCTTGCTGTAAGATAGACACTTCACAGCCAAGTACTCTGTAAGCTCTGCCTTGGTCTTCACATTGGAAAGGAAATCTTTGAGTGAAATCTTCTGGATCAATGTACTATCCCTGACGTGATAGTATGTTGATTTCCCCTTTGTCCTCTTTAGGCGCATTTTGTCTTTCAGTGAGTTATCGATGTATCGGTCGAATACCAACCTCACGTCATCATAATGCACGGCAATATTTTCGAGGCGTTCAATGAACGATTGAGCAAAGTCACTGCATGTAATCATTTGTTCTGTTTTGGAGATCCCGTTAACAAGAGCCATGCCATCAATGATTATCACTCTATGGCGAGAAGTAGTCTCGTTTTCATTGATCACTCCTGATCTTGTGGTTGTGTCTGGGTTTTGGCTGATCTGAGAGGGTTCCTGCAAATTTTGGCTTGAGATTTCATAGTCAGTTGATGGGTCATTAGTTTCTTCCCCAGCGTGTGCTGCTGCATCATTCAAAGCGGCAATTCCCGCGTCTTGATGCTCATTGATTTCTGTCGAAATAGGTTCTCCTGGTGGATCATGTACATCCTGCTCTTCAGGCTCAGCCAGATGCTCAAGTTGACGAAGGATTTTTGCCTTGTCGTATGCCAACAAGAGGGATCCATCAGATGCAAATAAAGAACGTGGAACGATGCCAAATTCATAGGTGCCAATACATTCTTTCAGGTCGAGCTCTGGTCGGCTCCGTGAGATAACGATGAACCTCTGCAACAATCCTCGCTCTTCTTTGACTTTGATCAGCTTGTCGCCCGATCTCACTTCTGTTGTGGCATTCGAACTCTTGAATGTTCGAAGTTTTCTTTTCGTCATTTTGTCCCACACAGAAAGTTTTCCCTCAGCTAAACGATCTGTGGCAAATTGCTGGAACATCTGTTGTCCGATCTCGTCGCGCTCTAAGATGTCGCTGGACACTTTTTCATTCATGACTTCTTTGGTGAGCAGGTTGTAGACCTCGTCTACTTCCTCTTCCATAAATGGATCGCCATGTTCACGGAACACCCTAGAAAGCTTGGAGGCATGGCTCATCACCCGGGAAAGCTTTCCCCCCGTGATTTCGTGGTGTTGTTTTCTGCTCTGGTTTTCACCAAGACCATATCCCTCCGCAAACTCGTGCAGTGACTTTGACAGCTCAGGTGCAATGAGGAAGAACTTGTCAAGCGCCTTCTCATTTTGAGTTATCCCTACGATTCCTCCAATCACCTTCAGTGTACGGTTTTCTTGCTCAATGCCATGGTCTGGGGCTATTGATGTGAAGCCTGCCAATCCTTTTGTCACACAGAAGTTCCCTTTCATGAATTCCCTCCACAGTTCTGGGTGCTGCTTTTCAGTCTCCTGCATTGTTGAAATGTAGAGAGGGAGCAACCGAGCATAGTTTAGATGATCGTGAGCGAAGAAGTACTTCGTGAGAGACTCGATGCTCTCCATATGCAGCAGCAGATCACGTTGTCTTGTACTTCTAATGAACAGAAGGATAGTCTCAAACTGTTTCATGTAGTTCAGGATGAAGCGCTGTATCTTGTTTGTGCTGACCTCAAATTGTTCCAGTTTTTTGGTCATATCTCTGGACTCCATCATGGCCAATGTTTTTTTGAGAATGTCGCATAGATTCTTCTCTGGCTCCATGCTCCCGCTGATGTCTCTCTGATATGCCTCTCCCAGACGAACAGATGACTCGTTCAGATAGGCCCTTTCTTCAGGTTCCATTGCCAGGAATCTCTGGAAGTACAGGTTGTACAAAGCGATCAGTGTTACCATGTGTGCCTCCAGAGCTCGATACAAGTGCCTCCCATTTAGTATTTGGCTCACTGTGGTTGGCGAGAAAAGTCCAGCCTCGACCCATGCCTGATCAATTCCACTCCCTTCCACGTATTTTCCTAATGCAGCTAAGGCCCAAAACACAACATGTAGCTCACCAGGTCGGAAGAGGAATTGCTTCCTGATGTCCTCGCGTTCCACCCACAGCTTCATCGCCAGGTCGTATAGCTGCAAATCGAGAGTCATGACTGTGATTGCCTCACTCCCCATAACACGAGTTGTGATGTTGTGAGCTCTCATCAGACCCGTGTACAGTGTATCATAGTCTGTAGGAGGCGACCTTATCAACGGAGGAACGAGAGCAACATTGGTCTTCTCACTGGACGAAGATAGCAAGGAATTGAAGGCTCCCCACGTCCCCGGAGCTGTGAGTTTGACGTCAACTTCTCCTTCTTCCTCGAAGTTCAGGCATCCAATCATCCAGGTCATATCGGTTTTCTTGTTCTTGTCTGTCTCGGGTTTTGATGTGAGCAGCTTGCAGTCGCTCTTTCTCTTCTCGGGTGCTGGCTTCTTGCAGGTCAACGTTTTACAGCCAACTGCATCATGTATCGTTTGAGCTTTTGATGACCGGTCAAGTTCAATTGGTGGTATCATGGGTGATTTCTCCGGTGATACAGGCTGGTAGATCGCAATTGCTGTACCATGAAGGGTATTCATCCCGCAAGGAGTTGACTCTAGAAAATCGATGTTGTCCATGGCAAACCAGACGAACGTGTCCTGAACCAACCATGGTGGTAGACAGATGCCTCCGGTGGACTCCATTTGCTTCAGTACGGAGTTGGCAATGCTGGTCTCAATCTCCATGACCTTTTTGTAGGAGATGGCGAGGTCCAGATGTGCAAGTTTCTCTACAAGCGCCTTGGATCGTGTGTTTTTGTGTATGTCGAGAGCTAAGCCCACACTCAATGGAGTTTCAAATCGTTGTTTGAATGATCCATCCTCGCTTCTTGGTTCGTACGATACCTGTCGGTCAGATTTATAAGCACCGACAAAGTGCTGCGCCAACAATGATGCACTCACACCAATGGAGTCCTCCCTGTTGCTATTTCCTACTTTCCTTGTTCCCATGACTGCATGCTTGCAGAAGATGTTGAGCATCGGGGGTGGCTTGTAATCAGCAAAGGTTCCATTAAATTTCCATGCTGGGGAAGATGCGATGTCTTTCCTCAATATTTTCGCAGCTCGCAAAAGTACTTTAAAATCGTCTTTGATGCTGTCTGCTGTAATTGTGCTTGATATCATGTGGTCTTTGAGCTTTGTGGAAAGAATCTGCTCTGGCTTTGTTTTGTTTGAGGGCCGGCTGAAATGAACATCGGCAATGTTGTCTAGGATCAATTGTTTCAGGTATGGCTTATAACTATGGTTGTCTGAGACCGGAAAGTCGTGCTCCTTAAGTAAATTGACATAGGTTACATGAATTTCATTCATATTCAGCACAGCATTTTCAGTAGTATCATTCAACGCAGTTTCAACAATTTCAATGAGTTCAAGGTCTGATAACACCTGACCAAAGTTAACATTGGTTGTTTCTGTTTGTTTTTCCGTCTTAACTATAGCACGTTTGGCCTTAACTACACATGGTAAATGATATTTCATGTCCTCAGCCATTGCTTGCAATGGGTCAGGCGAACTTATGACACTGTTCAGTCTCACTTTCAGATTGTCATTACTTGTTTCTTGGCCAATGTTTCTGATCTGGAGTCCCATGTTCTTTGTTGACACATTGTGTAGTTCACTTCCTCTGTCTTCCTGGCATATGACACATCTGAGCGCGTCAAATGTCTGTTCTCGGGAACACCTTCTGGATGTTGACGTGCTTTCCCCTAGATCACTAGAACTTGGTCGTCCTCTCTTTTTCAGTCGGATTTCTGCGGCACTGCCTGATGTTGTTCCTTTCTCAAACCTAGCCTTTGCTCGATCAATGTGCATCTTATTGGTAACATCTTTGTAACAAGCTTTATGGTAGCGGAGACCTTTTGCGAGCAATTCTTCAGCAGAGGAATATTGCAAACGTCTATTCAATGATGCAAACTGCGTTTCACCATACGTGTACTGTTCCTCAGCACCTGCCATCAGTTTCTCGACAGAGGAGAGTTTTGGTTTCGTTACAAAGGTTGTATAGTCTGTTTGCCCTATGGCCATTTGGCATACAAAACAAAGTCCGAAATCTACTGACTTCTCAATCTTCCTGGGTGGTGAGTCACTCATCTTGAAGGTAGGTGTAATTTTCTAGACACTCTTGAACTGTCGTCGGTCCTGCAAAGATAGATACTACTATTCAGATTCACATTTCGTCAACACAGTCAAAACCAGACCTTAACTAGATGGTGGAAACTTAATTAACCGATTTCATGCCGGCCGACCCCACTTTGGCTGGTATATGTCCACTATTTTATTTTCCTTGCATTTTTCTGTAAAAACAATGGCAGAAATGGCTTCCTTGGGTCTGAAAACATATAAAAGGACATATTATTCATGTTTATATGATATCTAGATACAAAGATATGCACAAAAGTGTATTTTCCAAATTTTATGGCGGCCATCTTGGATTTCTTCGAATTACTACCTATTAGACGTAAAAGAAAAAATGGAACCCTATTTTTTTTACATCTCTATAATATTCTGAAGCAGAATCCATTGCTAAATCAATTTTAACAAACAAAAAACACAAACAATATTGTTATGACATATGGGCCTGCACTATACAGGAAAGTCAAACCAAAAGTAACTATAATCAAAACAATAACGCATGGACGATAAAATAACGAGTTGAAATTTGACAATCTATCTGGGGAAATGGGGGAGAAACACGTGGTCGAAGAACAAACGAACGAACGAATAAGAATGAATAAACGAATGAGAACAGAGAAGGAAATGTTTTTTTTTTTGGATTTTTTTGAGTTGTGATTTACACAAGGAAGAGGGCTATGGGGTGAAAAGATTGGGAAAACAGAGAACGAAAGTTATTGGATCACAAAAACACGGACCGCTGAGAGAAAAACAAAGCCTCAAGGTTGTACAGTGTTCACTGTACAACTACAAGGCCTCAAAACACGACCCGAATTAACACGATTTTCAATACAGGTATGAAAGATTTGCACCGAAAATCTTCGTCGGGAGACAATATATACACCATAAAATAAATAGTTATAACGAAAATACAAATGGGAACAATTACTTAACTTCGATTTCGATGGATAGCATGGAGAGCTGAGAATAAACGAACCCTCGCCAGCAAGACCGGAAACGGAAGTTTTTTGAACGGAAGTTTGCCCCTGAAATGGCCCATTTCTTCCCAAACACATTCCCTTTGCCCCTGAAATGGCCCATTTCTTCCCAAACACATTCCCTTTGCCCCTGAAATGGCCCATTTCTTCCCAAACACATTCCTTCCCCTGAAATGGCCCATCTCTTCCCAAACACATTTCCTTTGCCCCTGAAATGGCCCATCTCTTCCCAAACACATTTCCTTTGCCCCTGAAATGGCCCATTTCTTCCCAAACACATTCCCTTTGCCCCTGAAATGGCCCATCTCTTCCCAAACACATTCCTTCCCCTGAAATGGCCCATCTCTTCCCAAACACATTCCCTTTGCCCCTGAAATGGCCCATCTCTTCCTAAACACATACCCTTTGCCCCTGAAATGGCCCATCTCTTCCCAAACACATTCCTTCCCCTGAAATGGCCCATCTCTTCCCAAACACATTCCCTTTGCCCCTGAAATGGCCCATCTCTTCCCAAACACATTCCTTCCCCTGAAATGGCCCATCTCTTCCCAAACACATTCCCTTTGCCCCTGAAATGGCCCATCTCTTCCCAAACACATTCCCTTTGCCCCTGAAATGGCCCATCTCTTCCCAAACACATTCCCTTTGCCCCTGAAATGGCCCATTTCTTCCCAAACACATTCCCTTTGCCCCTGAAATGGCCCATTTCTTCCCAAACACATTCCCTTTGCCCCTGAAATGGCCCATTTCTTCCTGTCATTTAACTTTCCTTTAATATTCCTTACTCCCACTCCTTCAAAACAATACGTATTAAACTCTGTGTTCACGGTCCTTCCTGTTGAACAAACGGTCTACCAAAACCATCCTCCTGGCCTCATTCCTGCCTATCTTCATCCCACTCTGCCTAGTTGTCAGGTTCACTATGTTAACAAATATAATTTCGTTCAAAAATTTGGGAGATAAGCAAACCTGTACATTTATGGAATCATCAGAGCATGGAGAATCCGAAAATCAATGTTGGCATTTGCACAGACACAGATTTTGGATTTTCAAAATGGCCGCCATAAAATACATATTTTGCGCTATCTCGGCTTCTAGTCAACCTAGAAACTTAATTAAATATGCTAATCCTATGTTTTCTGGGTCAAGGAATCCAATAAAGGCCTCAACATAGTGCTCAGGATTATAGAAAAGCAACAAACAAAGGTAATTGAAAACGATTGTCTTTATATTTGTGATATAACTGTATTACATAATACATGATATTGCAAGTCCTTTGAAGTTATAGGTATGGGTTTATAAAGCAAGAAAGCAGCCTTGTTAGTATCAGATTGAACTATAAGTCCTATACACAGGATCTACTAGGTCTATACCGTTCAGGAATATGCTTTTACAGATCATCATCATTGTCCTGAGGGTCATCTGGAAAGTCCTAAAAGTGAAGCAAGTGTTAGGATTAGAAGTCTAATGATCCCACCAATGGTTTTCTTGACCCAGAAAACATAGGATTAGCATAATTAAACAAGCATTCCGAGTATTGCGCTGCAATACATGTCCCCGACCGGCAGTCTGTCGTCCGGAAAACTGTTGGGGAAATTACCAAGGGTTATTTACCCACAGGTTCTGAATCGTTCCCAATCGCTAATTACCTCAGGATGGGCTCACCTGTGATTCGCACTCGGGACCTCGATTTATACACCTTGCAAACAGGTCAGCAGAAGCACGAGAAAATAAGTTGTTGATAAAGAACCTTTCGAGTCGCTAAATATCAGTAATTTATTATATTTTTCGGTTCACGATCAATGATCGATGTGTATGTATATGTTGCTCGGCTTGGCTCCGCCCCTCCAGAAAGCACGGGCTGTGTCGCGCTTTTGACGTTCGTGAGACGAGGCTCAGGGCGCGCGGTGCGGCTTGAGGAGAACTCTAGAATAAACAAGAGATGTCCATTTTAAAAATATTTTCGTTTAATTAACGATATCTGCCAAACCACGTGCCCTATCGCAAATTCCAAAAGGTCATTTTAGTAGATTGACATGCTGAACAGATCTGTGAAGTTTCCCCTCGATTGGATCAAAAATGAGGGAGGGCTCGGTTTTAAAGTTTCATGCTTAAAAACGTCATAACTCTGAAACCATGTGACGCATGACGTCATGCATGCTGACTTTTTTGTTTGTCATGGGAATGCGATTCTGCCTGCAAAGTTTAGCCACGATCTGTTCAGTCGTTGCAGAGAAAAAGGGTTTTTTGTGTTTTCACGAAAAACAATATGGCGCCAGAACCACGTGACCTGTGACGTCATAATTACGACTAAAATATTCTACCGACCGAGTCCCTCCTGCGGTGAAAATTTGATCTCAATCGGTCCTATTATTGCAGAGAAATTGGTTTTTAAAGGAAATTAAAACCTAAAATGGCACTGACTTAAGGATCATCAGAATTATCAGAATTCCCAAAGTTCAAAGTGCCATAACTTTGTTAAAAATGATCGAAACGTCGTGAAGTTCGAACTTGATCTGTAACTTATCATGAGGAAACCATGTGCCAAGTTTGAAATCAATAACGTTAAGCGTTTAGAAAAAAAGTCCGGAAAACTGTTCTTTGCGTGACGGACTGACGGACTGACGGACTGACGGACTGACGGACTGACGGACGGAGGGACGGCGTGCAAACCTATAGTCCCCTCTGGTGTACACCGGTAGGGGACTAATAAGATTATAGGTTGACTAGAAGCCGAGATAGCACAAATTATGTATTTTATGGCGGCCATTTTGAAAATCAAAAAATGGCGGCCATGCAGGTGTCTACGCAAATGCCAACATTAATTTTTGGATTCCTCATGCTCTGAATATTCCAAAAATGTATAGTTTTGCTAATCTCCAAATTTTTTGAAAGAAAAAACAGTGAACCTGACTATAAGGTCTGGCCTCACCTCACCCTCACTACAGCCTGCCCTAACCACACACTCACCATTCATTGCCTACACTCACCCCAACTTCATCACAATCTTCCCTCATCCTCAACATCATGACACCTCAACTTCACAATTATCTGCATTTCCCACACACTTACTTCTCACTGCATTCATCATATCCAGACCACTGCCAACACTCACCCCACCTTCTCCATTGTCAATATCATCTGCAGACTCCCTCCACAAAGGTAACCACCTTTTATCTACAAATTGCTTATGCAATGTTACATTGTACAAAGTATCTCTCCGTTCCTTTAACCAATCTCAAAAATCCTCAGGTGTCCAATTTCTACACACTTGCTGCAAAACTTACAAACTTCTGACTCCACTATCCCTAATGCTGCCCACATGAAAGATTTATCGCACCACTTACAATCTTATATTCTCCTTATTCCCCAACTGACTCGTTTCCCAATTATATTTTCAACCACCTTTCTTTATCCGCACCATCCAATGACTAATCTAATGCAGGATTTAAAAAAGTTACCTAACAACCGCTGTCATATAGTCACAATTATGACCTAAGCTTTACACCATGTGATTCCAAATAAAAACATTACAATTGCCCACTAATCTGCTACGAACACCACTGTAACCTTAAGCAACAAGAAGAAAAAGACACAACGTGCCATAGCCCCCGTGGTTTTAGTAATTTTCCTGTATGCAGTTAAAGGCCCGTTACTCGGCCATCTTTGGTTGGATCACAAAATAAAATATTCTGCATCCTATGGAAAGTCTTCACCCCCTTTCAAAATTTTCACCTTTTGTTGCTTTATAGCCTGGAATTCAATTGCATTAAATCAAGACGTTTTCACCTTTATTTACACATCGTAACCAACAACTTCCAAGTGAAAAACAAATTCTACAAATTTCAGAAAATAAAATGAAAATACAAAACTAGAATATCTCGGTTGGATAAGTGTCCACCCCCCTTATAATAGCAATTGTAAATTAGCTCAGGTGTAACCAATCAGCTTCAAATTCACATACCAAGATAATTGGCCTCCACCTGTGTTAAATTGCAGTGATTCTGATTATTTCAGGATAAAATCAGCTGTTCCTGTAGGTCCTGTCATACCTGGTGTTGACCTAATGGTTAGGGTGGCTGAATTGGGATCCGAAGATTCTGAGATCGAATCCTGTTCAGCTGTTGAATTAATACCAGGTGGGGTTGACAGCCTGTCATACCTTCCGAGGTCGGCAAAATGAGTACCAGAGTACTGGGTCCTCTCTCAAGGAGGTTGATGGCAGGATTTGCGCTCTGGCCGCCGTAAAAAAACACCTCATTCCGTAGCACACACAGTGGTGTGTGCCATAATGGTGCTGAGGAGTCGTCCAAGGACGCAGTGATGTGCTGATCCAGCGTACGCTCCCATATACAGTCGTGGCCGAAAATACTGGCACCCTTGCACTTTTTTCAAATAATGCACCATTTCTTCCAGAAAATTGTTGAAATTAAAAAATATTTTAGTATCCACATCTGTACACGACATGACCAAAAGTATGTGGACACCCTTCTAATTAGTGGATTTGTCTGTTTCAGCCACACCCATTGCTGACAGGTATATATAATCAAGCACACAGCCATGCAATCTCCAGTCGGCTGGAGTGCTGTAAAGCTCGCCTCCATTGGACTCTGGAGCAGTGGAAACGCGTTCTCTGGAGTGATGAATCACGTTTCATCATCTGGCAGTCCGACCGACGAATCTGGGTTAGGCGGATACCAGAACGCTACCTGCCCGAATACATAGTGCCAACTATAAAGTTTGGTGGAGGAGGAATAATAGTCTGTGGCTGTTTTACATGGTTCGGGCTCAGCCCCTTAGTTCCAGTGAAGGGAAATCTTAACGCGACAGTATACAATGACATTCTAGACGATTGTGTGCTTCCAACTTTGTGGCAACAATTTGGGGAAGGCCATTTCCTGTTTCAGCATGACAATGCCCCCGTGCACAAAGCGATGTCCATACAGAAATGGTTTATCGAGATCGGTGTGGAAGAACGTAACTGGCCTGCACAGAGCCCTGACCTCAACCCCATCAAACACGTTTGGAATGAATTGTAACGCCGACTGCGAGCCAGGCCGAATCGCCCAACATCAGTGCCCGACCTCACTAATGCTCTTGTGCTGAATGGAAGCAAGTTCCCACAGCAATGTTCCAACATCTAGTGGAAAGCCTTCCCAGAAGAGTGGAGGCTGTTATAGCAGCAATGGGAGGACCAATTCCATATTAATGCCCATTATTTTGGAATGAGATGTTCGACGTGTGGGTGTCCACATACTTTTGGTCATGTCGTGTATTTCTTTGGTTTACAGTGGAACAAAACAAAAAAGCTGAAACAAATTACGAAATCATAGCTTATTCCACACAGAAACCCTAAAATGGCCCAGGCAATATTATTGGCAACTATTAGAAGTTGTTATAAATAATTAGATTTCAAGCAGGTGATTCTCTTTACTTTGGAATTAGTCAGGGCCCTTAGGGATATTTTGGGGCCGTTTGGTTCAAATTCTTCCAAAAGCACCAAATTTGGCCCAGATGTTGCCCATGCCATACTCTTTTGGATTTTTGACGGGCGCCAAGACGGGCGCCCCCCCCCCCGGGGGCCCCATATTGGCGAAATACTAAATGGCCGTCACCCGGATTAGAGGAAAATCAGTTAAATAATCAAAAGGGTTGGAATCATGTACGATACCACTTTTCAGGGGTTTTCGAGGTCGAGGAATCCAATTATGATGTTATTTTGATGATTCGAGGTCAAGGTCAACCCCGAAGGTCATCTTAAAGGTCATTTTTGAGTCAAACATGTCGGTTTTTGAGTTTTTTGTCAAGATTTACGCAAGGTTCACCATTTTATGTTTCTGGGTTGGGTAATCGAACTCTGACCTTATTTTTGACAATTAGAGGAAATATTTACATGTCTATTTCCTAATTTTCAGGCATATGCAGTTCATCAGTCTAATTACAAAGGTACGGATTTTGATGTTTTATGAACTGTATGCCATATCCTTGTGTTTAATTTTTGTGCGATCATGATCCGGGTTCATGCATACATGATTGTATACATGTCATAAATATGACGTCATAGGTCATGTGACCTGGCGGCCATATTGGATTTTATGAAAACCTTAAAAATGGATCCCTGCCTTCATTTTTCGATCGATTCATTTTGAACTTTGACCACTTATAGTAGGCCATGTGATTGGATGCATATCATAATTATGACGTCATAGGTCAGGTGACATGGCGGGATGGACCGGTATGGCCCCGGATCATACCGCCCTTGGCGCCTGTCAAAAACCGAAAGAGTATGGCATGGGCAACATCTGCGCCAAATTTGATGCTTTTGGAAGAATTTGAACCAAAATATCCCTGAGGGCCCTGACTAAATTGAACTCACCGGTGGTGAGTTGCAAGTACCTGCAATATAAAAATCAACCAGTTTGAATAGAGAAAAGGAGTCAATCTGCTGTTTTGTGTCACTGTGTGTACCGCAATGGACATGGAGAAAAGAAAAAAAACCAGAGAATTGTCTGAGGAGGTCAGACACAACATTCTAGCCAAGCATGGACAATCTCAATGCTACAAGTCCATCTCCCGAGACCTTCCTGTCCACCGTACACAATGTTATTCGGAAGTTTAAGGCCCATGGTATGTAGCCAACCTCCCTGGACGTGGCCGCAAGAGAAAACTTGATCGAATATTGCAGTTAAGGATTGTTCGAATGGTGGAGAACGCACCTCGATCAACTGCTAAACAGATTCGAGCTGACCTTCAGACACAAGGTATGACAGTTTCAACTCGCACCCTCCGCCGCCCCCCTAATTCTAATAATTTCGTCCTTATCACAGACCCAACCTCTGCACCAAATTTCGTCAGAATCCTAACCCTAACTCTAACCCTAACCACTACTTTTTGAGATTGTCTGTTCACAAACAGACAGATAGCCAGACAGTTGTAAAAAACA
The DNA here is from genome assembly GCF_964187855.1 of Myxine glutinosa. Taxonomy (NCBI): domain Eukaryota; kingdom Metazoa; phylum Chordata; class Myxini; order Myxiniformes; family Myxinidae; genus Myxine; species Myxine glutinosa. Next base: position 110,748,076 of record NC_136263.1, read on the forward strand.
TAACCTCAATCTACCTTCTTTGGCAGAGGTAATAAACACCGATCCCATTCTGCCATAAAGAGAGCTGACCGATTACTCCAAAATATCTATACACCTTCCTTTGAGCTGTCTAGCCTGGGTTCGATTCCCGAAACGACTATGAACTGTGGAATTGGAGCTTGATGGAAAGGGAGTTGCATCGCAAAGTGAGCCGGACTTCGGATGGATGTTTAGCTAGTTGACATTCCTGGTGGCATTCATTGATGGATGTTAAAGATCCCAAAATTCCCACGGTGTCTTTCACAGAGTGCAAGTGAGTTATCACCGGCATCCTGGACAAATGCCAAATTCCTACCACCTTCAGTCAAACCATGAGGCCTAGAAACCTGGTGTGTGACAGAGTTGGACCAAAAACATCCTCCAAGAAGCTGGGAATAATTTACTGGGAGTTGAGATGGGAGTTGAGTTTAAAGAAGCTGGGATTTGAGGAACTTTCAAAGGAGCATCTATTGGAAATGACCAAAGTCGAGTTATACTTTGCTCGTAGTACTTTCTTAACGGCTCTCGTATGACCTATTAATTTCAATAAATGTTATTTATTACATACAAAGTGTCGATTTTGTCATTTGCTTTTAAATCACCCTCAATTTGTAATTCAGCTTCAGAGCGAATGCTTTAAATCGACTGGAACTTGTTTCGGAGTGGAAGGTAAGTTGGAACTGCACCGCTACATCACCTTCATTGAAAATGGTAACACAAGTTCAGAAGTGGTTTTTATGAGGTTCCATAATTGGAAGTAATTCCTGTGTGAAAATCATCCTTATTCCACGAAATACAACCGATTACATGAATAGGTAAAGTGCGGAAAATAAGGCTGACCTAGGGCTCGTGAAGTGTGTTGAGATAATGAAAAGATGGACATGTGCCAATGTGTTTCGGTACTCGAAAACTGTTGGGGTAGTACACGATGACGACGATAATGATGATGATGATGATGATGATGATGATGATGATGATGATGATGATGATGACACATTACAGTACTTGCAAAATCGAAGATCGATCGACTTTGTTATTCTGTCTGTCTGTCAATCGCCTAAAGGTCGCAATTTTAAACTGATATCGTCATGAAACTTCACCAAGTTGTTGAGGTAGTTACAACTGAGAAGCCTATTGAGCTTGAGGTCAAAGGTCATTGTGAGGCCAAATTTTAAAAATCGTCATTTATCATGCGATAAACGTGAAAATAAACAGCAATTGCAAAGTGCCTCACTGAATTGGGAAACCAACTATTTTTAAGGTCAGAGGTCAAAATGGTCAAATATCAACTTAAGGTCAAACTTCTAAAATCATCAATTTCCATCTGAAAAATTGTCAATTTTTATCCTACTAGTACACCCACCCGCACACTACGGGAGAAGCAGGAAGGGTCATTCCTCTTTGGGGTATATAGATTACAGTCGATCTATGGTCGGGTATAAAGAACATTGGGTGTGTGGTCATTTACCAGGTTTCTTGCGGATAGATCACCAAGTGGTTTAAGCATTCGAGCAAGCATTCCATTCAAAACTGTTAAGGAATGGCTGGCTTGGCAAGCGCTAGCTAGCAGCTTGGCAAATGAGCACAAACCAGGCTTCCTTCCTTTCAGTTTTGTGTTAAACAGCAGGAGCGAGTTTCAAAAGTTCGCTACGAAAAACGCCATGTTCGCACCAGGAAGGGTCATGTTATTAACCCAACCCTTGTGGTGTATATAGAGTACAGTAGATCTTCGCTCAGTTCTGTAAGTAAAACGTACCTCACGGATGTCAGGATTCCTCCAAATTTCTTTATTTAGTGTTATAAACAGCATTAGCGACTGTTTAAAAAGCTAATCATACGTGTTTGTAGTTTACAATATTTTTTACCTCTGGTAGAGGCTGTTGGGCTGTTGCTCCCCACGAAAACGCCATAATAAGCTATTTATAAACGTTAACTCAACGTTTGTTCAAGGAGGAAAAAGACCTTGGGGAGGTTGGATATTATTAGTATTAATATTGTTTTGTAATAACATAAACATTATGCTGTTATAGTTAGTTTTGTTATTAGAAGCAGCCATGGAAAAACGCCATGATAAAGCTAACATAACATGGATATACACCTTAACACGCAACCCCATTGACTGCAATGGCGGGGAAAACCCGCTCGGGGGAGAAAACCCTCTTGGGGAGGGGGGCAAATGATTGTGCTACAACATTCATTGTGTATGTAACCCTTAGTAATCCTGTCAAGTTTGGTTGAGATTGGATAAGTAACGACGAAATGCATCGCAATCAAAAATTCATCAGACAGACACCAATTGGTGGATTTTAGTAGGATTTACTTGGGAATTAAACAATTGCATAGTGCATCACTGGTTTGGGAAAGCAGCTATTTTTGAGGTCAAAAGTCAACTCAAGGTCAAACTTCTAAAATCATCAATGTTCATCTGAAAAATATGGTCAATTTTCAGCCGAATAACCTGAAAAGTAAAGAGCAATTGCACAGTCCATCACTGAATTGGGAAACTAACTATTTTTGAGGTCAAAAGGTCAAGAGTCAACTCAAGATCAAACTTCTAAAATCATCAATTTTCATCTGAAAAATAGTCAATTTTCATCCGATTGACCAGGAGCTACGATTAAGATCGTCAATTTTAATCTTGATGAAATGGACAATTTGACGTCTCCATGGTTACTTTTCCTGCGGGTGGAGAAGTTTGATGTTGAAAGTATCGTGCTCTACACGACATCTAGTTTGTTTGTCCAGAGAATGATGTTTAAGGTTGGACATAGTGTTGCTCACTGTAGGATCAGGATGGACACATAGACAAGCTTCAATATATTTTACACCCTGTGTATTCGTTTTAGAATACATAGGATTTGCCACTGTTGATTCTGCACGTCCATTCTCGAAATCTTAGAGATAGGCCTTTTACTTTTAGTGAAGTGTTGTGATCCATACAAAATGATTTGTTGACAGGGGTAAATGCTCTGCACTTTTGGCTATTCATAGCGGATGTTCTGATGGTTCTCTGCACATAGTTTGGCTTCTGTCAAATAAATGCTTTTCTCATGAGAAAATATTTGGTCTTTCGTGGAGTTATACCCATGGGGATGGAACAAGATAAATCACATTTTAGGGAAAATCCCAAATCAACTTATGCAATTTCATTTTAAGCCCATTATCTGTGTTTACTTCCCCTAATCTTCCTGGAAAACAACTCCACATACCAACTACTCTCAGAGAACTAAACAAACAAATAGTTATTGTAGGACAAATATTATAAAAGAAGAATGATCAGTGTCGCAGTCCCTCGGGTTCCATCCTGGGACCCACACTGTTTCTTGTGTACATTTGTGATCTAAATGACCACTTGTGGAATCATATCAGACTCCTTGCACATGATAGCATGCTGTACTGTTGATGGAGGATGGGAACCCTGTCCAAACAGTTGCATCACTTTTTAGTTCATCTGGAACGAAGTTCAGGGGAGCTTATGCGACGGCGCGTTGTCCGTCAGTCCGCTGTCTGTCTGTCTGTCTGTCCGGAAACACTTGAAACTTCTTCTCCGAAACCGCTGATGGGATTGCGACCAAATTTGGCACAAATGATATTTGTTATGTTGTGATTAAATTTGTTCACGGCATTAAAAAGGTCGGGGTCTAAGGGGTTTCACCGGGGTCAAAGTGGATCCAGGTTTGACCCCCCAAAATAGAAATTTCCTTTTTCCTCTGAAACTACACACACTATTTCGATGAAACCTGACCAAAACCTTCATCACCCATGATGTACCGAAGTTTGTTGACGGCATTAAAAAAAATCTGCCCCTTTCTATGGTCTATGGGGGGGGGGGGGGGTTGCCCCCAAAATAGGTATTTCCTTTCTTCTCAGAAACTACACACGCAATTTTGATGAAACGTCACCACAACCTTAATCACCCATGATGTACCAATGTTTTTTCAAGGCATTAGAAAAATAGGGGTCTTAGGAGGTATATGGGGTTGGGGGAGGGGGGTTCCCCCCAAAATAGATATTTTTTTTCGTTGTTTGTTTAAAGTCTTATGATTATGTTCTACATACTGTCTGTCCTGTCTTCTAGCAACCATTGAAATTGGTTTAAAATACCTTTAGTAAGTGCATTATACTGTTTATTCTACCAGGTGAGCACCAGGGGTATTGTTGTTTATGTTTTGAAAACATGGTCAAGGCTCGTGGAAGAGCTAGAGCAGAATAGAATGGAAAAAAATGGAAATGTGGAAACACTAACAGCAGAGTAGAAAATGAGAAGGAGAATGAAATAAAAGGGGAGAGAAAGAAGGACACATGGGGGTGAAGAAGAAGGACACAACCTGCACACAAGCTGAAACACAGCAAAATGAGAAGGGGGAAAGAGGGGATGAAAGAGAAAAGGAACAAAAGAACCGACAACTAACAAACGAAATGAAGTGAGAGTTGGGGGGAAAATCCCAATAACCTGGAAAAGGGGAGTCCTTGGGAATGGGGTCACTCAATGACAACCTTGCTCATATCCACTTTTGTGGCCTCAAATGGAAGTTTGTCTGTGCCCCACAGAAGTGCAAGGTGATAACAAGTAAGAATAAACCAGTAAAGCAATCTCATCCTCCTGGGTGGCATGGCACTGGACGAAGGTGATGAGCTCACAGCTCAATATACTTGGGGATTAGCTTCTCCAAGATACTCAACCTCCATCGCTACGTCAAATATATTGCATAGAAGGCAGGAAAGCAAGCCAGCATCTGCTGCAAGGTAGCTCAATACCTCGATAAGGCTCACATCAGAAGTACGATGCAATATACACTTCTCGTCTGTATGTCTGCTAGATACACCAATCTCAGGAATCTAGATGACATCCTATGTCATGTACTGAAGATTATCAAGGCACTTCCTGCCACTACGCATCAGCATTTAGCTACTATCCAACATAGAACACGAGCAGACGGCATCAGCCCACGGGTCCTAAAATCCTGCTCTGCCCTCTATCTCACCCTCTCTCTGTTCTCTTCACCATCTCTTTTGCTCAAAGTCATCTGCCATCATCTTGGAAATCAGCAAGCATTACCGCTTCACACAAAAAAGTTGCAAAAACAGATCCTTGCAACTACAGACCAATCAGCCTCCTCCCAATTATCAGCAAAGTCATGGAACCCATCATTGCTTCAGATATCAAATCCTTCCTCTTCTCCAATGGGCTTGATCTCCGATCATCAATTTAGATTCAGACCAGGTCATTCTACTCTGGACATGCTGCTTCTGCTGTGTCAACAATGGATGGAGGTCCTCAATGCCAAACAGGAAATTAGAGCTGTCTCCCTTGACATATCACGTGCCTTCGAAACTGTCTGGCAACGAGCTCTGCTCACCAAACTCTCCTCCTTTGGTATCCATGGAAATCTCCACACATGGCTTGTGGACTTCCTCTCTGGTTGTAGTCAACGTGTGGCCCTGAATGGATTTCCCTCATCTCCCCTTCCTGTTCAGGCTGGAGTTACCCAAGGCAGTGTTCTGGGCCCTGTGCTTTTTCTGGTCTTCATCAATGATCTCTCCGACTCTCTGGAAAATCCTCTCTATCCTTTTGCTGATGACTCCACTCTCTGCCGCTCCATACCTCATCCCTCAGATCAGCAGTCTGTAGCCACCTCACTCTCTGCAGATCTGGACAAAATCACAGACTGGTCAAACAAATGGAACATATCTTTCAATCCTGACAAATCTCACACTCTTACTATGTCTCTCCGAAAAGACCGACTGGACAACCCTCCCATCTACTTTCTGAACAATACTCTCCAAGAAGTTCTGTCACTCAAGCTTTTGGGTCTCACTAACTGCCATGATCTTTCGTGGGAAAAACACATTTCCAAGCTGGCCTCCAAAGCCAGTCGCCGACTGGGCATCCTCCGTCATGCGAAGTCCTTCCTTGGCACACCTGAGCTCCTCACTACATACAAGGCTTTCATCCACAGCTCAATGGAATACTGTTCTCCCCTCTGGGCCAGTGCTCCTGCCTCACACCTAGCTCGGCTTCACGCTGTTGAAACCAAAGCCTTCAGAATCATTGCAATCTCCCGCGATGAAGCTAACTCTGAAGGCCTTTCGCTCACTCACCACAGGCAGGTTGGTGGTCTTTCTGTCTTCTACCGACTCCTCTCCGGCCTTGCTCGCCCAGCTCTCTCTGTGCTCTGTCCCCCAAATATTCCTACAGGTCGCACAAGATCTGCCAGCAACCCTCTTATGGTTAAACTGCCAAAATCAAGACTCTCTACTCACCTTCACTCTTTCATTCCTCTTTTCTCCCGCCTCTGGAACAAACTCCCTCACTCTCTCCTCCGCCCAGGTCTTTAAAACAGCTGTTCACCAACATCTCTTATCTTCCGCCATCCAAAACCTTGATCTTTTCTACCCCCGCTAATTCACCCCATATCCACTTTTGTGAAATACCAACTTCTTTCCTGGAAGTCATTGCAGTGTCCATGTGTTTTATACTTCTTCCACCTCTCCCCAAGCCCTCTCCCTCCCACAGATCTGCCGATGTCCCTGCTCTCAAATGTTGTGTTTGTGTACTTCCCCCTCTCTCCCCATCTTGTTTACCGCTCCCCTTATTATATGTTTTATGTGTTTGTTTGATTTTTTTGCGTGATTAATGTTAGCTCTTTCACGAGCCTCGATCTTGTATACAAAAAACCCCCCCAAAAAACAGTGTTGGCTCTTATGCACAGGATGCACAAAGGGGAACGTCAGCTGATTAGAGCCATACTACAGTACCGCCTCCACAAGAGTGAGTGAGGGTAACTAAAAGTACCCAGAGTATGAGTGGGTATGCTCATGTGCGGCAACCTACAGGAAAGGCAGAGGAATGCCACTGGTCGCTCCACCAAGTATGACCAACCTTTCCTGCTGACCACCATCCCTGTGTGGAACTGCTACCAAAGGGACTACCATCATTTCAGTCGGCAATAATAATGACTAATTTAATATCAACTGTGTTATACTGTATGTACTTTGGATTAAATGTGTGGCGTTGTGGAATTTTGTGACATTTATCTGTAAAAGAGAGATTAAACTGTAGAAGGAAAATGCCATATAATTGTACGATGTTTAGATGTTAATTTGGACTATTTTCCGGTGTATTAACCACACTTTTTTTAATCGGCAAAAGGTTAACAGTTAGCAGTGAGGTTAATACACAGATATATAATTTATTTTGTATTCCAAGTTGAGGCTCCTGATAATGATTTGCAGGTCAAATCAACTGATAATGATTAGATGACTGTAAAGGAATTCTGGAATGCCTTTATGATAAGGGATTTATGGAATGTTGTATGGAATATTTGTATGGAATGTTGAGGAGTGTTGGAGGGATGGTTTATGGGGGAAACTTTGCCCTCAATCTGTTCACGTCTTCAAGGGTTTCAACGAGAATAATGTGTTGAATACACAAAGTAACATCGTCAAAATGGCCAAGACAGTCTGTCGGCTTTGATGAGGTAGATGAAGGTGATGTAGAGGAGTTGCTGGACTCGTGCCGGTAGGAGCTCTCAAATGAGGACCTTCTACTGCTGGAGAAGGAATGCCAGGTGAGGTGGATCTTAAACAATATAATTAAAATTTTAAAAAACCACTGTAATAGTAAAAATAGGACAATAAGATGAGGATTGAGGCAGCACTCACCTGAACCTCTGCCTCATATAATATGAAATCAGTTTTAATTTACACGTTTTGCATTTACAACACTTGTTCTCAGGCTGAAGGCGAGGAGCTTAGCTAAGGAGGATGACATTGGGGACTTCACGACCAGTCCATCGTGGACCTACAGGGTTCATGGCACACCATGATCTGTCGGTTTGACTCCGCACACATATCTCCCAACATGTACCCGATGACACGGCTGATAAGACAACGCACTTCCAGTCCTACATCATCAAGCTTCGCTGGGAGCATGAATTTGTTTTTGAGGGTGAAAAAGACGGGTGCGGTTAATACACCGGAAAATACGGTACTTACATTCCTCTCTTTCTAAACAACAAGTTTAATAGAAATAAATGTACAAGAGAAAGTTTCAAATAATACTTATGGGAATTGCGCATAGTTGTTGCTGCTGCTATATACAATAAATAGCTCAAAACCTGACAATTGTCATCATTCATTTCATGACTTCGGACGATCATGTTAAGATAATCCGCGTTTTCTTTGTGAGACTGGTTAAGGCCAAACTGACTGTGAATCTGGTAATATCTGAATTTCCGAAAGCTCAGGTTGTGTTATTGGGTCATGTTTTGTGTCTGGGTCAAATGCAGCCAGTGAAAGCAAAGGTGGAAGCAATTGATAGCTTGACAGCACCAAAAGGTAAAAAAGTAACTCGTGAGATTTCTGGGAATGGCTGGATGGTATCAGAGATTTTGAAAAATATCTCTTACATTGTTGTCCATTTGACGACTCTGCTCAGTAAAAAGGCAAAATTTGTATGGGATGACAATTACCAGGCTGCATTTGACCAAATTAAAGCTTATGAGCTCTCCAGTTCTTGCTGCACCAAATCTTCAGAAAAACTTCAAATTGGCGGTAGAAGCGAGTAATGCGGGGGCTGGAGCTGTTTTGCTGTGGAGGAATATGCAGGCATCAATTACCCTGTATGATATTACTCGAAGAAGTTTAATCAACGTCAATATAACTACTCTACAATCAAAAACGACATCCTTGCCCTTCTGTTAGCTTTGCAACAGTTTGAGGTATACCTGGGTATAACTACTTTCACAGTAATTGTTTGTTTTCACAGATCACAAACCTATTAACTTTTCTGCATAAAACGGAGAATAATAAAATGAGGAATAAAAATCAGCAATCGACGAGATGGAGCTTGTCCTCACAATAATTAAATTTGTTAAGTAAACACATCCAATTAAAGACAACTAGGGCATGCCCGTACTATATCTATATCTAAAATTATATCCCCCCCTCTATTTACATGAAATGGTTTGGTTCATGAAATGTTTTGGTCCATTCGCAACGCCAAAGCGAACGGCGAACGCTTTACATGAAATGGTTTGGTTCATGAAATGTGTTGGTCCATTCGCAACGCCAAAGCGAACGGCGAACGGCTTGCGAGTACAGTGACAATCCCCCCCCCCCCTCTATTTAGATGAAATGGTTTTTATTAGTTTTAAAACATAGTTTAACGCCAACATAGCGGCAACATAGTTTGCAAACGTGAAATAAATGAATACGCTCTCAAATGTGCCATCCGAGGCAGAGTGTGTTCGCCACGTTCGGCACACGCGATAGCTCGCTGCTCTCTGATTGGTTGAATCGTTTTTTGGACATAGCTCGGTAAGTAATTGTCCGATTAATATGAAACCTTGAAAAGGCACATCCTCGGGTCCCCAGCAATATACCTGGCAAGTTTAAAGTATATCGGACCCGTGGTTGTCGAGAAACAGCGGTCACAGACAAACAAACAAACGTACAAACAAACAAACACACAGAGATTACTGGAATTATAGATAGATGTAATTGCAGATGCTCTGTCAATATCTGAATAACTCTGGGATTGTTCTTGTAGTCAAGTTGGGAAGTGTTAAGGAGAATCTGTTTTTTTTGTTTTTTTTCTTCTAAATGCCACTCATAGCTGTGGAATTTTGTGTTGTTTACACATTATATAAAAGGTAAGAAAGTACTTGCTTTTGTCAAACTTTGCTTTGTCAGGAGGTGAGAGTATTACGGAGTAAGTAAAAGGTAATTGAAATGTGGTAAAAGGCAGTTAACTGAAGCTGTGGCGGAAAGAAAAATAAATGTTTTCATTTAAAGGAATGCACAGGGGATAGAAGAAAGCGTAGTCTCGGCCGTGATGTCCAAGTGGCCAATAACTTTAACTCCCACATAAAAGAAGAAAGTAATGGGTAAATAATTATGGGTCATTTCAAAATCTTGTCGGGTCGCACTGAACCAAATCAGGGCCAGCTCATCTGCAGGGGATTGGAATGAAAACAGCTTGGAAGATAACAGGATCTGTCAGATGCCAGGAATCTGAGCGACCTGGTACAAGAGTCATAAATAGGCCACAGAGTGCATCGGAGAGCAGGGGGCAAGGTGATGTTAACTGAGAGAAGAAACAGCTGCGTGTGCTGCATGTACTGCAGCAGAATGCATTTCAAAATTCCGGCTCAACCAATTAAGAGAGAAATGGGAGTGCTGCATGCGAACCGGGACTGGTTCCGCAACTACAAAGCTCTGATTAAAGAACCAGCTGCACCCTGCTCTCAAAGCTGGTCACTCTTAAATACTGTCTAGCCTATCTACTCGACTGCCTTGATGTTATCTTGGAGATGACTTCCAAGCAGGCATCTAGTTACTGGCTGCATCAGGCTGGCAGCATGCCTGTTTGTTTACTTTCTCCTCAACCAATTATGGCTGGAATACCACTTCACTGATGATGTCATTCTTATCACCCTATATACCCCATTGGGAGTGGATGGCATATGCAAAGTTTAAAATTTTTTGTTGAGTGGTTTCAGAGAAAATTATGTCCATTTTTTCCCTTTAATCCAATATTGCTACCATACCATGTAACCTATGACATCACATTTAGAAAAAAAGTATTCTCCATGGGGAATCCCTCCTATGTTTAAAGTTTTGCATCAATCAGGCAAACAGTTGCAGAGAAAACCATTTTTAAAGCGAAAATGTAGAGACGCGGACACACACAGACAGAGAGACAGGGGCATTGCAATAGTCTCACATCCCCCTTTGGGATATTTATAACGCATCTTATTATTTATATCGCATCACCTCCGGAATATAGATAGTATATTTACAACAGCTTCCATTCCCATCCTCTCTTCCCCCACCTCCCAACATGATTAATAGTAAATATCATAATTTTAAAAATTGATCTTAAACTTACTCTGTGCATTCACAAGCCCGAGATATGTCCTTCCCAATGCTGTTCAGAGGCACAAAATCAGATATGGTGTTTTTCTCAGAGAAATCTACCTGGAACATCTCGATCTATATAATTGCCACAAGATTTGTGTATTTTCACATCATGAAGATGTCCTTTGTCGAAGATTTGGTAACCATTGCTCTGTTGGTAATGACACACAGCATCATCTTTACAATTGCAGACGTCCAATAAATAAATCTCCAAACCTGCCATGATCACAGGAGGCAATCCTGCAAGGTTAAAAGTCCATTCACTGGTAGCGATCGGATGTGTTTTTTTTGTTTTTTTGGTCCATAGTTCGGGCCTTGCACCGGCCCAAATCATTGGGATTTTTTGCAGTATGGGCAGCTGTTAGACCTCAGCCATTTGGGCTGACTTGAGAAAGTTCTCCAACTCTTTTGTTGTGCAGAGGCACATACCTTTCTCTCCGGTACTTTTCCAAGTATTTTCTGATTCCTTCAGAAGCTTTGTGAGCCATTTTAGGTAACAATCCTTATCTCGCATGCATGATATATGGAACATGCCATGATCAACATTGCTGCATTGGTTATGTGCATGCACTCCGAGCATTCTGGAGTGGATTACATCATGTTGTAAATCTCGTATTCTATATGGTTTTCCTAAATGTGGGTATGATACATATGGGTTTGTTTATATCAAGGAGTACAGTAATACTCCATATAGAGGGATGATATGCTGAGAAGGTAATATAGAGGGAGGATATAAGCCTTTTAAAAGCAATACCTTCTTTTATTCTCGAGCGTTTTCTGAACTACCAGGACTTAAAAAGACGCCAGAATACATTTCTAAAGTACCACATGGGGAGACCGCTAAATCGGCAAATTGTAGGCTACTTAATCTTCTTCCCCCCTCCAAAAAACAATGGTAAACTGTTACTTAACTTAACATAACGGCAAAAAATGATTAAGGTGATTCCAACGAGTGGAAGTTACTTTGACTCTGGCCTATTGCACACAACCCAGAATAAATAAAAAACATTAAACATTTACCGTTCTATTATAGAGAATAAATCAAACATGAATGGACTCAACCAATACGAGCCAGGATTATGGAATTGGGGGGGGGGGGGGGGGGGGGAGTTGGGAATTGGCAGAACCATTAGCCACAAGCTATACTGTCCAACCCCACCCCCGCCCCAATCCCCACATACAACTGTAACGAGTATTAAAATAATTTAATAACATAAGTGGATTTAATCCATAAAGAAGGCAAAAAATTAGAAACATTAAGCATTTTAATATTTTGAATAAAAGCCGATAATCGCACATCGACAATGCCACACAAGCTGTAGAAATTGGAATATTGGACTGAACCAAAAGTGGGAAGGGGGTGAGGGCGTAGAATGTATCACAAGCCAAAGTTTGTGGGTTGTAAGGCGTTTGGCCATCTTAAAAGGTTTTGTCCCAAAACCTCTTGTGTGAAGGGTGCTGAAACAGGACACACTGATATAGGTTGGGAAAAAGAACACTCTGGTGCTTTCTCAATCCAGTGAGGTGGCACCAGCAGTTTAGCTGAAACTAATAATGTTCCCTATCATAGCGAAGTGATGAAGGAAGAATCTGTAGCTGAAACAAAAAGAAGAGGAACACCAACAACTAATAACCGAAATAGTATGGCAAAGAAGGTGTGTTGGATAGGTATACTGTAGCTGGAGGAGAGTCCAAGTGTCCCCCTGAAGGTTCCTCACATAATGAAGGAAATAAAACTGTTGTAGTGGATGACATTAATGAGTCCGAAATTATGACAAGCGTTACGCCTATAGTCAGGTTCAGTATGTCCAGATTTAAAGTTTCGTTGGAATTTTTGGGGGATTTGGAAAACTATATATTTTTGGAAACTATATTGTATAGTCAGTCAGAAAACAAATGTTGCTATTTGCACAGACTCCTGTATGGCGGCCATCTTGGATTTTCAAAATTGCCGCCGTAGAACTAATTTTTCTCAATATCTCAGCTTCTAAACAACATAAAGCTTTGATTCTAACGGCTAAACATACATTTTCAAGGGCCCCGAATCCAATGGTAACAAGTTCGATAAGCTAGACATGACCATAGAGCTCCTATGTGGCGGCCATCTTGGATTTTTCAAACTGGCCGCCGTAAAATTGATGTTTCTCAATATCTCAGCTTCTAAACAACATAAAGCTTTGATTCTAACGGCTAAACATACATTTTCAAGGGCCCCGAATCCAATGGTAACAAGTTCGATAAGCTAGACATGACCATAGAGCTCCTATGTGGCGGCCATCTTGGATTTTTCAAACTGGCCGCCGTAAAATTGATGTTTCTCAATATCTCAGCTTCTAAACAACATAAAGCTTTGATTCTAACGGCTAAACATACATTTTCAAGGGCCCCGAATCCAATGGTAACAAGTTCGATAAGCTAGACATGACCATAGAGCTCCTATGTGGCGGCCATCTTTGATTTTTCAAACTAGCCGCCGTAAAATTGATGTTTCTCAATATCTCAGCTTCTAAACAACATAAAGCTTTGATTCTAACGGCTAAACATACATTTTCAAGGGCCCCGAATCTAATGGTAACAAGTTCGATGAGCTAGACATGACCATAGAGCTCCTATGTGGCTCATGGTCCTTGCCAAGTCAAACAGAGACGTCAACCAGAAATATGCCATCGGAAATTACGAGTTCACTGTGACACCAAGAGCACTGTTCGCTCCAGATGGGACAATTCTTCCATGCACTGACAAGTCGAAGTTAATTCATCTCCTCGACAAGTTAGCAAGAGCAGAAATTCACCCCGAAGATCAGCAGCAGACACCAGCTGCAAGTGTTCTACAAGAAGATCCAATGGACACAAGAACTATGGCATCCACATCTAGTAAACCTACAAGTCGGAAGATTGCACTGGTGGATGGGATGGTACTTGTGCATAAGCTGACAAAGAAACCAGCCACTGTAGTGAAAGTCAACGATCTGGGTGAATGCTTCAATGACAGACTCATGTCTCTAACAAAAGATTGTGATGAGATCATACTGGTCTTTGACACGTACAAAAACGATTCTCTGAAGAGTGCTACCAGGGCTAAAAGAAGGCAAGGAAAGGATGCAGTACAGTATCAAGTCAGAGATGACACCAACATCAAACACATCCCAATGAGCAGATTCCTTTCTCATGACAAAACAAAGGCTGATCTGACTGACTATCTGGCAGCGAAAACTCTAGAATACAACAGTTACTCATCCAAGTTGATCATCACGTCTGCTTCAGGGTGTACTAGGAGCAACAGTGACCTGCTCTTCGAGGACAACAACCATGAAGAAGCTGACACCCTGTTGATCCACCAGGCCGTGCTGGCATCCCAGCGAAACCCACATGATGCGCAGTTGGTGTTCTTCTCTCCCGACACAGATGTCCTGGTACTAGTCATAGCAAACTATGACCTACTGCTGAGGAATACATCCATTTCCATGGCCTCTGGAATACTTCAAATAGAGCCACTGTGGACAGCTTTAGGGGTCGAAAGAGCAAAGGCGTTGCCAGCCTTTCATGCTTTCACAGGGGCAGACAACACTGGGAGGTTCCCTCTAATAGGCAAAGCAACCTGGCTGCATGTCTACCTCAAAGCAAGTGAAGATGTCATAGATACCGTGTGAATGCTTTCAGATGCAACTGAAGTGATGGAGGACATGTTGTCCACACTAGCTAACTTTGTATGCGCTGCTTACTCTCCAAATGGCATCCACATCGACAGCATCCCCGAACTACGATGGTATCTCTTTTGCAAACACATGGCAGAAAGTGACAGGCTTCCTCCTACTCTTGGAACTCTCAAGCAGCACATCCTTAGAGTCCATATCCAAGCCAGAGTGTGGGGTCAGGCAAGCATTGCTCAACAGGATCCTCAGCTGAATCCCCTGCAAAACGGCTTTTACAAAGACACGGATGGACAAGTGAAACCAACCACAACTGAGGAGCCTCCAGCCCCCAAGGCCATCATTCAAATGGTTAGATGTCAGTGCAAAACAGACTGTTCTTCATCTAGATGTTCCTGCAGAACAAACAACTTGGCTAGTACAGACCTTTGTCAGTGTGACATCCAGTGCCAAAATGATGAGGACTCTCAAGATGTGATGAACGAAAGCGATGATGAGGATGATGATGACTTTACTCAATGATGAATCAAAGCTCTGTGCTCTTTAGAAGGTGAGTTACATCAGTTTTACGGCGGCCAGTTTGAAAAATCCAAGATGGCCGCCACATAGGAGCTCTATGGTCATGTCTAGCTTATCGAACTTGTTACCATTGGATTCGGGGCCCTTGAAAATGTATGTTTAGCCGTTAGAATCAAAGCTTTATGTTGTTTAGAAGCTGAGATATTGAGAAACATCAAGTTTACGGCGGCCAGTTTGAAAAATCCAAGATGGCCGCCACATAGGAGCTCTATGGTCATGTCTAGCTTATCGAACTTGTTACCATTGGATTCTGGGCCCTTGAAAATGTATGTTTAGCCGTTAGAATCAAAGCTCTATGTTATTTAGAAGCTGAGATATTGAGAAAAATTAGTTATACGGCGGCAATTTTGAAAATCCAAGATGTCCGCCATACAGGAGTCTGTGCAAATAGCAACATTGGTTTTCTGACTGACTATACAATATAGTTTCCAAAAATATATCGTTTTCCAAATCCCCCAAAAATTCCAACGAAATTACATAGTGAACCTGACTACTAGGTCCCCCCCGTCGGTGAAATGATGTGTTGACAAAGTGTAAGACGCAAGGCGGCCATCTTGGATTTTGACGTGGAGACCCAATTTTCAATAGCGTTCTTCCTTCGGCGTAGATACACCCACACACCAGATTAGAAGTTAGTCGTTCGTTTATTTTTCAAGATATTTCGCTCACAAGGTTCAGACATATATATGGTGGCGGCCATCTTGGATTTTGACGTGGCGACACAATTTTCAATAGCGTTATTCCTTATGCCTAGATACACCCACACACCAGATTAGAAGTTGGTACTTCACTTATTTTTCAAGATATTCCGCTCACAAGGTTCAGACATACATGGCGGTGGCCATCTTGGATTTTGACGTGGGTTGCACCCACACACCAAATTAGAATTCGGTCCTTCGCTTACGCACGCACACACGCACGTACGCACGCACGCCCGCACGCATGCACGCACGGACAGACGCACGCACGGACGGACGGATGCACGCATGCACGGACGGACGGACGCACGGACAGACGGACGGACGCACACACGGACGGAGGGGAAAACCATAGTCCCCCTTTCGCTCCGCGGTGCGATGGGGGACAAAAAAAGGCATGATTGATTTTAAAGGTTATTGAGACTAAGTCAGCAGTTAGGCTAAGACTGTTACCGGGTCTGGGAATGAAGTACTAGCAGTTCTTGCTTCCGGGACTGAGCAGACCAGAAACTCAATTAGTGGTACTGATTCACAAATAAAAGTAGTAAATGTGGTTTTACAGAAGTGTGGAACTGCAGTTCCAACTCTGGTTGTGGATAATATGCATCTGGCCTCTGTGTATCAGAGCACCCTCAAAATCTCTGGAGGTGCTTCTGAAGAAGGAAGGCCCAGCTTAAGGGATTTGAATCCTGAAAAAGCAGCAGATGCGCTAATTAGACTTAGACTACATAATATAAAAGTATCACACACCCTAACCAAGTCTTTCTTCCATTTAAAGCTGAAAATAAGCCATCATGGTTTATATTTCCTGTTTTGGACCCAAGAGAGGAAACAGTGTTGCCAATTCGGGTTATATAAGATTAAGCATAATGTAATTTTAGTCTGAACTATTCAAAAATCACACTGTTTGTAATGAAACGATGAAGCACTTAATATCTCGCTTTTCCTCCCTAACTGAGCCTCAACGTTTGGGGCTGGATGCACCAATCACCCTTCCCGAGCTAATCCGTGCTCTTGCTGAGATGAATTCTGGGAAGGCTGCAAGCATTGGTGGTTTGCCTGTAGGATTTCTCTTCGACATTTTAGGAACTTTGGGGCCCAGAGTTGCTGAATATTCTGGACGCATCCCGACTGTCCGTAGAAATGCTGCTTACTTTTAGGAGAGCATTAGTGTGTCTGCTCACGAAGACCAGAGATCTCCGACGGTTGACAAATTGGCAACCAATCTCCTTACTTTACATGGACTACAAACTTTTTTACATGGACTACTAACTTTTTTTTACATAGACTACAAACTTTTTTTACATAGACTACAAACTTTTTTTACATAGTCTACAAACTTTTTGACATGGACTACAAACTTTTTTACATGGACTACAAACTTTTTTACATGGACTACAAACTTTTTTTACATAGACTGCAAACTTTTCTACATAGACTACAAACTATTTTTTTACATAGACTACAAACTTTTTTACATAGACTACAAACTTTTTTACATGGACTACAAACTTTTTTTACATAGACTGCAAACTTTTTTTACATAGACTACAAACTTTTTACATGGTCTACAAACTTTTTTTACATAGACTGCAAACTTTTTTTTACAGACTACAAACTTTTTTTACATAGACTACAAACCTTTTTTTACATAGACTACAAACTTTTTTACAGACTACAAACTTTTTTACATGGACTACAAACTTTTTTTATATAGACTGCAAACTTTTTTACATAGACTACAAACTTTTTTTTACAAAGACTACAAACATTTTTTTACATGGACAACAAACTTTTTTACAAAGACAACAAACTTTTTTACATGGACTACTAACATTTTTTTACATAGACAACAAACTTTTTTACATAGACTACAAACTTTTTTACATAGACTACAAACTATTTTTTACATAGACTACAAACTTTTTTCCCAAAGAACTTGCAAACCGTAGACGTAGGTAGTAGGTTGTAGACAGCAACCGCCCAGCGTAATAATAACGTCCTGACTTAGGAGTGTTAAATTGGTGCCCTGAACCATCCTACACTCTCCGTGTCCGCATTGCTGGTCTTACTTTCTGTCTCACTCAAAGTATCGCTACCGGGCTAACTTTAATCTCTCTTCCTCGCAAATAAATATCATACACTTTTCATCAAACACTTTTCTTCTCTTTTATTTAAGGCCTGGCCTCGATGAGGGCTATATAATAGTCCGTGCCTGGAGCCTCCAACATAAAAAAACAAGCGTTACGCCTTGGTCCCCGTCGGTGAAGTGAGCGAGTTGACAAATTGGAAGACGCAAGGCGGCCATCTTGGATTTTGACGTGGCGACCCAATTTTCAAAAGCGTTCTCCGTTATGCGTAGATACACCCACACACAAGATTAGAAGTTGGTACTTCGCTTATTTTTCAAGATATTCCGCTCACAATGTTCAGACATACATGGCGGCGGCCATCTTGGATTTTGACGTGGCGACCCAATTTTCAAAAGGTTTCTTCCTTATGCCTAGATACACCCACACACCAGATTATAAGTTGGTACTTCGCTTATTTTTCAAGATATTTCGCTCACAAGGTTCAGACATATATATGGTGGCGGCCATCTTGGATTTTGACATGGCGACCCAATTTTCAATAGCGTTCTTTCTTATGCCGAGATACACCCACACACCAAATTAGAAGTTGGTACTTCGCTTATTTTTCAAGATATTCATCTCACAATGTTCAGACATACATGGCGGCGGCCATCTTGGATTTTGACGTGGCGACCCAATGTACAATAACCTTCTTCCTTATGCCGAGATACACCGAACCACCAAATTAGAAGTTGGTACTTCGCTTATTTTTCAAGATATTCTTCTCACAAGGTTCAGACATACATGGCGGCGGCCATCTTGGATTTTGACGTGGCGACCCAATTTTAAACAGCCTTCTTCCTTGTGCCTAGATACACCCACACACCAGATTAGAAGTTGGTACTTCGCTTTTTTTCGAGATATTTCGCTCACAAGGTTCAGACATATGTATGGTGGCGGCCATCTTGGATTTTGACGTGGCGACCCAATTTTCAATAGCGTTCTTCCATATGCATAGATACACCCACACACCAGATTAGAAGTTGGTACTTCGCTTATTTTTCAAGATATTCAGCTCACAAGGTTCAGACATACATGGCATCAGACATACATGGCGGCGGCCATCTTGGATTTTGACGTGGGTTGCACCCAAACACCAAATTCGAATGCGGTCCTTCGTTTACGCATGCACGCACGCACACCCGCATGCACGCACGCAAGCACGCACACACGCATGCCCGCACGCACGCACGGACGGACGGACGGACGGACACACGGACGGAGGGGAAAACCATAGTCCCCCTTTCGCTCTGCGGTGCGACGGGGGACAAAAAAATAACCGGTTGAAAAACGTTATTGGCGATCTGGTCTTACCTGATCAGAGCTTTTGATGCATCTCTTCTCCAATGGCTTGATCTCTGATCATCAATTTGGTTTCAGACCTGGACACTCTACTCTGGACATGCTGCTTCTGCTTTCTAAACAATGGATGGAGGTCCTCAATGCCAAACAGGAAATTAGAGCTGTCTCCCTCGACATATCACGTGCCTTCGATACGGTCTGGCACCCCGCTCTGCTCATCAAACTCTCCTCCTTTGTTATCCATGGAAATCTCCACGCATGGCTGGCGGACTTCCTCTCTAGTCGTAGTCAACGTGTGGCCCTGAATGGGTTTCTCTCATCTCCTCTACCTGTTCAGGCTGGAGTTCCACAAGGTAGTGTTCTGGGCCCTGTGCTTTTTCTGGTCTTCATCAATGATCTCTCTGACTCTCTTGAAAATCCTCTGTATCTCTTTGCTGATGACTCCACTCTCTGCCGCTCCATTCCTCATCCCTCAGATCGGCAGTCTGCAGCCTCCTCACTCTCTGCAGACCTGGACAAAATCACAGAATGGGCAAACAAGTGGAACATGTCTTTCAATCCTGACAAATCTCACACTCTTACGATGTCTCTCCGAAAAGACCGACTGGACAACCCTCCCATCTACTTTCTGAATAATCCTCTCCAAGAAGTTCTGTCACTCAAGCTTTTGGGTCTCACTATCTGCCATGATCTTTCCTGTGAAAACCACATTTCCAAGCTGGCCTCCAAAGCCAGTCGCCGACTGGGCATCCTCCGTCATGCGAAGTCCTTCCTTGGCACACCTGAGCTCCTCACCACATACAAGGCTTTCATTCGCAGCTCAATGGAGTACTGCTCTCCCCTCTGGGCTGGTGCTCCTGCCTCACACTTAGCTCGTCTTCACGCTGTTGGAATCTCCCACGATGACGCTATCTCCGAGGGCCTTTCACTTAATCACCGCAGGCACGTTGGTGGTCTTTCCGTCTTCTACCGACTCCTCTCCGGCCTTGCTCCCCCAGCTCTCTCTGGGCTCTGTCCCCCAAATATTCCTGCAGGTCGCACAAGATCTGCCTGCAACCCTCTTATGGTTAAACTGCCAAAATCAAGACTCTCTGCTCACCTTCACTCCTTCATTCCTCTTTTCTCCCGCCTCTGGAACAAACTCCCTCACTCTCTTCAATCCCACTCCTCCCTCCAGGTCTTTAAAACGGCTGTTCAACACCATCTCTTATCTTCCCCAATCCAAAACCTTGATCTTTTCTACCCCCGCTAATTTCACCCCAAATCCACTTTTTTGAGGTGACTTTTGACTTATTTCCTGGAAGTCCTTGGTGTCCTTGCGTTTTATACCTATCCTGCCTCCCCCCAGGCTCTCCCCCTCCCACACATCTCCCGATGTCCCTGCTCTCAAATGTTGTGTTTGTGTGCTTCCTCCCCTTCTCTCCCCATCTTGTCGACCGCTCCCCTTTTTATATACTTTGTTTGCTTGTTTGTTTGATTTGTTTGTTTCATAATTGTTAGCTCTTTCACGAGCCTCGACTCTGTACACAAAAAAAACAAAAAACAAACAAAAAAAAAGTTCCATCTTGGTTTCATCAGACTACAAAATATTTTGCCACATGATTTCAGAATATCCGAAGTGTTATTTGCATACCTCAAACAGGACTCATGGTGGGCTCTTTGAGTAATGGTTTCCTTCTTGCCAAAATACCATACAGCCAGACTTGTGGAGTGCTTTGGATAATGTCACATGCACATTGCACACACTGATCACTCTTTGTCATAAAGGCATGGAGCTCTTACACAGTTGCCATTGGCCTCTTGGTGGCCTCTCTGATCAGCCTCCTCCTTGCTTGGTCACCTAGTTTGGAGCGACGACCTGATCTAGGCAGGATCTTGGTGGAACCATACACCTTCCACTTCTTAATGATTGTCTTGACTGTGCTCCAAGGGATATTCAAGGCCTTTGAAATCTTTTTATACCCAATCCCCTGATCTGTGTCTTTCCTCAACTTTATCCCGGAGATCTTTTGAAAGCGCCTTGGTGCTCATGGTTGAGGTTTTTGCTGTGAAATGCACTACCCAGCGTAGGAAATCTATAGGAACAGCTGATCTTACTCTGAAATAATCAGAATCACTGCAATTTAACACAGGTGGTGGCCAATTATCTCGGTGTGCGATTTTGAAGGTGATTGGTTACACCTTAGCTAATTTACAATTGGTATAATAAGGGAGAGGACACTTATCCAACCAAGATAATCTAGTTTTGTATTTTCAATTAATTTTCTGAAATTTGTAGAATTTGTTTTTCACTTGGAAGTTGTGGGTTTCAATGTCTAAATAAAGGTGGAAAAAGTCTGATTTAATTTAATTGAATTCCAGGCTATAAGGCAACAAAAGGTGAAAAATTTGAAAGGTGGTGTAGACTTTCTATAGGCACTGTAAATATAATACCTCCTTGTGGTTTATTAAACTTGAGGTTTGCTTTTCCATTTCTACAACAATACCTTGTGACACCCATACAATCAGCGTCGCTTATTACTGTCTAGTAACCATACTTCTGTCTGGGTTAATACCACGTGAGATATGTAGAGTGACATTCATTACTCCTGGATATACATGCAGACAAGATTATGCTTCGTTAGTGGCAATGAGAAAAGGTTGTTTCACACAAAATTGCTTTTGGAAGGGTTATAGATTTATTTGCAGACGATTACTCGATTTTTGACAACCGAAATTCATGTCACATGCATTATAAAAGTCTTGACCCTCAAATTAGGAACAAAAACTTTATGCATTTTCCTAGCAGGCCTCATTTCCAAGAGATTGACAGAATAGCTGAGAGGTAGATCACATGTAGTGCTTTCCACATTACTAAATCTTTCCTTTCCAAGGTCGTATATCAAAGTGTTCATGGCTTCAACTTTTTCTTCCGTTTTTGCATTGCCATCCACAACGCACTCCAATAACTGGTCTAAGTCACGATACCCAGCTGATCCCAAGCTCTCATGTCCACCATAATTGTCCACTTGGCTCCAACCCTCCGTACCCCTGCACATTACTTTCCACCAACCTGGTATTCACCACAAACCCATTGATTTTCACCCACTGCATGCCGCACTGCCTATTGTCCAGCACAGGTCATTTTTATCTCACACCAATTCAAACCTCACTCTGACAACAACGATTTTCCACAACCGCTCGCAAGCTGAATACCGGTACGTGTGTGTATATATATTGTTGCGGTTTTTAGAACCTTCACTTTGTAAAATAATAAGCCTTGTAAATAATTCCCTGTAAATATCCCCCTCTTCTAAAGGTCAAAGGTCACACCCTAGTTAGTCCATATTGCAACACGTAGGACACCATAGGAACTTCTTCAGTTATTTCATTAGTATGTGTTTCAGGTAAGGCTTTTAGTTTGACTCTGCGTTGCATTAATCAAATAACCTAGGCCCCTTGTTCAATCCCGTTCATTTTGCGGCTTGCCTCCCTCCAAATTGTGTTCCCTTGCTTGCCAGCAGCGTTCGCTGCCTGGCTCAAACGCCATTAACCATGCGGTCAGAGTGGAGGAAAAGGGGGAGGAGTTGTCGGGGCGAGGCGTAGCCCCAGCAACGTGTCACGAGGGGAGGAGCCGGTGAACCCTCGTGACCAATCAGGGCCGAGGCGTGTTCACCGGTAGGCGGATCTAAGCGCACGCGGTTTGATTTGGAAGGCGCGTAATATAAGCGCCGGGGCGGACTACATCCAGGGCAGGGGAGAGAGGGCATGGCAGAGCTGCAGCTGAGAGTTGAGAGAGAAGGCATGCTGCTAAGAGCTGTGACGAGTGAGCTGAGAGATGAGCTACTTCGAGGAGGACAGCTGGGACGTCTGCCGAATATCAGAGTCCGGAACGTTGGAAGCCTCCCTCCCCGATATATACCCCGTATTAACCAAGGTCCGCTTGCGTTCGACTGCCGCGAACAGCGCTGCCTGCCGGGGTACACCATGGACCAGGGCCAGAGCCACGCTGTTCATCTGCCGAAACCTTCCCTCCCCTACGATCATTCTTCCATACGTGTAAGTCTGTTTGTGTTGTCCTGGGCATGATATTTAAGACTGTATAAGGTTGCCCTGTGGCTTCTTCTTCTTCTTCTTCCCTTGTACATGCCCTGCTTTCGTTTCCTCTTCAGTATTGTTAATAAATTCTGTGTTCTTCCTTACTTTGGTTTCTGTTCCTCCATTCGGTCGTCTTAGTCTTTTCTCCATTGAGTACCTGTGGCACGATTTGGCCAATCGCTTTAATCGGGTTTAGTCTTTTTGCTAACGGCTCGAATCGCGGATTGCTAAACCGCTCGGCAATTTCCACCTGTCCGTGGTTCGAGCGGGAGTTATTTCCCTGCTTCGCGGAGGGATTGGCACCCAGGTATTTGGGACTCCATCTTGACCAATCACCCTGGCCAATCTCGACCGTGGAGGAGCGTTATAATTTCCAGGGCTGGGGGCTTGGCCAGTTTAGAAGACAAGGGGATTACCCCCCCCCCACCCCCCACCTTGGTAAGGGGAGCACCGACCCCCGGTTCCGCAACAATTGGTAGTCAGGAGTTGGGATTTGGAACCTGGGACCAAAATTAGTAGACCAAATTTTGGACACCAATTGTGCTATTGGCCGCATCAATTGGTGTCGGGGAGTGGGATTTGGGACCCGAACCAAATTTTGGACACTGCGAAAAAATTTGATCAAAATTACGAGCGGCCAAAATTTTTATTTAACATCCAAATTGAGTCGTGCCATGGATACCCAAGGCGATCGGAGGCCGGTGGGGGAAATGAGGTGTTAGATGAAGAGGGGTTAGAGGCAACCCAGGACCCCAGGGAAGAGGTGGGAGTAATGGAGGAGGAAGGTAATGATGATGCAGTAGCGGGGGTTGCAGGCGCACAAAATGGCGGCGCCTCACACATGGTCGTGGCAGCCGAGCCCGCAATACCGGGGGATATGAACCTCTTCATGACGCAAATGATGGCCTTTATGGTCAAGACGGGGGAAGAAATGGAAAAGATGAATGGGACAATGGGTGCCCAGAAAGAACAAATGAAGGCTCAGGGTGAGCGAGTGGGAAACCAAATTGGGGGATTGAGAGACGGGTTGAGAAATTTGGAACAAAGAATGGGGGAGCAATTGGGAAGCCAAATTGGGGGCCTAGAGGTCAAATTGGGAGGATTAGGGGGCGAATTGGAGGACGTAAATGGCCAAGCCAAATAAATTAATGAGGGGCTAGTGAGGGGGCAAGCCAGGTATGAGACGAGGGAAGTTGAGAGGGAGGTTAACCGCAGGTTGAGCGAGGAGGTCGCATTTGTACGCGACGAGGTAACGCGGCTAGAGGAGCGCGAGTTGAGCAAAGTTGAGCAAGGCAAAGTCACGTGGACCGGGGTAGAGATCGCGACCCGGGGTATGGGGAAGCCGGCAACCGCCGAAGTAGAAAAGAAAATTTTATTAGAGCCAGCGGTCGTCGAGGGAAAGGAAAAAGAAATTAAAACCGAACAAATAGTGGAAATTGGAGAGACCGCAGATGTAGAAAAGCACTCGCAGAAGGAAGAGAGGGGAAATGTACAAAGTCGGTGCTCACATCGTGATGCTGTACTTATTAACCAAATGGAAAGTTTGCAGGTGGTGGAGAAGCGAAGAAGAAGAATCCCGAAGGTGAGCCGGGTGATATATGGTGCAAAAAGATTTTGCAGGAGAGTGTTTGGCGCAAAAAGAATTTTCGCGCGTTTGGGATCGAGACAGCACCCGGGCGTTCGTGGAAGGTCCCTTGTGCGTGGTGTGAGTAGGAATGGCGCGCGTGTGAGGAAGAAGAGGGCGCCGGAGCGAGAGTGTGATACCGAGTGCGAGAGCGAACGCACGTCGGAGTGTATGTGTGATGAATGCGACACAGAGAGTGAGGGCGATACAGAGTGTGGAAGTAGGAGTGAGAGTGACACGGAGTGTGAGTTGGTTGTGGCGAGTGTGCGAGGAGGCACGCCTGAGTTGGTTGTGGAGCGCGTGATTGGGTGTGTGATGAGGGATTGCACACCCGTGAGTAGGTGTGCGCTGGATGGGTGGATGCAAGAGTGCACCCCCATGAGTGGTATGGAGTATGTACCGGGAGAGTGGGCGCAAGACGGTGCGCGAGAGAGGTGTGTTACCAAGTGTGTGATAACGGAGTGCGTAAGAAAGGGGTATGCACGAGCGAGTGCTGTGACAAGGTGTATGGGTTGTATGAGTGGCGTTGGAGCGCCACGTTTGGTGAGTGAGAGAAGGAACGAGTGGTGTGAGCATGCAAGGGAAGCATTGACGTTGACCGGGGCAGCAGTTTGGCCGACGTATAGCCGACGTGAGCGCTCGGGGCGTGATGCTCCTTGTGTGCTGCGGGAGCCGGCCAGGATCGAAGTTGCGTCGCTCCTGCTTGGTGCACCGTGCACGTATAGCCGACGCGAGCGCTCGGGGTGTGATGCTCCTTGTGTGCTGCGGGAGCCGGCCGGGATCGAAGTCGCGTCGCTCCTGCTTGGTGCACCGTGCACGATTCGGGCTGGGCTCAGCCCTGCACGGTCGGTGCCACGCTTTGTTTGGCAAAGCGGGCGGCCCAGTTCGAGGGGAGGTAGAAGGGTCGGAGCAGCGCCCCCATGTGGTGGCGGCGCTCCGGCCGGGCAAGGCTGGGCCATCGCGCTTGGGAGCGCAAGGCCTTGCGCCGGGATGGTGCTTGGAGCCTTGGCCCGACAAAACCTCCTCCCCAGAATCGATGCCGGATGGACCCAACCTACAGTAGACCCAACCATCCGCACAGATAGCCGGCTTTTCAAAGTCGAGCTATGGAAATGTATTTCCCGCACCGAGGCTCGTAGTATAGTGGACTGATCGTAGTTGTATTGGCGATAGTTATGGCGAATGGTAGTTTTACCATTCACCCCACCTTTTTGGGGCAGAGGAGCTATAGGATTTATGGGGATTGGCTGGACAAAGTAGCCCGGGAGGGTTAGGTTATGGATAGGAATCTAGAAATGACAATAGGTAACTGTTGATTTAAGTAGCGACATTGATACCGGTAGAGGGGACGTAGAAAGATTAGTTTGTTGATAACGACGTGGGATGTGCAATAGTGTAAGGGGTGACTGGGAAGCACGAGTCTTAGAAGGGCAGTAGTTAGTTTAGATGATGCTGTATGTGTGTGTATGAGCTTTAAGTTTTGGATGAAATGAGGAATTGAGAGGCAATGGTTTGGAGAAGAGAAAGTGTATTGAGCAGAGTATTGAGAATGGGTGTGATTGTGCATTGAGTGATTGACTTGCATGGCATGCAAGTGGAAAATGGTGGTCTGGAATGGATGGTGTGGAGTGGGAGTGTGGAATACGTGGAGTGGAGTGTATGGTGCGAAAGGGTGAGTGGGGGAAGGATGGACCCCCTCACGAGTACCCGGGGAGGATAGTTTAAAAGTTGGTAGAGGAAGTAGGTAAATTGTGGTTGGAGATTGGCATCTGTGGTGCGAGTAGTTGCACAGAAGTGTTGTGTTAGGTGCATTAGTGGAGTAAATTGGCTGGGCGTGTGGCCTGTTAGTGTGTGTGATTGGTTGGGCACTCCGCCACTGTTAGTCTGTTGGCCAGGTGAGGCCGCAGGTAGGCTCTGGGAGCCAGTTAGTGTTCAATGGGGCCCGAGGATCCGTAGGACGGACCCGGTAGCCCGACGCCAGAGAGGGCAGTAGGGGGTGAGAGAGCCAGAGGGCTTTCCCCAGGTAGGTTAGGGTGAGGAGCAGGTAAGCTTGGGAGGCAACTGCAGTGGCGGAGGTGCGCAGGTAAGTAGACCTGCTAGGGGAGCCACACGACCCAGCCCTGAAATTGTGCGAGGGCACAGGAAGTAGAATCGGGGAGTGAGACCCCAAATTGGTGAGCGCCACAGTATGTTCAATGGAAATTGGTTTTTAGAACAACATAGAGTAAAGATGGCCAATGGTTTGGCAGGGAAAGACCCCGGAACAAGGCCCCTTGTTCAATCCCGTTCATTTTGCGGCTTGCCTCCCTCCAAATTGTGTTCCCTTGCTTGCCAGCAGCGTTCGCTGCCTGGCTCAAACGCCATTAACCATGCGGTCAGAGCGGAGGAAAAGGGGGAGGAGTTGTCGGGGCGAGGCGTGGCCCCAGCAACGTGTCACGAAGGGAGGAGCCGGTGAACCCTCGTGACCAATCAGGGCCGAGGCGTGTTCACCGGTAGGTGGATCTAAGTGCACGCGGTTTGATTTGGAAGGCGCGTAATATAAGCGCTGGGGCGGACTACATCCAGGGAAGGGGAGAGAGAGCATGGCAGAGCTGGAGCTGTGAGTTGAGAGAGAAGGCGTGCTGCTAAGAGCTGTGACAAGTGAGCTGAGAGACGAGCTACTTCGAGGATGACAGCTGGGACGTCTGCCGAATATCAGAGTCCGGAACGTTGGAAGCCTCCCTCCCCGATATATACCCCGTATTAACGAAGGTACGCTCGTGTTCAACCGCAGCGAACTGCGCTGCCTGCCGGGGTACACCGTGGACCAGGGCCAGAGCCACGCTGTTCATCTGCCGAAACCTTCCCTCCCCTACGATCATTCCTCCATACGTGTAAGTCTGTTTGTGTTGTCCTGGGCGTGATATTTAAGACTGTATAAGGTTGCCCTGTGTCTGCTTCTTCTTCTTCTTCTTCCTTTGTACATGCCCTGCTTTCGTTTCCTCTTCAGTATTGTTAATAAATTCTGTGTTCTTCTTTACTTTGGTTTCTGTTCCTCCATTCGATCATCTTAGTCTTTTCTTCATTGAGTACCTGTGACACGATTTGGCCAATCGCTTTAATCGGGTTTAGTCTTTTTGCTAACGGCTTGAATCGCGGATTGCTAAACCGCTCGGCAATTTCCACCTGTCCGTGGTTCGAGTGGGAGTTATTTCCCTGCTTCACAGAGGGATTGGCACGCAGGTATTTGGGACTCCATCTTGACCAATCACCCTGGCCAGTCTCGACTGCGGAGGAGCGTTAGTATTTCCAGCGCTGGGGGCTCGGTCAGTTTAAAAGACAAGGGGATTAACCCCCCCCCCCCCTTAGTAAGGGGAGCGCCGACCCCCGGATCCGCAACAATATATATATCCAGCAGAGGAAATCAAGTCGAGACATGGTTTCCAGATATGAGGCTTTATTGAAATCTATCTCCCCACACACTATAAGCACAGAATAAAGAATAATATTAGAACGACATTAAAGATTATAACAGCATTTATTTAACCAATAATCAAGCAAATAATCATTCCCTTCCATACCTTACTCAAGCGTCCGCTCACAGAATACAGAAACGAAGCCAATCTCCTCCTTTACCCTACATCCCGTTATATCCACTTCTGAGGGCCATTCCATCGAATCTTTTTCCTCAAATTTCATCATGATTTATAAAAGGGTTTGGAGTGTATATATTTATATATATATATATATATATATATATATGAAATCTCTGTCTGTTGACAGAGTGGTCGGGCTGAGGCCTCCGGGACGGAGGTGACCCTTTGGTCTCGGACTTCGGTCCACAGGAGATCGGGACAGCACTCGTCACGCTATGTCATTGATTGTTATCTCCGCCGATCGCACCACGCCCCCTCGTTTTGGTTGGTCACTGGCGGGAACGATGGTCTGGGTGGCAGACAGGCTGTTGGTTCCTTTCGGATTATGCGGTTTTTACCGTGTGAGACATAATCCGTGGCTGGTGCTCCCCATTAAAGCTAGGAGGTGCCTTGATCAACTTAATAGACGAGTTTGGTCATCATTGGTTCGATTTTTTTTCAGTATGCCGTCCTAATGGGGGTAAATAAGCCCTCATCGGGACGGCATGGTGTTGAAGTCATGGGGACTCACTCCTATGGAGGAGGGGTCCAATTGTATGACCATGCATTGTGGCCCTTCGGGGTCAGGATGCATTTGTTTTGAATGACCATGTGCTTCAGCCCTTGGGTTGAGGTGCATGTGTATGCTAATGGGACAGTCTTGATAGACGTTGTGCCTTGGCCGTGGGGTCAAGGTGCACGTCCAAGGGTGTTCAAATGTTTGTTTGTTTTTACCTTTTTTTCTATAAAAAAGGCAGGCCTTAACTGCTGGCCTCAAAAGCAGAACGGCATGGTGTTGAAGTCATGGGGACTGACTCCTATGGAGGAGGGGTCCAATTGTATGACCATGCGTTCTGGCCCTTCGGGGTCAGGATGCATGTGTTTTGAATGACCATGTGCTTCAGCCTTGGGGTTGAAGTGCATGTGTATGCTCATGGGACAGCCTTGATAGAAGGTGTGCCTTGGCCGTGGGGTCAAGGTGCACGTCCAAGGCTGTTCAAATGTTTGATTTTTTACCTTTTTCTATAAAAAAAGACAGGCCTTAACTGCTCGCCTCAAAAGCAGAACGGCATGGTGTTGAAATCATGGGGACTCACTCCTTTGGTGGAGTGGTCCAATTGTATGACCATGCATTTTGGCCCTTCTGGGTCAGGATGCATGTGTTTTGATTGACCATGTGCTTCAGCCTTTGGGTTGAGGTGCATGTGTATGTTAATGGGACAGTCTTGATAGACGGTGTGCCTTGACCGTGGGGTCAAGGTGCACGTCCAAGGCTGTTTAAATGTTTGATTTTTTTTCCATTTTTATTATACAAAAGGCGCTTTCAAAATAGGGCAAACAAGCCCGAAATCTGGATTGGCGTTCTGCTTCATGTTTCCCTTCCATACCCCTTCAACATAAAAAGATGTATATAACAATATACAGTATATATATATATATATACTCGTATACACATATATATTGTTATATACATCTTTTTTATGTTGTAGGCTCCAGTCACGGACTATGTAGTCCTCATCGATAAAAGAGCTGCATTGGTAGAAAAGTGAAAAGAGAATAATCTTCGAGTTTTTGAGGAGGTAAAAAAATCTGCCTTCTGAAAAGGGGAAGATCATAAATGTTTGGATCCCATCTTGA
The DNA here is from genome assembly GCF_964187855.1 of Myxine glutinosa. NCBI lineage: Eukaryota > Metazoa > Chordata > Myxini > Myxiniformes > Myxinidae > Myxine > Myxine glutinosa. The sequence continues at coordinate 110,778,330 of NC_136263.1, forward strand.
TGCATCTCACAAGCATTGTGCTGATGTTTTGTTCTGCACTGTTCAGTGGTACCAGGTTCAAACTTTTCAACCTGGGATGTTAACTTAATGTTAGGATCTACACAATTGGACACATACTTGAAAGCCTTTCCTGATAGTTCAGGGCACGTTTTATAGTATTGCAACTTTCACTGTCATTATAAGATGTTAACATTCCATTTTGGCTTTGATGGCTGGTGAGACTCTTTGAAAACTTACAAATCTTTCATTAGCCACATAAATCCTCTCTTACTCACCTGCAATTGGCACCAACACTGTTTCTTTCCTGCCCAATATTATCCTGTGTCTTCCCTGCCTGTGAGGCAGAGCGCTACACTGTCACATTGGATGTAAAAGGTTATGTACCTTCTTCTGTACCTTCATCTTCTACTGTATCTTCTGGTGAATAGACATCCTCAACATTCCCAACCCTAGTAATTCACCATCTTAAATAATTCACCAAATGTCCGTCCATCTGTCTGTCTGTCCGTCCGTTCGAAGGTACCAGAAAAACGGCTGAACCGATCGCAACGATATTTTGGGTGGGTAATCCTGGGATCTCCTGGAGTAAAAGGCTACATAGGCTACATATACAAAAATAGGCTAAATAGGCTACATAGCCCGTCTACTCACCCATTCCCGGACCCGTGACCACATCACCCCCGTCCTTTACAAGCTTCACTGGCTCCCCATCCCCCAGAGAATCCAGTACAAAATCCTCCTCTTGACCTACAAAGCCCTCCATAACCTGGCCCCATCCTACCTGGCTGACCTCCTCTCCAGACACACTCCCACCCGCAACCTCCGCTCTGCTGGTACCAACCTCCTGACCCCCCCCCCCTATCCGGACCAAATTCAGATCCTGGGGGGACAGGGCCTTCTCCATCGCTGCTCCCACCCTCTGGAACTCACTACCTCACACCATCAGAGACTCCTCCTCACTCACCACATTCAAAACATCACTAAAGACCTACCTGTTCAACACTGCATTCAACATTCAACCAACAGCATTTAACCCCTGACTATCTCTTCTCCTTCTCCCTCCTTTTGTTTTAAATATTTCTCTTTTGATTCTTGTCTTTTTGCAATTGTTGTTTTCATGTATTGTTATGCATTATGTTTTGCACTCTGTCAAAGCGCCTTTGGGCTTCTTGAAAAGCGCTATACAAAATAAATGAATTATTATTTATTATTATTGTTTTTCCAATTTCAGCTTTGGCCTCCAGCATTTTCAGGTTTGGACTCCCGCATAACGTTACTTTCCCGGAAGCCACACAAAAGGCTGCACCGATAGCTGCAAGGCGGCCCCGATCGGCTGCACCGATCGGACTTGGTGACCTCGGACAAAGACCTTTTATAAGGACATGGGTTGTGTCGTGAAAATCAAGCTCAGACACGACTTGACCTCTGGGTAGGTTTAATATCATTTAGATCTGTAGTACATCCTGTAAGAATACATGCATGCAACAGGCATTAAAATCAGAGTATTTCATGAGCAGCAATGGTTGATTCAATATAACAATGGTCCAACAGAGAGGACAGTCAGCGCAGCATTTAGGGGCGTACATACCATTCAAACTACAGGACTATGTCACAGTGAGTTCCGCTGGAGTGTCCGCGCGCCCCGGTTGTCCCGGGTCTTATAGACACCCCTTCCGTAGCGAGCAGACCCTGGGTTCACCTTGGTATAATTTCACTACATTCTCCCCGCCGTTAGAACTATACTGCCGCTCGGCAGGTTGCAAGCAAGCATCAGCAATAAACGAATGGGCCACGTCAATCCACGTCAGTCGGTCCACCCGTAGTGGTCGGGGCGGCGAACTTCCCTGCCAGTTCGTGTTCGGAATCTACCGGGCACGGCGTCCCCAAGCCCGGAGTCCCCCGCGTCGGAATAGCCGCCGGAGGTGGGAGTCGGAGGGGGCGCCCCTGCGCCTTCGGGCACGGGAGTGGGGGACGACGGGAGTAACAGTGGTAGTTCCATAGGGGAAGCTTCGATAGAGTCCATAGACTCGTAGACGGGTTCGTCGATATCCCTGTCGTCGTCCCCACATGGGGCGAGATGGCGTACGGAGACAGTAGACTCGCGGCCATCCGCCGTTAACACGCGAGCATGCTCGGGATTAGCCTGGAGGACCTGCACCTTGTCAACAAGGGGGTCGTACTTGCTAGCGCGAACCGCTCATTTGAGATAGGCGGGCCCCGGTTCAGCGAGCCAGCTGGGTAAAGATTGGATACTGCCGGAGCTTCTAGGGTGGTGGAACAGTCGTTCGTGAGGAGTCTGGTTGGTGGCAGTACATAGGAGAGCCCGGATCGAGTTTAGAGCGGCAGGTAGTGACCACGCCCATTTATCGAGGCCTCGGCCGAGGGTCCGAAGGCTTAGCATGACGGCCCTCCATATAATCCCATTAAAGCGTTCGATCTGCCCATTCGCTTGGGGCCGGTACGGGGTGGTGTAGCTCGAAGCGACATTATGCTGGAGCAAGTAGCCCCTCACCTCCTGGGACAGGAACACCGCACCCCGATCGGTATGCACGTAGGCCGGATACCCGAACATAGAAAACAAATTCTGCAGGCACCGAATAACCGTGGCAGCCGACATATCCCCGCACGTGTAAGCAAAGGGGAAACGGGAATACTCATCGACGATAGTGAGCAGATAGCGAGAGTTGCTCGACATTGGCAGCGGCCCTTTGAAGTCCATCGCCAAGCGCTCCCACGGTCCAGTAGCCCTAACGAGTGTCCCCATAGGAGGGTTATAAAAACGCGGTTTGAGTTCCGCACAGATCGCGCAATCACGGCAGATGCGGCGGATGTCCTCAATCGAGTACGGCAGATTGCCCTCGTGCACAAAATGCGCGAAGCGCGTTACCCCGGGATGACACATAGTGCCGTGCAAAGTGCGCAGCCCCTCCAAAGTTACAACCCCCGCGCAAGTGGCCGGCCTCGATAAGGCGTCAGCGACCAGGTTATCCTTCCCCGGGCGGTATTTGATGGTGTAGCAGAAGTCGGCGAGTTCGATACGCCAACGGGTGATTTTCTCATTCTTAATGCGCTGAGCATGTAAGGTGTCGTACATGAACGCAACACTCTGTTGGTCCGTGATGATTTGGAAACTCCGCCCAAGCAGATACGGCCGCCATCGCCGAATTGATTCGACGATCGCGTACGCTTCCTTTTAGACAGACGAATGCCTCCGCTCGGAGGAGGTGAGATTCCGCGAGAAGAAAGCCACAGGGCGGCCTCCTTGGGAGAGAGTCGCCGCTATCGCATGATCCGAGGCATCACTCTCCAAAACGAAAGAGGCACTCTCGTCAATCGTCGCTACAGCGGCGCCAGCGATGTCGACTTTAAGGCCCTCGAAGGCCGCCAGGGCGGCCGGGCCCATGGGGAAAGTGTCGCAGGCCACGAGGGGGCGGAGCTTCGCGGAGAAATTTTGCACCCACTTTGAGTAGTGGGCGAACAGCCCTAGAGCGCGTTTCAGCGAAGCCCGATCGCTAGGCGGAGCCATATCGAGCAAAGGGCGCAGACGCTCCTTATCCGGAGAGACGGAGCCATGGGTCACGGTGTACCCCAAAAGGTCTACCGTGCGTAGACAGTATCGACACTTAGCCGCATTCATGGTTAGGCGATATTTCCGCGCGACCTCGAGGAAGCGTTTCAGATTAGCGTCGTGATGCTCCTGGTCATACCCACAAACCGTAAGGTTGTCCAGATAGACAAAGACATCGGTCAAATTCTCCTTCGCAACGAGGTCATCCATAGCCCTCTGAAAACAAGCGACTCCGTTAGTTACCCCAAAGGGAAGTCTCGTGAACTGGTACAACCGCTGACCCGATTCAAAGGCTGTAAAGACGCGATCAGCCCTAGAGAAGGGGACTTGATGATACACACTACGCAGATCGAGAGTGCTATAAACGGAATACAGGGCTACCTGGCATACCAGGGCGTCCATCCCCGGTAAGGGGTAGGCATCCAGCTGTGTAAAACGATTAATCGTCTGCGAATAGTCGATTACCATGCGTCGGTGGTGGGCCTCACTCCGCACCACTAAGACTTGGGCCCGCCACGGTGACCTACTGTGTTCTATAATACCGTCCTTTAAGAGCAGGGCCGTTTCTTCCGCAATGAATTGCGCGTCCGCGCGAGAGTAGCGCCGCGATTTGACGGCTACAGGGGTACAATCAGTGGTCAGGTTGGGGAACAGTGAGAGTGGCTCCATGTCCATTTGAGCGAGGGCGCACACAGCGAGCGTGTCCGGCCCACCGAAGTCTATTTCCAAACGTCCATGCCGCTTAAGGAAATCAAGTCCTAACAGAACGTCAGCGCATAACGCAGGTAATACCATGAGATACACGTCCGGGAACGTGCGTCCCTTTATCACAAGTTTCAATCGACATGCCCCTTTTGTGCTCAACCGAAGTCCCTGAGAGGCCATGAAGATCCGGCGGGTTGTCCCGAGAACCGGCCACCCATGTTGATGCACGAGTCGCTGATCGATAAAACTATCCGTGGACCCCGTGTCAATCAAAGCTTGCGCAAAAACGCCCACGACCGTGAGCGGAATGATGGCCTGCGCAAGGCCGGCAGACCTGGCAGGTATTGTACCGGCCGGGCGAGAAGATCGCGCCTCGCGGGTGGATCCCACGCCGGCTGCAATCCTTCGGGCAGCGTCGGCAGGTTGGGCCTCAGCAGGAGCATTGAAGTCCGTTGGCTCATCAGCAGTTTCATTTGCCAGAGTGGGTGTGTGTAGGTCGTAAGAGCAGCCGCCAGATGGCGCTCGAGTCACGTGAGAAAGATCTCTGCCGTCTGCAGATTCATATGCCAAAGTGGGTGCATGTAATTCGTAAGAGCCGCCGCCAGATGGCGCCCGCGTCACGTGAGAAAGATCGCTGCCGTCTGCAGATTCATATGCCAAAGTGGGTGCATGTAATTCGTAAAAGCTGCCGTCAGATGGGGCTCGAGTCACGTGCTGCGTTTGCCGCACATCGAGAGGAGTTTCCAAAGCAGGAGCATGTCACTTGTTTGAAGTAGGCGTTCGAACGCCAGTCAAGGTCGGTCGCGCTGTGGCCGGTCGCGTTCGCGCCATTTGTTTCGGCGGCCCGGTGTATCTCACCAAGGTCGGGCGTGTAGCCAGAGGCCCGCGAGAAGGAGAGCGGCTCTTCAAAGCCGAGTGAGGCGCCCCGTCCGGCGCTCGATCCGTTGGCTCCGCGATGAGCCCATTCAAGGTCGCGCGGGGACGCGTGCCCCGAGCGGCCTTCCTGCAGACCTTTGCAAAATGGCCCTTGGTGGAGCACAGGTGGCATATAGCCTCCCGGGCCGGGCATTCAGAGCGAGGGTGCTGCCGATTCCCGCAAAAATAACATTTTGCATACCGGTCAGGCCGTGGCCGGGCAGTGGCGGCAGCAGTGAGGCCGGAAGCGGAGTCCGCTTCAGGAGCTCCCAGAGACTCGGCCGTAGTGGTCGGGTCCTCCTCCGTATCCTCGGCGGTAGCCCTCTCCGGTCGCGCGAGTTGCGAGGTCCCCGCTATGACTCGTGGGTGATCATATGCGGTGGATTGTTCTCGGGCATCTGTGTATATGCGTGCCAGCCGTAGTGCTTCTGTAAATGTCAGATCCGCGACCTCCAAGAGTCGGAGCCGCAAGACTCCAGAATTAATTCCGGAGATGAATGAATCTCGGAGCAAGTCGCCTTGCACTTGCTCGTGGGTCCGGACGTCCTGCACGCAGTCTGCCAACAGGTAGCGCAACTCCTGCGCGAAGCGATCGATCGATTCAGATGGTTGCTGTCGCTGCTGAGAGAGTTGATGCCGGCCATGCACAGCGCTCCGTGTCTTTACGTAGAGGCGCTTCAGCTCGGCTAGGGCCGTAGCGTACGTCCCAAATCGAGAAATGTTCCAGAAAACGGTGTGATAGACCTTCGACTGTAACACGGACAGCTTTATCGCTGCGGTGGGCTCTGTTTCATGAGCAGCAAAGTAATTCTCCAGCGTTTTGAGCCAGTGAGTGAACTCCGATGCTGATCCCTCAGCTTGAGGGTCGGCTCCGAGAATCGGTACCACGATCATCTTGTGGTCAGCCATTCCGGCGATCTAAATGATATTAAATGTCGTGAAAATCAAGCTCAGCCACGACTTGACCTCTGGGTAGGTTTAATATCATTTAGATCTGTAGTACATCCTGTAAGAATACATGCATGCAACAGGCATTAAAATCAGAGTATTTCATGAGCAGCAATGGTTGATTCAATATAACAATGGTCCAACAGAGAGGACAGTCAGCGCAGCATTTAGGGGCGTACATACCATTCAAACTACAGGACTATGTCACAGTGAGTTCCGCTGGAGTGTCCGCGCGCCCCGGTTGTCCCGGGTCTTATAGACGCCCCTTCCGTAGCGAGCACACCCTGGGTTCACCTTGGTATAATTTCACTACAGGTTGCATCCCTGCTTGAGAGAATGCCAACCCCCTCCTCACCATCATGGTCATCTCTCCAACTCACAATCCCAAGAGATATGCGGAAAGGATGACCCAAAACCAACAAGCGTTACGCCTAGGTCCCCCGTCGGTGAAGTGATGTGAGTTGACAAAGTGGAAGATGCAAGGCGGCCATCTTGAATTTTGACGTGGCGACCAAATTTTCAATAGCGTTCTTCCTTATGCGTAGATACACCCACACACCAGATTAGAAGTTAGTATTTCGTTTATTTTTCAAGATATTTCACTCACAATGTTCAGACATATATATGGTGGCGGCCATCTTGGATTTTGACATGGCGACCCAATTTTCAATAGCTTTCTTCCTTATGCCTAGATACACCCACACACCAGATTAGAAGTTGGTACTTCGCTTATTTTTCAAGATATTCCGCTCAAAATGTTCAGACATACATGGCGGCGGCCTGCTTGGATTTTGACGTGGCGACCCAATTTTCAATAACATTCTTCCTTATGCCTAGATACACCCACACACCAGATTAGAAGTTGGTACTTCGCTTATTTTTCAAGATATTCCACTCACAAGGTTCAGACATACATGGTAGTGGCCATCTTGGATTTTGACGTGGGTTGCACCCACACACCAAATTAGAATTCGGTCCTTCGCTTATGCACGCATGCATGTACACACACACGCACGCACACCCGCATGGACGGACGCACGCATGCACGGACGGATGCACACACACACGGACGGAGGGGAAAACCATAGTCCCCCTTTCGCTCCTCGGTGCGACGGGGGACAATTATCTTATTTTTGATTCGTATATAAACAACATTAAAAGTAAATAATGACCTCAGCCAAAGTTCAAACGATGTGAGTTTAATCTCGACATGAGAGAATTCCACATAGCTATTTGGGCGGTGTATAAGCTAACAGATCGCTGTCTCCATCGATCTTGCCAAGGCCGTAACACCTGTCGGCTCAAAATTCCTTTTAACTGTTGACTTGGTAGTTTTTACAATGAAGGAAACATTAACAATGTTGTTAAAAGTTTATTTTGTGATTAATTCGTGGGACTGTGGTGATTGGAGTTATGTTGTTTGGAATGAAAAAAAGAGATATCGAGTTCAAGTGAATGACGACATGCCGTGATGGTTTCGACTGTCTAAACGTGATCTTCGCGGATCGCCATATGCAGATTCACCACGGTCCCACGATCGATGTTTTTAGACGTGAATGTACCCGTATGTTTGCGAACGGGTACGTTTTTCATGGAAGTCCTTCACAAACTTGCTTTCCATGTCTGATGTGCGACTGAAGGTGCTACAGTAATGTGGAATTTGTTGGTTTCATGCTTTAGCATTCGCCGTATCTGCATTGCCTGTTTGCTTCCGGCCTCCCACCCATGCGTAGCATGGGTATCTCACTAGTTGTAATAACTGTCCCCTCACCAGCCCCCTGTTTTGAAAAATTGGGGATGGAGGACATCTATTTTCTTTCTGTTTTTTTGCAACTGAAATCAGTGGCATTTTAAAAGGCTGTAGGTAAGGGCTGCAACCCCTTTGAAGCCCACAGGTCTTTCCTTATTCTTAACGAGCCTGTTGCTGACCATCATTGATATTGATATACCAGAAGTACATTAATCAAGTATAATGCTGTGACTGTACAAGTGCTGGCTGGCTGGTTCATCAGGTGACCACCAAAAATTGGGGTTTCAATTGATTTCGTTCAGCACCTCTTTGAATTTTCCTGCAGAGCCTACAGCAGTTAATGCTCTGCCATCTACTCTGTCATCTACATCTACCTCTACAAGTGGAGAAGATTCAAAACAACTGCCAACTTGTTCAGGCCAGGCCGCCCCAGCAAGTTCAGCCCGAGAGCAGACCGCAACATGCTGAAAGAAGTCTAGAAGAACCCCAGAATGTCATCACGGGACCTACAGGTAGCTCTTGCCACTGTTGATGTCAAAGTGCACGAGTCTACCATGAGAAAGAGGCTGCACAAATTTGATCGACATGGGCAAGACTCAATTTTACCAAAGAACACCTAGGCAAAGACCAGCACTTCTGGAACAATGTGCTCTGTACAGATGAGTTAAAGGTAGAGCTATTTGGCCACCGTACCAGAAGACATGTTTGGCGAAAACCAAAGACAGCATTTGACCACAAGAACCTGATACCAACTGTAAAGCATGGTGGTGGAAATATTATGGTTTGGGGCAGCTTTGCTGCATCAGGGCCTGGGCAGCTCACCATCATAGAATCCACGATGAATTCTTCATTGTACCAGAGGGTGCTTGAGGATAATGTGAGGCCATCTGTCGGAGAGTTGAAGCTCAACCAAAGGTGGACCTTGCAACATGACAATGACCCTAAACATACCAGTAAATCCACAAATGAATGGCTGAAAATAAAGAAATGGAGAGTTCTGGAATGGCCAAGTCAAAGCCCGGATCTAAATCCCATCGAGATGTTGTGGGGGGATTTGAAACGTGCTGTGCATGCAAGAAACCCCTCAAACATCGCACAGCTGAAAGAATTCTGCATGGAGGAGTGGGAAAAAATTTCTCCCAGTCGATGTCAGAGACTGTTAGACAGTTATAAGAAACGCCTACTTGAGGTTGTTTATGCCAAAGGGGGCAATACCACCTATTAGAGCCAAGGGTGTACTTACTTTTTCCACATGTGAAATTTGCATTTATGTTTATTTAAATTATACAATGGACTACAAAATGTAAATGTTTCATGATATTTGTTATATTATATCACCGTTATCTATCAATATTGTTGAAATGACGATCAAATAACTGTATGTTGAACTATGTTGAAAAAGCAAAACTTTACATGGGGTGTACTTACTTTTTCACGTGACTGTATAAAGCACAATTTCTCAAAAAGTTGTTGGAGGATTGAACCTAAACTTGGCGAGCAAGGACCAATTGATTTGATGTTGAAAATCCAGACCCAGCCTATCAGTGGGATATAAAATGTAAACTATTCGGCCTGGTGGAGGTAAGCACTCCACCAAGTGCCATTCTCGTTTCTCTCTTTCTCTCCGCCCCAGAAGAAGTAAATTCTTACAATTTGTTAGGTTCACTTCTTACAATATTCTTTTTTTTTGTAAGGCTCACTTGGCTTCTCTTGGATAGGTTGGAGGGTAGAGGTGTAGCAGCTGAAACCCGAACCTTATCCAGGTTCATACAGAGGACTCCATCTTTGTTATTTGCTTGTTCAGTTTACCTCCTTCCTTCCTTCCTTTCGTGTAAAGCCGACCGTACTGGGATGTCTCCAATGCAGTATTCGCTCCTTCATTTGATTGTTGTCACCACAGTATTTGAAGGTGGCAGGAATACATAATTTGTTCAGGGTGCTGATGATAGCATGTGGTTACGTTAGGATTTAAACCAAGACGAGACAGCTCAAAGGTAATTGTTCTACCTCAGCACCATCATGTCAGGACTGTTCACAGCAAAAGTAAAACCTCCAATTTATTTTATGAGGAAAAAAATAAACTTCTCTCCTTCATTGTCCATAAAAGTTATCGTACATGGGTATAGCTTTTATGAACACAGTTACTTTTCACCCTGACCTCCCTCTCTTTTCACACATTTACTCCAGCATTGGACAGCAGCTTGTAAACTATCACAGTAAAAGGACTTGTCATTGTCACGTGGCCATTTTTGAACCCCATTCTTTACGTCAACATCAGCTTGAAATTGATGTCCATATAGGCCATTATTTAGAGGTCTAAAGGTGTCGGGTTCGAGGGTGCTGTAAAGAAATTCAATGACTGCCGAATGACTGCTGAGCATGAACATCCCCTGTACCCGCCATTTTGAATTCCTGCATATCTCCTGCCCTCTTGTGGATTCTAGCGAAACTGACCCAGAACCAGTAGGATATAGAAAAGCTCAAGAAACATTTTTTGGCCTGGTCTGCTGTATATAATTTCGAAGTAAAACATGTTTTTGCATTACTTCTAGAGTGGTCTTTATACGTATGGTGAAACATCAGTTGCAAGGGCCTTGTTCAAGTTGGCCTGCCTACCGTTGCCATCTGAGCACATCTTCCCAAGCTGGCATCGCAGGCTCATTGGTCATTTAAATTCCCATTTAAGGAGCACTATAAAGTTATTATCTATTGAATATTCTGATGTGGATAAATGATTTATTGAAATAAAGTCTTCGGAAGTCTTTTCAGAGGTGCGAAACACCTTGATCCTGCTTAATTTTCAATCTGGCCTTAGATTACGTCATCACCTACACATGTTTCAGGGGGGTGTTTTCATTTATCAGGGGTTCATAATCACATAAAATAAGAAAAATAAAATCGCATTGATTGTTCAGTTAAAATATTAAAATTGTAGGAAACGATTTCGGAGAAAGCACCAGTTTCATTTTATTATTTGTCTCGAGGTTTTTTGGGTCACGGATTTTTTTTCGGGTTTTTTTTTCCGGGTATTGGGTCACAGACTTACTGGAAACCCCAAAGTTCAAACCACATAACAGAAGTGATTAAGCTGTGAACACTTTAGCCTGCTTTTACTTTAAATCCCCCATTTTAATAGCAAATTTTAATCTGGTCAACACTCCTGCCGAAAGCAAACGTACATGCAACTACCAAAACGAGCTGCATCATTGTTACTCTATATCCAGTTCAGTATTTGTTTGAAAACGTTTGATTGGACAATCGATTTGCAAATGAAGTTCAATTTTGAAATTAAAGATAAATTTTGACGGTATTTTTTTTTTTTTTTACTTATTGATGTATTGCTTTGCAGAACCCATTGGGATGTAAGGACATCGACCTTGGTAATGTACTTCCAGACTGTAGCATATGTGGGTTCACGAGGTACAAATTTCCTGCAGCTGCTCGAGGCTACTCATTAGGGTCGGAAGAGGAAGAACAATGTTTTGAGGCCAGACCGTAGGCAAAAGTTCGTCCATTTGCTTCAGAAACTTGCAATAAATTATGAATGGACTTCGGGTGAATTCAGGACTGTGTCAAAAGTCTCATTGATGTCTAAAAAAAAAACTTTAAATGGCTGTGAGCAGTGTGTGTGTGTGTGTGTGTGTGTGTGTGTGTGTATGTGTGTGTGTGTGTGTGTGTACGTGTGTGTAATTGTGTTTGTGTGTGTGTGTGTGTGTGTGTGTGTACGTGTGTGTAATTGTGTTTGTGTGTGTGTGTGTGTGTGTACGTGTGTGTAATTGTGGTTGTGTGTGTGTACGTGTGTGTAATTGTGTTTGTGTGTGTGTGTGTGTGTGTGTGTGTACAACAACAACAACAACAACATGCATTTTAAGGCCATTTTCCCTGCTAGAGCGGGGGTTAGCCTTGCGGTCCCCATGACAATCTTCTCCATCTTCCCCTATTTTCTGCATCTCTCCTTGTTAACCCCCTTGCCCGCATTTCTTCTTCCACCATCTTTAGCCAAGTCTTTCTCGGTCTTCCCCGTCCTCTACTTCCTTCTACATTCATTTCCATCACTCTTCTCAACCAGTCACTTTCATCCTTCCTCAACACATGACCAAACCATCTCAACCTGTTCCTCTTCACAGCATCAATCACAGGCCTTGTGTGTACGTGTGTGTAATTGTGTATATGTGTTTGTGTGTGTGTGTGTGTGTGTGTGTGTGTGTGTGAACCTTTTGTAATGATTACACAATGGTTCTTGCTACTGTCCCTCCAAGCCAGTGGTTCTTAATAGTCTAGGCTATGGCCTCTAGGCTGTATAGAGAAATATGCCCTTTAGCACAAACCATAGGAATAAAGCGCGGCGTTACGCGCGCTGCTTGTGAGCAAGGAGGAAGCGGACAAGCGGTAACATATAAACGTCTTTATTGTAAGACTACACTGTAACACTAAACTCCTCCGGGCTGGTCGCCCGGGGTATATCATGAGGCCACGCCTACCCCTCGGGCGTGGCCACCGCCCACTCGGTGCGTGGAATGATGTCACCACGCCAGTGGGCTTTTGTGTCCGCCACACGCGCCCCCCCAGAATTCCCGCGCACCTGGAGGGCCAGTTTGCGGGGCAGACGAATGACCCGGCCGAAGCGCCCCCTGGCGATCGGCGGCGTCCGGGGTGCAGGGATACCAGGTGGGATGCCCCTGGCTGCCCCTGGGATGGGTGCAGGACCGGGGGGCGCCGTGGCGGCGGGGCTGGGCGGTGCCGGGGGTCCGCCCGCAGAAGGGCGGCCCCGACGTGGGGGTCGGGCCACTGGCGGTGGATGGTCCACATCGAGGTGGGCCGGCTTGAGGCGGTCTACCGAAACGCGGTCAGGAGTACCGCCGATGTCCAGGGTGAAGTGCTTCGCCCCGGTCTCCAGCACGCGGAAAGGCCCGTCGTACGGGGGCCGCAGTGGTGTCCGATGGGCATCGTGGCGGACGAAGACGTACTCCGCCGTGCGAAGCTCCGGGGCGACGTGCGTCGGTGGGTGCCCGTGGCATGCCGTTGGCACCGGGGCGAACCTCTGGGCGGTCTCTTGCAGAGCGGAGCGCTGCTGTGCCGCGGACCATGGTGCCGTGGAGTCGGGGAGGAACTCGCCCGGCACCCGCAGCGGTTGCCCGAAGACCAACTCCGCCGCGGATGCGCGCAGGTCCTCCTTGGGCACCGTCCGGAGGCCCAGCAGGACCCAGGGGAGCCTGTCGACCCAGCCGCCATCGCGGAGGGTGGCCCGGAGCGCGGCCTTCAATGAGCGGTGAAATCGCTCACACAGGCCGTTAGCCTGGGGGTGGTAGGCCGTGGTTCGGTGCAGCCGGACCCCGAGCCCCTGCGCAACTGCCCCCCAGAGCTCCGAGGTGAACTGGGGGCCGCGGTCGGATGAGATGTCTGAGGGGGCGCCGAACCGGGCGACCCAGGTGGCGATGAAAGCCTGCGCGACATCGGCCGCCGTTGTCGACGCCAAGGGCACGGCCTCCGGCCACCGGGTGGTGCGGTCCACCATGGTGAGGACGTAGGTGAAACCCCGCGAGGGGGGCAGAGGTCCCACCAGGTCCACGTGGACGTGGTCAAACCGGCGTTCCGGCACCGTGAACGGGGCCAACGGGGCCTGGGTGTGCCGGTGCACCTTGGCGCGCTGGCACGCGAGGCACGTCCTGGCCCAGCCGCGGACGGCCTTCCGGAGGCCATGCCAGACGAACTTGTCGGCGATCAGCCTTTGGGAGGCCCTCGCGCCCGGGTGGGACAGGCCGTGGATGGCGTCAAACACCTGGCGCTGCCAGCCCGCGGGCACAATGGGGCGAGGACGCCCGAGGGAGACGTCGCACAAGAGAGCCGCGCCCGCGCCGTCGAACGGCACCTCGGTGACGCGGAGGCCCGTGACGGCGGTCCGCAAGGCCTGGACGTCGGGGTCAGCGGCCTGGTCCGCTGCCATCCGGGCATAGTCGATGCCGAGGTGGACTGCGTGGGCGACGGCCCGGGAAAGGCAATCCGCCACCGGGTTGTCCTTCCCCGCGACGTGCTGGATGTCCGTCGTGTACTCGGACACGGCCGAGAGGTGACGCTGCTGCCGGGCCGACCACGGCTCGGTGACCTTGCCCATCGCGAAGATCAGCGGCTTGTGGTCGACGAAGGCAGTGAACGCCCGGCCCTCGAGCAGATGGCGGAAGTGCCTGACCGCCAAGTGAAGTCCGAGCAACTCGCGGTCGAAGGTACTGTAACGGCGTTCGGGCGGGCGAAGCTGCCGGCTAAAGAACGCCAGCGGGTGCCAAGCTCCACGCACCCATTGCTCGTGCACCGCGCCCACCGCGTAGTCCGAGGCATCGGTGGTGAGGGCGATCGGTGCATCGGGCGCCGGGTGCGCGAGCATGGTGGCGTTAGCCAAGGCGAGCTTCGCGCCCGTGAACGCCGTGTCCATCTGCTCGGTCCAGGTAACGTCGCCTTTGCCCGGCTTACCTTGGAGAGCTTCGTGCAGGGGGAGCAGGAGCTGGGCGATACGGGGCAGGAACCGATGGTAAAAGTTCACCATGCCCAGGAACTCCTGCAGCCCTCTGATCGTGCGGGGGCGCGGAAACCCCTTCACCACCTCCACCTTGGCCGGCAGGGGGACGGCGCCATGCCTGGTGACACGGTGCCCCAGAAAATCGATTGTGGCGGCGCCGAACCGGCACTTTGCGGGGTTCACAATCAGGCCATGCTGGCCCAGGCGTTCGAAGAGCGTGCGGAGGTGGCGTAGGTGCTCTTCGCGGGACGCGCTGGCGACGAGGATATCGTCCAGGTAGACGTAGACAAAATCCAAGTCGCGCAGGACGCTGTCCATCAGTCGCTGGAACGCCTGAGCCGCATTCTTCAGACCGAAGGGCATGCGCAGGAACTCGAAGAGTCCGAATGGCGTGATGACCGCCGTCTTCGGGACGTCCTCCGGCCTGACGGGGACCTGATGGTAGCCGCGTATGAGGTCCACCTTCGAGAAGAAGGACCTGCCCGCCAAACGGGCGGAAAAGTCCTGAATGTGGGGGACGGGGTAGCGGTCGGGAGTCGTGGCGTCATTGAGACGGCGATAGTCCCCGCACGGTCGCCATCCCCCACCGGGCTTCGGCACGATGTGCAGCGGCGACGCCCAAGCGCTCTCTGAGCGCCGAACGATGCCGAGTCGCTCCAGGGTAGCGAACTCCGCTTTTGCCACCGCCAGCTTCGTCGGCTCGAGGCGGCGTGCCCGGGCGTAGACCGGTGGCCCGACGGTGGGGATGTGATGGGCCACCCCGTGCTTGACGGCCCCCGCCGAGAAGGTGGGCCGCGTGAGGGCCGGGAAGCTGGCGAGGAGGCGGGTGAATGCGTCCGCTGCCGGAAGCGTACAGACCAACGTGGCCGGAACCGAATCGTTCGGCAAGCCGCTTGGCAAGCCGCTCGTTGAGCTGGGCAACGCACATGCGAGCGAGCTGAACGTCTCGGCCTGGACAAGCCGTCTGCGCTTGACGTCGACCAGGAGCCCATTAGCGCACAGGAAGTCCGCGCCAAGCAGTGCCATGGGCACGTCGGCGGTGACGAACGTCCATCGGAAAACCTGCCCTCCAAACCGCAGAGAGAGGCAGCGTTTTCCGTACGTACGGATGGGCGTCCCGTTCGCGGCAAGCAGCGCGGGGCCCCCACCCGCGGCGTGCTTGTCTGACGTGCCGGCGGGAATGACACTCACCTGTGCTCCCGTGTCGCACAGGTAACGGCGCCCGGAGAAGGTGTCCGTTATGAACAGCAGGCTGCTCGAACGGCCGGCGCTCATCGCCACAATTGAGCGCCGGCCCGGGCGTTTCCCGACCCGTTGAAGGAGCACGGCGGATGACACCGCCGAGCTTCGTGGCCGAACTTGGCGTGGAACCAGCACCAGGTGGTGGAGCTGGAGGAGTGCGGCTGGCTCCGCCAGGCCGGTGGAGTCGACGGGTTTCCCCGCGGTGGCGGTTTTCGCCGCGGCGGTGGGCGGGGCGTGGCGGCGTTCACGAGGTGCGTATCAGCATGCTGCTGAACCACAGCGTGCTGTAGAAGATGATGCTGTGGAACATCAGCGTGCTGTAGAAGATGATGCTGTGGAACATCAGCGTGCTGTAGAAGATGATGCTGTGGAACATCAGCGTGCTGTAGAAGATGATGCTGTGGAACATCAGCGTCGAAGGCCGTGACGGCCACGCCAACGCTCGCCCGCGTGTCCGAAGCGGCGAAGTACTTGTCCGCCTCGGCCGCCAATGCTCGGGGTTCCGTTAGCCCGGTCCCGGCCAACGCGAGGCGAACCTGCGCTGGAAGTTGGCGACGGAAAAGCGCCCGGAATAGCGAACCGGGGGCTTCGTCGCCCAACAGTGACAGCATATGGTCCATTCGGACCGACGGGCGCGTCTCACCGAGCTCGGGGAGATCCAGGAGGCGGTCGGCCCGTGCGTCGTCCGTGAGGCTGAACGTGGCTAGGAGTAGCCGCTTGAGTGCCTCGTACTTGTGGCCGTCCGGTGGGTGGCGAAGGACGGACACAACTCGAGCGGCCGTGCCGGGCCCGAGGGAGGCGACGACGTGGCAGTAGCGCGTGTCATCGCCGGTGAGGTGCCGAAGCTGAAATTGGGCTTCGGCCTGGACGAACCAGACTTCGGCCTGAGCCTCCCAAAATTCCGGAAGTTTGACGAAGGCGGCCATGGCGATGGCGTCGCGTGTGGAAGGATCGCTCCGGCAGATCCAACGTCGAGGGTCACCAGTAAAGCGCGGCGTTACGCGCGCTGCTTGTGAGCAAGGAGGAAGCGGACAAGCGGTAACATATAAACGTCTTTATTGTAAGACTACACTGTAACACTAAACTCCTCCGGGCTGGTCGCCCGGGGTATATCATGAGGCCACGCCTACCCCTCGGGCGTGGCCACCGCCCACTCGGTGCGTGGAATGATGTCACCACGCCAGTGGGCTTTTGTGTCCGCCACAGGAACATTGAAGCTTTCTCTTCATTAGAAGATCAGCAAGAAAGCAACCTGCCAGTCTGTTGTCTGTTGGGCTGACGGTCTATCTGATGCTTCGTGTCTGTCAATCTTTTTTTGAACCTTAGGTGTCCATAGTTTGAATGTAGAATTAATTCCACTGTCTGTCTGATGTCTGATGCTTCGTGTCTGTCAATCTGTGTGAACATTTTCATTTCCAGGTCAGAACTCCTAAACCGTTTCATGTATCATCATGCAACTTCACAGACACTTCATCCCCTTTGTATAGAAGTGCCTTTTACTACTTTGGAATTTCTGGCATCTTTTTTGTGGCTCCGCCCCCGAAGGTGGCCGGAGGCATTATGTTTTCGGGTTGTCCGTCTGTCCGTCCGTATGGGCTAAACCTCGTTTTTCTCAGCAACCACATGTCCGATTGAGACAAAAATCATGGTAGGACCGATGCCCATGCAGAATGTTATAATTGTGACGTCATATGTCACGTGGTATGGCATCCATCTTGGATTAAACACAAATAATTAAAAAAATATTTCTTGGAAACCACTGAATGGATTTTTTTTTTGCCAAAGCTACCAAACCATGTGATCTTATATGAAAGAGCAAAGTTCAAAATAGCTATGTACAAAAGGGCATATTTGTACTCAATAGTGTACAATTCTTCCCCAAAATGGCATAGACGGCCTAAACGATAACCTTTTTTTGGTTCTCGCACCCCTTGTCAAAAATCAATGACTTAGGACAGGTCTTAGAATTAAAGACTTATAATTTGATTCTTAACACTCCTTTATTTTCACAACAAAACCACAAATACAGCATGTATTTAGCAGTTGATGAAATGGCGTTTGTTTATTGTTGTTTATTATATGTTATTTTATTGTTTCTCCTGACCCCCACAAATGGCGTTTCACACCCTCGATTAAGAACCACTGCTCTAAGTACACATTTTGTGTTAATTTTGCCAGGAAAACATTCTTACAACCTCCAGCCATACAGTCCAGCCTGGGTTCAAATCTCGACCTATCTATAAACTGTCATCCTGGTGTTTCTCAGGCAGGGCAATTCATCAGCATATTCTGCGTCCATCGGGAGGACGTCAAGCCGGAGGATCCGTCTGCCAACACTTGTGATGTTGTTGGACTTTGAAGATGTCTCGGTGTCTTTCATGAACGTTAGGTGAGTCATTCCCAGCATCCTGTACGAGTTCCAAATTCCTGCCTCCTTCAGCGAACATCGATTTGTTCGTGAAAGAATTGGACCAAAATGTTACCTACCTGCCCCCACAAGAAGGTGTGAATAATTGGGGCTGTTAATCCGCAAAGTTATGCTGATAGCCAATGTTTTTCAAATGAGTATTTACAATTAATCTTGTTCTGGAATGCCACAGATCTCCCATGAGATTTTATTTTTGTATTAAAAATACTAGCAACGGTACCCGCCCCATGGGCGGGGCTTCATTTGGGAGGCCAAAATGAAAAAGGTAAAATATCAGAAATTGAAGGCTTTTTATTATTTTAAACGATTCATATAAACATCCATTAAATCATATCACACGCAAATCATCAAATCTAAACAGTATCTTACGATAATTCACCAAATGTCCCACAGTGATTGATACACTATGATCGTGGTGATCGTGATCGTGAATCGTGATCGATAATCGTGCTCACAATCGCAATGTCGTATGTACTCCCGATACGTGTTTCCTTCAGTTGAAATGCGTTAGAATTCTCTCAAGCAGGGATTCAACCCGTGTCCTTATAAAAGGTCTTTGTCCGAGGTCACCGAGTTCGATCGGTGCAGCTGTGCAGCGATCGGTGCAGCCGTTGTGCAGCACCCAGGTAAACAACATCGTCACAATGAGAACAATGAACGTTATGCGAACGCGAATGTTATGCGGGAGTCCAAACTTGAGAATTCTGGAGACTAAAGCTGAAATTGGGAAAACTCCTGATTATTTTACTATTTTAGCCTATTTTACTCCTGGAGATCCCAGGATTATCCACCCAAAATATCGCTGCATTTGGTTCAGCAGTTTTTACGGTACCTTCAAACGGACAGACAGACAGACAGACAGACAGACGGATGGACATTTGGTGAATTATAGTAAGATTATTGTGAAACACATGAAACAAAGATGTGGCTTCAATGCCCACTGTAAGGCCCTACACCTTGAAATTTGTGCAGTAATGTCGGAATAATAAAATTGCATGATGCTTACCTATGGCCAACAGGAGTCATACATTGCAAACAGAAATATTGCAAACATAACACCTCTGCAGGTGTTACCTCCCTTCCTCCAAAAAAAATAAAATCATGCAATGACGAATTGCAAAATAGCTCATGGTGTAAAAATGTGTATGCTGAAAAAATCTTTCATTGTTAATTAAATTTTGAGGAGTGGGGAAGAGGTTGAGGGTCTGGGGGGGGTTAAAGATGAGTGGTGAAGATAAGTTATTCACATTTGTTTTCATGTTAATAATATCAATTATTTCATGAAAATAAATAAATATATCAATTATTTAATGAAAATAAATACAAATATCAATTATTTCATAAAAATAAATAAAAACATCAATTGTTTCATAAAAATAAATAAAAACATCAATTATTTCATAAAAGTCTATGAAAATATCATAAAATCATTTCATAAAAATATCAATTATTTCATAAAAACAAATAAAAACATCAATTGTTTCATAAAAATAAATAAAAACATCAATTATTTCATAAAAATAAATAAAAACATAAATTATTTCATCAAAACAAATAAAAATATCTATTATTTCATTAAAAAAATAATAAGAAACATCAATGATTTTATATTTAAAAAAATCTATTATTTCATTAAAAAAAAAAAACATCAATTGCAATATCAATTATATCAAAATAGATATAAAAAATATCATTATTTCACAAAAATATCAAAGATTCCCTAATTTAATCAACCTTCATTTCCAAGTGTTATTTTTCAACAACTCCAATTATTGTTACTCTCATTTGTCTTGGAAATGGAATCCCAACACATCATTCATGCAATCTGAAAAATCTCTGATGTCTGGATTGTAAAATATAATATTTTTTTTCCGTAAAATTCATGGATGAATTGTTTTAGTTGCAATTATGGCTTTAAAAGTGGTCAGTTTGTTAAGACAGTGGCTTTAAACATCATCACATGGAGTAATAAAAATAATGGTCGGATGTGCCTTTAATGGTTTGGTCGTAAATCTACGACGACACCATATGCTGTAATTATTGGAGTCTATCCTTGGCAAAGTTTCGCTTTTATTGTCCCTTGAATATTTCTGGCAGATTTAGAAGCAAAAATATTAGAATGCTCTGCACGTTTCAGGAATAGTGAGGGACATTTGATTTGCATTTGATCCTGAAATGACAGTTTGGTGAATTTACTGAATTTTAAGGTATTGTTTATATTGTTTCCTTTCAGGCCTGACAGAATATCTTAAAGTACACGCACTCGTCTTTGAGCTGTCGAGCCAGGGTTCAAATCTCGACCAGCCGTAAACTGCCACCTTGGTGTTTCGGGCGCAGGGAGATGCTTCATGGCATTTGAATGCGTCAATGATTTGCATTTGACCCTGAAATGACAGCTTGGTACACCCGTCCATCGGAAGGATTTTAATACACTTGTCATAAGTGGACTTCAAAGATCTCACGGTGTCCTTCATGAATAGGTGAGTTCCCGTGGGCACCCTGAACAAATAAATTCCTGCCACCTTCAGACGAACATCAGGCCTGACCTACTGGTTCGTGAAAGACTTGGGCCATAAACCTTTGCTGACCTAACCCCATATGAAGGTTGGAATAATTGGGGGCATGACAGTGGGAAATTGAAGAAATTTCATTTTTGCAGAACATGTTATGTTATCATATGCTTTGCACAAATATAGTATGCAGGAAACAGTTTGTGCATTTTTGTGCAGTAAATAGTAACAAATTAATGAAATAATCAACACACACCAGTTAAATTAATGAGAATTACAAGAAACCACAATAAAACCTGCAAATTGGTGAATGTGTGAAATAGTTTTCATCAACTTGTTCCCTTGCTTGAAAGGCTATGAGTGGGTTCACAATGGTGCCAAGAAAGCAACTTTCAACAGAACGACATGTGAAGATCCAAACTCTGTGAGAAGGGTGTAACATGAAGAAAATGGCAGAAAGATCTATATATAAAGGAGGAGTGTCTGTGTGTCTGTCTGGATGTCCGCTTAAAACTCAAGAACTACACATCGGAGAAAAGTTTTGGACACAGATTCGGAATCAGCATAAAATCCCGGTGGTTTTAGGCTACGTTTTATTTTAATATCAATGGTTTTAAAAAACCGCGCCAGCTGCAATTCCATGGTGTAGTTTGTGGCGGCGCTAGACGTTCGGGGTGTATTGCAATGGTTTGTCGGGTTTGGCTGTGGGTCCAGAATAGCTCCAATTTCCTTTTGTTCTTCTACGTTTATTTTGAAACTTCTGTTACAACGCCTTCCTTATCTACCTTATATCCTCCCGACGAGGCCTCTACATAATTTCATGCGGCAGAATTTCGTGCATTTTGAGTGAAAGAAGTGAGACGAAGTTGAAGGAGGAAGAAGAGGCGCGATCACTCTGGAGGCCTTGATCGTGAGTGGAAATGGCGGGAATTGCGTTTGTATCGCAAAGTAAAGGATCTGCATTCATTTCTGAACTTGCATTGGTGGATTGTTATACATCTGCATTATTTTTCATAAAAAATCTTTATGTTGAACTTGAAGGCTCCAAGCACGGACTATATATATAGGTACAAATAAAAGTAAAAATCCTGCTATCGCTTGCCAAGCTAGCCGTTCCCCTCTCCCTCCCCTCCCCTCACCTCCTCCCCCCTCCCTCCTCTTCTCCCTCTCCTCCTCCCCCCTCCCTCCTCTTCTCCCCTCCCCCCCTCTTCTCCCCTCCCCCTCTTCTCCCTTCCCCCCCCTCTTCTCCCCTCCCCCCCCTCTTCTCCCCTCCCCCCCTCTTCCCCCCTCCCTTCCCCCACCCGGCAATGCCGGGGTACTTCCCATGGCCAGCTGTACGTGGGTGCTGCTCGAGGGGTTGGAAAACCAAGCAATCTTTATGTCTTGGCACCAAGTAAGAAAACCAGAAATGTATACCAAGAGGTTTGAGAAATTGAAAATTGACAAAACGTCATGGAGGAAATGTACTGTGATATTGCTCTAAAATATACATGTTCTTTTCATCATATATTTGTATTATTCTTATTCAACCCGGGCGAAGCCCCCCGTCCCCCTCCCCCTCCCCCTCCCCCTCCCCTCCCCCTCCCCCTCCCCCTCCCCCTCCCCCCCTCCCCCTCCCCCTCCCCTCCACCCTCCCCTCCCCCCTCCCCTCCCCCCCTCCCCTCCACCCTCCCCTCACCTCCCCCTCCCCCCTCCCCCCCTCCCCCTCCCCCTCCCCTACCCCTCCCCCTACCCCTGCCCCCTCCCCTCCCCTCCCCCCCTCCCCCTCCCCTCCTCCCTCCTCTTCTCCCCTCTCCTCCCCCTCCCTCCTCTTCTCCCCTCCCCCCCTCTTCTCCCCTCCCCCCCTCTTCTCCCCTCCCCCCTCTTCTCCCCTGCCCCCTCTTCCCCCCCTCCCCACCCTCTCCTCCCCTCCTCCCCCGTTCCCCTCCCCTCCCCATCCTCCTCCCCCTCCCTTCCCCCGCCCGGCAATGCCGGGTACTTCCCATGGCCAGCTGTACGTGGGCTGCTCGAGGGTTGGAAAACCAAGCAATCTTTATGTCTTGGCACCAAGTAAGAAAACCAGAAATGTTGTATACCAAGAGGTTTGAGAAATTGAAATTGACAAAACGTCATGTAGGAAATGTACTGTGATATTGCTCTAAAATATACATGTTCTTTTCATCATATATTTGTATTATTCTTATTCAACCCGGGCGAAGCCGGGTACCTCAGCTAGTATATATATATACAGTCACGTGAAAAGTAAGTACACCCCATGTAAAGTTTTGACTTTTCGACATATGTCAACATACAGTTATTTCATCTTCATTTCAACAATATTGATAGATAAAGGTGATATAATATAACAAATATCATGAAACATTTACATTTTGGAGTCCATTGTATAATTTAAATAAACATAAATGCAAATTTCGCGTGTGGAAAAAGTAAGTACACCCCTATATTTATCACTACTTCAAATAACTAAAATTAGAATCAGGTGCACCAGCTCAGGTGCAAATGATTAGAACATCGTTAGAGAGGATCTTGAGGAACTTGTCTTATTTAACCCTCAGACATTTAGTTTGGTTTGCCCTTTGTTGTTGAAGTGTGCGGCGTCACAATGGCCTAGATCAAAAGAGCTTCTGAGGCCTTCAGAAAGAAGGTTATAGATGCCTACGAGTCTGGGAAGGGATTTAAAAAGATCTCCAAACAATTTGAAATCAATCATTCGACTGTCCGGAAGATCATCTACAATTGGAGAAGATTCCAAACAACTGCCAACTGTTCAGGCCAGGCCGCCCCAGCAAGTTCAGCCCGAGAGCAGACAACAATATGCTGAAATAAGTTAAAATAAGGACCCCAGAATGTCATCACGCGACCTAAAGGTAGCTCTTGCCACTGCTGATGTCAAAGTGCACGAGTCTACCATGAGAAAGAGGCTGCACAAATTTGATCTACATGGGAGGTTTGCCAGGAGGAAACCTTCGCTGTCCAGAAAAGAACATCAGGCAAGACTAAAGTTTGCCAATGAACACCTAGGCAAAGACCAGCACTTCTGGAACAATGTGCTCTGGACAGATGAGTCAAAGGTAGAGCTATTTGGCCACAGTACCAGAAGACATGTTTGGCAAAAACCAAAGACAGCATTTGACCACAAGAACCTGATACCAACTGTAAAGCATGGTGGTGGAAATATTATGGTTTGGGCAGCTTTGCTGCATCAGGGCCTGGGCAGCTCACCATCATATAATCCACTATGAATTCTTCATTGTACCAGAGGGTGCTTGAGGATAATGTGAGGCATCTGTCGGAAAGTGAAGCTCAACCAAAGGTGGACCTTGCAACATGACAATGACCCTAAACATCTATCTATAATTCCAGTAATCTCTGTGTGTTTGTTTGTACGTTTGTCTGTGACCGCTGTTTCTCGACAACCACGGGTCCGATATACTTTAAACTTGCCAGGTATATTGCTGGGGACCCGAGGATGTGCCTTTTCAAGGTTTCATATTAATCGGACAATTACTTACCGAGCTATGTCCAAAAAACGATTCAACCAATCAGAGAGCAGCGAGCTATCGCGTGTGCCGAACGTGGCGGACACACTCTGCCTCGGATGGCACATTTGAGAGCGTATTCATTTATTTCACGTTTGCAAACTATGTTGGCGCTATGTTGGCGTTAAACTATGTTTAAAACTAATAAAAACCATTTCATCTAAATAGAGGGGGGGGGGGGTGGGGGGGGGGATTGTCACTGTACTCGCAAGCCGTTCGCCGTTCGCTTTGGCGTTGCGAATGGACCAAAACATTTCATGCACCAAACCATTTCATGTTAAGCGTTCGCCGTTCGCTTTGGCGTTGCGAATGAACCAAAACATTTCATGGACCAAACCATTTCATGTAAATAGAGGGGGGGATATAATTTTAGATATAGATATAGTACGGGCATGCCCTAGTACCAGTAAATCCACCAAGGAATGGCTGAAAAGAAAGACATGGAGGGTTCTGGAATGGCCAAGTCAAAGCCTGGATCTAAATCCCATCGAGATGTTGTGGGGGGATTTGAAATGAGCTGTGCATGCAAGAAACCCTCAAATATCGCACAGCGCACAGCTGTGCTTTTTCTGGTCTTCATCAATGATCTCTCTGACTCTCTTGAAAATCCTCTCTATCTCTTTGCTGATGACTCCACTCTCTGCCGCTCCATTCCTCTTCCCTCAGATCGGCAGTCTGCAGCCTCCTCACTCTCTGAAGACTTAGACAAAATCACAGACTGGTCAAACAAGTGGAACATGTCTTTCAATCCTGACAAATCTCACACTCTTACTATGTCTCTCCGAAAAGATCGACTGGACAACCCTCCCATCTACTTTCTCAACAATCCTCTCCAAGACGTTCTGTCACTCAAGCTTTGGGTCTCACTATCTGCCATGATCTTTCTTGGGAAAACCATATTTCCAAGGCTGGCCTCCAAAGCCAGTCGCCGACTGGGCATCCTCCGTCGTGCGAAGTCCTTCCTCGGCACACCTGAGCTCCTCACCACATACAAGGCTTTCATCCACAGCTCAATGGAATACTGTTCTCACCTATGGGCCGGTGCTCCTGCCTCACACCTAGCTCGGCTGCACGCTGTTGAAACCAAAGCTTTCAGAATTATTGGAATCTCCTGCGATGAAGCTCTCTCTGAGGGCCTTTCACTCACTCACCGCAGGCAGGTAGGTGGTCTTTCTGTCTTCTACCGACTCCCTCTCCGGCCTTGCACCCCCAGCTCTCTCTGTGCTCTGTCCCCCAAATATTCCTACAGGTCGCACAAGATCTGCCAGCAACCCTCTGATGGTTAAACTGCCGAAATCTCGGCTCTCTGCTCACCTTCACTCTTTCATTTCTCTTTTCTCCCGCCTCTGGAACAAACTCCCTCACTCCTTCAATCCCACTCCTCCCTCCAGGTCTTTAAAACAGCTGTTCACCACAATCTCTTATCTTCCCCCGTCCAAAACCTTGATCTTTTCTACCCCCCGCTAATTCACCCCAGATCCACCTTGTTTGAAATTCCAACTTCTTTCCTGGAAGTCCTGGCAGTGTCCATATGTTTTATACCTCTCCCATCCCCCCCATCCCATGTCCCCCCCCAAAGCCCTCGCCCTCTCTCAGATCTCTCGATGTCTCCATGTCTCTCGGTCCCTGCTCTCAAATGTTGTGTTTGTGTCCTTCCCCCTCTCTCCCCATCTTGTCTACCGCTGCCGATGTTATCTGTTTTATGTGTCGGTTTGTCTTTCTGTGTGATTAATGTTAGCTCTTTCACGAGCCTCGATCTTGTATACAAAAAAAAAGAAAAAAAAAAAGCTGAAATAATTCTGCATGGAGAAGTGGGCAAGAATTTCTCCCAGTCGATGTCAGAGACTGGTAGACAGTCATAAGAAACGCCTACTTGAGGTTGTTTCTGCCAAAGGGGGCAATACCACCTATTAGAGCCAAGGGTGTACTTACTTTTTCCACATGCGAAATTTGCATTTATGTTTATTTAAATTATACAATGGACTCCAAAATGTAAATATTTCATGATATTTGTTATATTATATCACCTTTATCTTTCAATATCGTTGAAATGAAGATCAAATAGCTGTATGTTGAAATATGTTGAAAAAGTCAAAACTTTACATGGGGTGTACTTACTTTTTCACGTGAATGTATCGGTATATATATATATATATATATATATATTATATATATATATATATTGTTGTGGTTTTGAGTTTTGTACAATAAAGGTTAAGTTCCCCCTCATAGCTTAGTCACACAAACAACACGTAGCCTCGCGATAGTGCAGTTATTTCTTCGTATTTGTGAGCATAGTCCTTTTCCTGTGTTAGTTTTGCGTTGAGTAGAATAATGAGTGTAGGTCCTTTTCATTGCTTTTATTGCCTTATGCTGCCTCCACTGCCTGTGGCTCTCGGCGTGGCTCTCCACGGACATGCTGTGACCGTGGAGAGCCACGCCGATGCCGCCGTTCCTGGACGACCAAGGCAGCGCGTGAACATCATCCTGCCTGCATTTCTCCTTTGTGAATGTAATCGGGCCCGTGTCTGGGGATAAGCATAAGACTGTATAAGGCTGCGCTGTGTCTGTCTTCTACTGAATTGTACATATAAGTGTAAATAGTAATTAAATCCTGTTATTCCTTTGTTCGACCGTCTCGTCCCTTCCATCATTGACTAAGCGTGGTACGAATAGAACCGCTCGAATCGGGTTCCAATACTAGAAAACTGCACGGACCACGTGATACGCAATCCGCTCGGTGTACTCAAATTACAAGTGGCTCGTGCGAGGCTTGCTTCCCCGCTTCCGTGGCGGCACAGGTATTTAGGTACGTGTGAGACTTGTCCCGAAACCCTACCTTGCGTTTGCCCGGAAGGAGCGTTTCAAGTCTCGGTTACGCCGGCCCAGAAAGAACAAGGGGCTTAATCTCCCCTTGGTAAGGGTAGGAAGGGCGGTGGAAAACCGTAACAATATTATATGTGTTGCAAATTTTTTTTTTTCTTTTAACATATATATATATGTTTTTTTTTTTTGTTTGTTTTTTACATGTCGGTCAATTTCCAGCTCAGGATTCATAAAAAGATAGCATACTGAGCAATAATTAAAAATCAAATCACGTCATATCAATAAAATAATAATCACCATTAGGATTTGGAATTTAAATTATTTTATTACTCAGCACGTGCACGTGCACACACACACACACACACACACACACACACACACACACACACACACACACACACACACACACACACACACACACACACACACTCGCACACACAAGATTATAGCTAGTTATGCCTTAGAATTCTGCTTATGTGAGTTAGCTAAAGTAACGTATTTTCCGGTGTATTAACCGCGACCATGTATTAACTGTATCCCTGTTTTCACGCTCAAAAAATAAAAAGACTCATGCTCCCGGCGTAGCTTGATGATGTAGGACTGGAAGTGCGTCGTCTTGTCAGCCGTGCCATCGGGTACATGTTGGGAGATGTGTGTGCGGAGTCAAACCGACAGATCACGGTGTGCCATGAACCCTAGGATGTTTCTTCAAAATGAAAGTTAGAAAAATCATGCTCCTAACACTTAAAATGTTTTGTATGTATGAAAAAAACCTTTGTGGTGAAATTTTAAGCCATTTGGACTAAACTTATGGGTTGCACACGGAATTTGTCATTTCACATATTTGGCTCGCATAAATGATTGGAGTTGATTAATTATTTATTCTCCACTGGTATACTTGTGATTTTGACCATTACAGTTGACCTATGCTATGTAATACACATTTTAAGTTGTTTTTAAGTTAATTGAATACAGTACAGCTGTACTCTGGTGTATGCAGTTGCTCTCATTGTAGAGTACAATTGTCTCCTGACAAGAGATGAACAGCAAACCCAGTATCTGCTTCAAGTTGTGACAGAACATCGCAGGAGGTTTCCCGATTGCAGGAAATCAACGCTTATCGGGCACAACAATGAGTGTCTAGCAACCATGAGTCACTGTACAACCCCTAAAATTTGATGTATTCAAAAAATATTTCACATGCAGAAGTTTTCCTTAAATACCAAAAAAAATTAAACGTTAGGTATGAAACTATTCAAAAATATATTTTTGCTTTATATGGCGAAGGACCATCCGAATGAACCATGTAGGCCCACGACGGGATGGTCATGAAGTCCCCAATGTCATCCTCCTTAGCTAAGCTCCTTGCCTTCAACCTGAAAGCAAGTGTTGTGAATGAAAAACGTGTAAATTAAAACTGATTTCACATTATAAGAGGCAGAGGTTAAGGTGAGTGCTGCCTCAATCCTCATCTTATTGTCCAATTTTTACTATTACAGTGGTTTCTTTTATTTAAATTATAATGTTGAAGATCTACCTGGCGTTCCTTCTCCAGCAGTAGAAAGTCCTCATTTGAGGGCTCCTCCCGGCATGAGTCCAGCAACTCCTCTACATCACCCTCATCCACCTCATCAAAGCCGACAGTCTGTCTTGGCCATTTCGATGATGTTACGTTGTGTTTTCAACACATCATTATTCTCGTGGAAACCCTTAAAGCCGTGAACAGATTGAGGGCAAGGTATCCCCCATACACCATTCATACAGGAGCGGATGACTTCCCTCCAACACTCCCGACAAGGGATGTGTCCTTTATTGTAAGATTGTAACATCCCTTATTGTAAAGGCATTCCAGAATTTCTTTGCAGTAATCTGTTAATTATCAGTTGATTTCACCTGCAAATCAATCAAATGTGAATGTTAGGTGCATTTTTGGGTAAAAGTTGGGAGCCTCACTTTTTAACATAATTAGGTTATGCTGAATTCGATTAACTCGGTTCCCAAGCCGTATTTTGAATTTTGGACCTTCTAATTGGCATAAACAAAATGGCAGCCAAATTGCCATTTTGGACATTTTCTTTGAACAAGCATTTATATATCATGTAAATCGAATTTTCTGAGGAAAGAGACCAAGTTTGCTTGGGATGACAAATGCCAGGATGCCTTTGCCCAAGTCAAAGCGATATTGATGAGCTCTCCTGTCCTTGAAGCACCGGATTTTTGAAAACCTTTCAAGTTGGCCATCGATACAAGTGATGTGGGGGCTGGGGCAGTTCTACTGCAGGAAGGTGATGATGGCATTGATCACCCGGTGTGTTACTATTCGAGGAAGTTTGACAGACATCAGAAAAATTATGCCACTGCGGAAAAAGAGACCCTTGCTCTCCTACTAGCTCTACAGCATTATGAGGTGTATCTGGGAACTACTACCTTTCCTATAAAGGTTTTCACTGATCACAACCCCTTAACCTTCATTCAAAAAATCAATAATTAAAATCAGAGGTTGATTAGATGGAGCTTGTCTTTGCAACAGTTCAACTTGGAAATTAGGCATGTAATGGGCAGAGAAAATGTAGTTGTCGATGCTTTATCCAGAGTGAATTAACTTTGGGGATTCCTGTGCATTGTTTGGAATTTTTCTTGCTTAAGGGTTTTGATCAGCCATAGTTTTGATTTGTAGTTTTATGGGTGTGAGTATTACTTTTGGTTGTTAAAGATACTTTTTGTATGGAAAGAAAGTTTTCACCGTGTTCAAACTTTCTTCCTTGAAGGCGGGGAGTGTTACGGATCCGTCACTTCGGTCTTTGTTGTTATTATATACTTGTGAGCTTTTTAGGTTCAGTTAATAGTGTTGTTAAGATTTTTGTGTGAAATGGAGATGACTTCAGTAAAAGGTAAAAATAAATATTTCTGGAGGAAAAAGAAAAAATGCGGCAAAGAAGCAATAAGAAGAAAGAGGAGGAGCTTCGCAGATGAGGAGATGGCCATGGGAGAGATACAGCTGTGAATCGCATCGAGGTTGCAAGCGGACTCTTTTCTATTGGTCACAAATGAGTTGAGGCTTCCCGGGAAAGGGATTGTCCACGACATCGTCACATATTGTGAGTGCATTTAAACCTGTGTCAGGTTTTATTACCAAGCGTGAGTTATTGTTGGAGAAAAAAACAAGAGCCTCCATTACAGGCCGATACGCCATTTTGTCCTTGAAGAGGCTATCCACTTGGTGCATCTTGTTTTGTCGTTGGGATTTCCATATCGCCATGATTGTGTTCATTGCCGTTGGTTTCCATATCGGCTCAATTCCCATATTGACCTCTCACCTCGCAACTCCTCCTCCGCCGCCGCCGATACCTGCCTGTTATCGTCGTTCTACATGACTTCACCCTTCAACCAGCGGAGGGATTTGTGCACAGACTTTGGGGAATGTTACAATCCACTTATGTTTGTCGTATCGTGAGTTTATTGCTTTGTGAGCATTGGGGGAATGATGGTACCATCATAACTATGTATCGTTCATATGATGCAAGTGACATTTTTATGGTACTTTCTTTAACAGTATTATTCTTGTGTATGTGAGAGTTCTTTATACAATTACTTGTTTTGTTCTACAATTGCATTGGTGTGGTTTTACCATGGTTTATTAGAACACGAAAAATAAGTCTTTCTGCCACATTCCCTCTAGAGACTCTGAGGTGCACCGCAAACCGGGGAGGAACACGTAACAAAAAAATAAAAAATAATAAAAATTATAATATATATGTATATATATATATATATATATATATATATATATATATATATATATATATATATATATATATATATATATATATATATATATATATATATATATATATATATATATATATATTGTTACAGACGCGGTTTTAGATGTTAGTTTACCGAGCGGTTTGGTATTACCGCGTCCGCACAGTTACTCCCCGATTAGAACCCTATCCCGCCCGATTCCACTCGATGTTGACTAAGTCGCGCTATGCTAAATCAATGAAGGAAAGGACACAACGGCTGTGATAAATGCAACGACACAAGGGGTACAGTTCTCAAGACCTCCGGAGGAGGATATAATATTGGTGATGCAGAAACGGGTAGATTACACGGTAAGAGGTAAAGCACAGAAAGATGGGCACTTAGACACAGTCTTATCTATCCCCGACAGACCACAGACAAACGGGACAAGACTGACTTACACGGGAATTGATGGCAAGGAAGGGCAGGCAGTCGATAGCTCAAGGTGCACCTTGGCTCAGGGGCAGAAACGACCCGGTCCGGTCCAGAGATGCGGGGAGGTATTTCTCAGCGCTAGGAGGTGGCGTCTTCTCTCTCCAAGCTGGGGGCGCATCTGATGTCACCTCCCTCTTCCTGCGCATGTCCAGCGGGGAGTGACACGCCCTCGGCTCGTTAGCTCCGCCCCAGATGGAATCGGTCCGCCGCTTCCATTGGGTGCGGGGGGTTACCGGGCTCCGCCCTTGACGAGGAGCTGACAGCGAGCCCCTGCGTGGTAACCCCGTCGGAGCACATGTTCAATGGCGGCTAACCAAGCCGGAGTGAGGACGCACACTCCCCGCGCCGCCGCCGCTGTTGTTGTAGTTGTTGTTGTACCATGAGGAAGAGCTGCGGGAGGTATTGGGAGGTCCTAAACTTTCTAACGGTGCCATACAATCACATTCTGGTGCAACGAAGAGTCAGAATTAATGGAAACGAGTCCTTAACTGACATAGACTAAGAATAACTAGCAAGATGTCCTATAGTTGTCTACGTGAGATGTGGTGGACCTGGATGCGACATTTAATGGGGGAAATAGGGGAAGGTCGGTTCTACAGAGTGTTGTTTACAGAAAATGGGACTAGGGAATGGGGGATTGGGGATAGTTGGGAAGTATTGGGGAAATAGGGGAATATTTACAAGCGGATATGGATGGAGGCCAAATCCCATATCCGCAACAATATATATATATATATATATATATATATATATATATATATATATATATATATATCTATCTATATATATCTATATATAAAGGAGGAGTGTCTGTGTGTCTGTCTGGATGTCCGCATAAAACTCAAGAACTACACATCGGAGAAAAGTTTTGGACACAGATTCGGAATCAGCATAAAATCCCGGTGGTTTTTAGGCTACGTTTTATTTTAATATCAATGGTTTTAAAAACCGCGCCAGCTGCAATTCCATGGTGTAGTTTGTGGCGGCGCGAGACGTTCGGGGTGTATTGCAATGGTTTGTCGGGTTTGGCTGTGGGTCCAGAATAGCTCCAATTTCCTTTTGTGCTTCTACGTTTATTTGAAACTTCTGTTACAACGCCTTCCTTATCTACCTTATATCCCCCCGACGAGGCCTCTACATAATTTCATGCGGCAGAATTTCGTGCATTTGAGTGAAAGAAGTGAGACGAAGTTGAAGGAGGAAGAAGAGGCGCGATCACTCTGGAGGCCTTGATCGTGAGTGGAAATGGCGGGAATTGCGTTTGTATCGCAAAGTAAAGGATCTGCATTCATTCTGAACTTGCATTGGTGGATTGTTATACATCTGCATTATTTTTCATAAAAAAACTTTATGTTGAACTTGAAGGCTCCAAGCACGGACTATATATATAGGTAAAAATAAAAGTAAAATCCTGCTATCGCTTGCCAAGCTAGCCGTTCCCTCTCCCCTCCCCTCGCCTCCTCCCCCTCCCTCCTCTTCTCCCCTCCCCCCTTTTCTCCCCTCCCCCCTCTTCTCTCCTCCCCCCCTCTTCTCCCCTCCCCCCCTCTTCTCCCCTCCCCCCCCACTCCTCCCCTCCCCCCCACTCCTCCCCTCCCCCCACCCTCTCCTCCCTCCCTCCACCCTCTCCTCCCCTCCCCCCACCATCTCCTCCCCTCCCCCCCACCCTCTCCTCCCCTCCCCCCCACCCTCTCCTCCCCTCCCCCCCCCACCCTCTCCTCCCCTCCCCCCTACCCTCTCCTCCCCTCCCCCACCCTCTCCTCCCCTCCCCCCACCCTCTCCTCCCCTCCCCCCCCACCCTCTCCTCCCCTCCCCCACCCTCTCCTCCCCTCCCCCCCACCCTCTCCGCCCCTCCCCCCCATCCTCTCCTCCCCTCCCCCCCATCCTCTCCTCCCCTCCCCCCACCTCTCCTCCCCTACCCCCCATCCTCTCCTCCCCTCCCCCCCCCATCCTCTCCTCCCCTCCCCCCCCACCCTCTCCTCCCCTCCCCCCCATTCCCCTCCCCTCCCCTTCATCCTCCCCTCCCTTCCCCCCTCCCTCCTCCCTCCTCTTCTCCCCTCTCCTACCCCTTCCTCCGCTTCTCCCCTCCCCCCCTCTTCTCGCCTCCCCCCCTCTTCTCCCCTCCCCCCCTCTTCTCCCTCCCCACCCTCTCCTCTCCTCCTCCCCCGTTCCCCTCCCTCCCCATCCTCCTCCCCTCCCCCACCCGGCAATGCCGGGTACTTCCCATGGCCAGCTGTACGTGGGCTGCTCGAGGGTTGGAAAACCAAGCAATCTTTATGTCTTGGCACCAAGTAAGAAAACCAGAAATGTATACCAAGAGGTTTTGAGAAATTGAAAATTGACAAAACGTCATGGAGGAAATGTACTGTGATATTGCTCTAAAATATACATGTTCTTTTCATCATATATTTGTATTATTCTTATTCAACCCGGGCGAAGCCCCCCCTCCCCCCTCCCCTCCCCTCCCCCCTCCCTCCCCTCCCCCTCCCCCTCCCCTCCCCCTCCCTCTACCCTCCCCCTCCCCCTCCCCATACCCCCCTCCCCCTCCCCCTCCCCCCTCCCCCTCCCCCTCCCCCCTCCCCCTCCCCCCTCCCCCTCCCACTCCCCCTCCCCCCTCCCCTCCCCCCTCCCCTCCCCCTCCCCCTCCCCTCCCCCCTCCCCCCTCCTCCCCTCCCCCCTCCTCCTCCCCCCCTCCCCCTCCCCCTCCTCCCCCTCCCTCCTCTTCTCCCTCTCCTCCCCCTCCCTCCTCTTCTCCCCTCCCCCCCCCTCTTCTCCCCTCCCCCCCCTCTTCTCCCCTCCCCCCCCTCTTCTCCCCTCCCCACCCTCTCCTCCCCTCCTCCCCCGTTCCCCTCCCTCCCCATCCTCCTCCCCTCCCTTCCCCCGCCCGGCAATGCCGGTACTTCCCATGGCCAGCTGTACGTGGGCTGCTCGAGGGTTGGAAAACCAAGCAATCTTTATGTCTTGGCACCAAGTAAGAAAACCAGAAATGTTGTATACCAAGAGGTTTTGAGAAATTGAAAATTGACAAAACGTCATGTAGGAAATGTACTGTGATATTGCTCTAAAATATACATGTTCTTTTCATCATATATTTGTATTATTCTTATTCAACCCGGGCGAAGCCGGGTACCTCAGCTAGTATATATATATATATATTATATTATATATATATATATATATATATATATATATATATATATATATATATATATATATATTATATATATATATATATATATATATATATATAATATATATATATATATTGTTGCGGATCTCAGCGCCGGCCTTTCCCCTTACCAAGGGGGGATGAGTCCCCTTGTCTTTTATTAGTCGACAGGACCCGGGACCGATGACGTCCTTCCCGGACAGCATTAGGTAGGGTTTTAGGACTATGAATTCGCTATTACCTAAGTACTAACGCTGGCCGGAAACGAGGAAATAAGCCCCGCCCGAATCACGGGTGTTAGTGGAAATGCCGAGCGGTAGCGACCCGTGACCCGAGCCGTTATCAAGGACTAAACCGACCCAAGCGGTTCGTAATCATGCCACGCTTACCCAATGAAGGAAAGACTGAAACGGTCGAATTTGCAAGAAAGAATAACACAATTTATTTACACTTTGTACAAGAAGAAGAAGAAGAAGAAGAATACACAGTGCAGCCTTATACAGTCTTAACTTATCGCTGGACAAACGGGCCGCCACACTCAGACACACTCACACGGGGTATGTAGTTGACCAGGTCGATGGTCCAGGGATGCGTTCAGGCAGCTCCTCCTCCGGTCCCCAACTCGCACCGCGAAGCAGATGAACAGACGGCAGCACTCTCCGCATGTCGTTTGGCGCGCATGGGATTATTACAGGGCAATGGTAGGCTGGCTTCGGCGGTTACACTCGCGGCTCAGCCACGTACGTAATAAGCGGACAGTTCGATACGCGCTTCTCAATGCGTTTCTCCTTAATGCCTCGAAACTGTCATGCGCACGCCGGTCCTCTCAAGTGCTGTTACCACGTGAGTGCTCTGTATCAGTTCGCTCGATGGCTTCTCGCTTGGCGTCGCTTGGTTCGCGCTTGGCTCCCGTCCTCCTCAAGTCCTCGCTGGCAAGTCCTCTCCAATACAGTTCTTTATAATGCGCAATTCCTTTCAGCCCTGGACAGTCCTCTATCATGCGTAAACCGTGCAAGTCCTCCAGCAGTCAATCCAGTCCTCCAGACCTGTCCAAGGGCTTTGTGTGCTGGCTTATATCGCCTTGCTCAGCGAACCTTCCAGCACTTGCTAGATGCGCCCTTACCACGCCCTCTCAAGCCATGCCCACCGAGCCCTGGTTGGTTGTTGACCTTACCGTCACCGCCTTCTGACGCGCTGCTTGATGCGGCCACACCTCGTCCTCGCGCTCCTCCCTCTTTTCAGGCCTAC
Source organism: Myxine glutinosa (assembly GCF_964187855.1). Taxonomy (NCBI): domain Eukaryota; kingdom Metazoa; phylum Chordata; class Myxini; order Myxiniformes; family Myxinidae; genus Myxine; species Myxine glutinosa. The sequence continues at coordinate 110,813,925 of NC_136263.1, forward strand.
CTCGTGTCATTTGACTCGTTTCGAGCGAAATCAAGGGCAGTGAACGCTGCTGGCGGCCAAAGCGTAACAAACTGCCGTGGGTAGCCCAAAGCGTAACAAATTGAGGGATGCCAAATGGGGCGTGGGATCGATTATGCCCATGATGGAGATTGGAGGGTGGCCGCAAAATGAAAAGGACCTAAGCTTATTATTTCTTTACACAACGCAGATGTCACGAGGGAAATAGCCTACTCTTACACATACTCTGACATAACTAATTCTAATGGGCCTACGTGTTGCTTGTGGACTAACTATGGGGGGCAAACTTTTAACCTTTAATGATGTTATATTTACACTCTCAAAACCACAACAATATATATATATATATATATATATATATATATATATATATATATATATATATATATATATATATATATATATATATATAAAGTAGAGTTGGCCTCTGTGTCTGTATCCTGATCTATCTATGATCTCTAAGATCTCGAGAACCCGTGGACGGATTTGCGAGCGGAAAGTACTGTTCGACTCGGGATGGTCCCAGGAATGTCACGGAGACATAAACATTTAAAAAATTTCGGGTTTTAAAATTAGCGTATTATTAGCACTAGCAGAAGAGAGAGGGATTCGAAGGGAGGGAGCGCAGCGCTTCTAGCGCTTCTGACTACAGCACACCTTAAAATTAAAAAACTTCGGGTTTTAAAATTAGTGTGTTACGCGTAATTAGCGCTAGCAGAAGAGGGAGGAATCTAAGGGAGGGAGCGCAGTGCTCCCTCCAGCGCTTCTGTTAGCGTAATTAGCGTATTTCGGAACGTTAATTTTTCAACTTCATTATT